>NC_056523.1:232251568-232286478 GCF_019175285.1 Sceloporus undulatus
TGTTAAAGCAGACCTTTTAGCATTAAAAGCACCGAAAATACACAGAAATGCACTTTGGAAAGTCACACTGTTTCACCTTCAGAAAAAGTGAGTGCATGCCTCAGAAACTGACTGATATCATCATCATCATCATCATCATCATCATCATCATCATCATCATCACCACTATCATTGTTAAAACAAAGCAGACCTGTACAAATGGAATGGAAATCCTCCTCCTCCTCCTCCTGCTACTCCTCCTCCTGCTACTCCTCCTCTTCTACTTCCTCCTCCTCCTCCTCCTGCTACTCTTCCTCCCTCTTCCTCCTCCTGCTACTCTTCTTCTTCCTCCTTCCCCCTCCTGCTACCTCCTCCTCTTTCTCCTCCTCCTCCTTCCTCCTCCTGCTACCTCCTCCTCCTCCTCCTCCTCCTCCTCCTCCTCCTGCTACTCTTCCTCTTCCTCCTCCTCCTGCTACTCTTCTTCTTCCTCCTCTTCCTACCTCCTCCTCCTTCCTCCTCCTCCTCCTCCTCCCTCCCTCCCTCCTTCCCTCCCTCCCTCCCTCCTCCTCCTCCTCTTCCTCCTCCTCCTCTGCTGGTCGCTGCTGCCTCGCCAGGCCTGGGCCGGTCCACGTGAGGACCAGAGGAGGAGCTCCTCCTCTTGAGGCTGGCTGGCCAATGGGGGCAGACTGGAGCTCTAACAACCCACCCCCTGCCAGCAGCCACTGGCCAGCCAGCCCCAGGAGGAGAAACTCCTTCTATTTAGCCCTACGTGTGGCCCTGCAAGTGTGCGCAGGGCAACAGGTGGCGGTGCGCTGTGTACAACACAGCGCAAAAGCCGCAGGAGCAGCCGCGCGCAATAGCCAGCGCATCTGCCGCCGCCACCAGCAGAGGCAGCAGACCCAGGGCAATCCCGAGTCCAGGAAGAAACCAGGACAGGGTGCCCCCGCCTGGTAAAAAAAGCGGGATTGTCCCGCTGGGGGGCGGGACATGGCAACCCTACACAGACAGGATCAACTCCAATGTTAATGTTAGAATCTTTGGATTCTGTCAAAAGTAAATAGATATTTAAAAGGTTGGGGATAATGGGTTAGGAGAAATAATAGTTGTGAGCTGAAAATATTTAGTTTAGCTATAGACTGGATAGGCTTAGGAGGAGGACAGATACAGACACTTCGTTATTTGTTGCAAGAGGCCTGGAGTGTCAGTACAGTAGAATCTGGTGTTAGAATTTTAGAAACTGTTAAGTATAAAAAAAAGAGGGGAGATGGAAAAGGAGGAAAAGGTCTGTTGGAGGTGGAGTTGCAGGGGATTTTATGTATTATAATTGCTGGAGATGGGCAGTCTCAGCTTAGCAGCTGAATGAGTCACAAGTGCTGTCTTGGAAATCATCAATAAAGTGCAGTTTGTTTTGCATCAAGCCTGACTGGTTGATTGATCCAAGAGCTGACTGACCATTCTGACAGTTAACTAAAATACGCCAACAAATATGGAAAACAAAATGGTGGCCAGCAGACTGGATACATTCAATAGTCATCCCCATACACAAAAAAGGAGACACAAAAGACTGCAGCATCTATAGGACCATAGCATTAATTTCCCACACAGGCAAAATTCTGTTCAAAATCCTCCAGCATAGACTCCAACCATACATGGATACAAAACAAAGAGGTCCCCATCCATAAGACACTGTTCACTCCTAGCCAGGGTACAGGCATCCCCCAACTTAAAAAATAGATAAATCAAGGCCATTATTACCTACGTAGAAATCTTTTCAAACCCCAGAGTTATGGAATTCTCTCTTTTTATTTCTTGACCCTCCTTATCCATGGATTTTTCATCCACGGATTCAAGCATCCATGGCTTGAAAATATTCCAAAAAAAGTATAAATTCCAAATAGCAAACCTTGATTTTCCATTCTGTGTAAGGGACACTATTTTGCTCTGCCACTGTATTTAATGGGACTTGAGCACTCATGGATTTTGTTATCCACGGAGGATCCTGGAACCAAACTCCAGTGAATAACAAGGCCCCGCTGTATATCTAGAATGATAAAATGTAATCAGGTTTAAGTTAATTCCAAGCCATGTGCCATAAACAGTAAGTCTTCTAGTTAATCCAAAGATAGAATCCTGGTTTTTGGTTACTGGGACAAAACTTCTTAATGATAACACAAGTTGTGGATGCAACTGATCTGATTTACATGCACACCGCTCCTCAAAGAAATAGAATCATAAAGCTGAAGGCATTACAAGAGCTATCTAGTCCACCTCCTGCCATTTTAAATAGCAGAAATCTATATCAGCAATAAACCCCAGGGAGACACTATGTCCAATTTAATTATACACTCTGCCTGTCTGCAATCCAACAATGATGCATACTCATCCTAGTTACATTTCAGACATATCCAGAACAAAGAATTTTAAATCAGTATGACTGATATAAAATAAGTTAAAAGATCCTATTTTTAACCTTGAAGCATATGTCCAGAAAATGAGTGCTAATAGAATAGTGTCCCTCCCTAAACACATGAAACACAGTTTGTAGCATAGTTCATAGGGAAAAAAAGTCTTAAATGAAATAGTCTATGATTATATTCTGTTATCCTGGAGATGTTGAAATAACGTTATTTCCGTAGTCAGAGAAAACAAATAGGAGGACCATTGTGAGTTCAGAACTGGAACTATCATGTGGAATATATTTACTATATCCTTGGTAACTGAAACAGCCTTCTTAGTGTATTCAAATCTTCTAAAAATCTTTAGTATCTCTAACTGGGATAGAATATTTTGCACCCAAGATTGAAAAATGAATCAATGGCCTGTTACAGACTGCCAAAATAAAGTTGCTTCAGGTTTCTTTGGAGGTACTGTATGCTATTTAAATGATGCATGCATCCTAAGAGTCCGGAGGTCGCACCAAAGCCACACTCAATTCCTAAGCACCGGAGTGCAGCTTTTGGTGCAGCTTCCGGATTCTTAGGATGCATGCATCATTTAATAGCATACCTCCAAAGAGACCCGAAGCAGCTTTATTTTGGCAGTCTGTAACAGGCCAATGTATTGTGATTGTGATTCAGAATTAGAACATAGAACTGTAAGGCTCCCAAGCAGAAAAGAACCTGCTTTATGAATCTTAGGAGTGATGTTTAAAAATGGGTATTCTAGTAAGTGGGTTTCAAAAAGTTTGTATAAAGCCCAGTTAGGGAGATTATCAGACACAGGAAAATTGGGGAAGAAAAAGGCATACTCCCAGCAAAGTTATGCGATTGTGCTGAAGATTTTCAGTCGACATTGCACTTATCCAGGGCTTAACCCATGAAGATCCAGGAATGTTCCAGCAACAAACAATTCCCAGGACTTCCCTATGAATGGTTTGTTGCTGAAGCATTCCTAGATCGTCATGGGTTAAGTCCTGGATAAGTGCAATGTGTCTGAAAATCTTCAGCACAATTGCACAATTATGCCATCTCCTATGACTATATGTGCATCTGCAACTATCAGAAATCAACATCATACATTTAGTAGGATCAGTTCCTACAGGTTAGTAGCACAGGAAATCCTGCAGTTAACACACACACAGTCTTTGGACAATAATCTTCATCGTTAACTAGAACAGTAGCATTGCTCCTTATCTGCCTCATTAATAACCATTGATTGGTGAAATCATCCAAATCTATCTGCTCTTCCATTGACAAATTCTCCTATGCATCTTCTCTATGTTGCTCATATCCTTCATGACTGTTCATACACTTGAACAGACGGTGAATAAACACAATCTGGGTGAAAACTGGAGGATGGAGCAGATGTGGTCTTTCTAAACAAAGAAACAAAAGAACTCTCCTAGTTCGATGCTGTGCTGTCTGTTCCAATATATTGTTGTTATTTGTTGTTAGCTGCCTTGTATTTCCCGACTCATGGCAAACCTGTGAATGAGATGTCTCCAAGCCCTCTTATTCTCCTTTTTTATTTCTTGTATATATATCCCTGCAGGCTCAGGCCTATGATCTCCATTGAATCCATCCATCTGGCACGCGGCCTTCCTCTCTTTCTACTATCTTCTACCTTTCCTGGCATCATTGTCTTTTCTAATGAGTCACATCTTCTCATAATTTGCCATGCCATGTCATGTCTTCTCATGATCTATAGTACAACAGCCTCAGTTTCATCATCTTGGCTTCCAAGGAGAATTCAGGCTTGATCTGTTCAAGGACCCATTTGTTTGTCTTTTTAGCTGTCCGTGGGATCCTTAGCACTCTTCTCCAGCGCCACGTCTCAAACAAGTTTATTTTCTTCTTACCCGCTTTCTTCACTGTCCCACTCTCACATCTGTACAAGGTAATAGGGAATGCAATGGCTTGTACAATTCTAACTTTAATGTTCAGCTGTATATCTTTACACTTTAGGATTTTGTCTAGTGCTTTTGTAGCTGCCCTCCCCCTTCCTAATCCTCTGGTTTCTTGACTACAGTCTCTGTTCTGATCAATGTTTGATCCAAGGTATGGGAAGTCTTTACCTTTTTCGATTTCCTTGTCATCTAGGTTGAATTTATGTAAATCCTCTGTGGTCATTATTTCGTTTTCTTTAAGTTTAACATTAGGCCTGCCTTTGTATTTTCTTCTTTGACTTTCTTTTGTTTGTTTGGTACTTAAGCATCCATGGGGGACTATATTGGAAATGTGCTAGATCTCCCTAACTCTGAACCCTCAGTAACTCATAAAACATTATATGTCTCAGGTGCTTTGACTGTCTTCTTGAATGGTAAAATGGGATTGGACTGGATGGCCTAATCTCAAACCACTACACCATGCTGGCTCACATCTTTACAAATGGCTATTATATCACTTCTCCTTCTTCTCTGCTTTAGGCTGAACTTAACCATCTCCCTCTTTTTAAAACAAATGTGTGTTTAAATTTAGGTGGCTTTTCAGAGATTCAGGCGTCCCACAACCGCACCTGAAACTGAAGATAAATCTTATGTTTCTATTTTTGGTACTTACACTTTTGCTACTGTTAATACTCAATAGTTAGCATCCATTTTCCCAAGCTGCAATTTTTCTTGTTCTGTTGCCACAAGATGGCAACAGAGTCTGAATGCTGGCAGTCTGTTGAAAAACCTTTAAAAAGCCTAGATGAACAAAATAAATATCTAGCAATGTTCTTTCCAAATGCCATAATTCCATAATTCATATCATGATTAGGCTGTCTCCAACTATATGCTTTTATTACATTTATTTTCTGTTCTGTTTTGTGTTGTATTGTTACTACTTTGCTGCCTAGGGAAATGGTCCCCCATAAAAAGTGCCTGCATGGTATAGTGTTTTGAGCACTGGACTACTCTGGAGACAAGGGTTCGAATCCTGCCTTGGCCATGGAAACTCACTGGTTGACCTCAGGCAAGTCACACCTTCTCAGCCTCAGAGGAAGGCAATGGCAAACCCCCTCTGAAGAAACTTGCCAAGAAAACCAATGGATAAGGTTGCCATAAGTTGGAAATGAAGGCACATAAGAACAATAAATATTCAAAAGCAAACTGGGCTAGCAGCTGAATCTTCCTTCACCTCTAGCAACAGGGCATACAAAGCTAGTTGAAGGTTGCAGACAGGCTGTATTGCTCCTAAACACAAAGGTTAGCAGAGAGGTAGTAGTGTCACTAGGAGATGCAGGGGGTGCAGAGAGCACCACTGTGGCACCCTAAGGAGTTTATCACATTGGGGCTGATTTCAGGATCAAAGAGAGATTAAAGTGCATTTAAAGCATCCTGCAAATGAAGCAGAAATGGCGAGTAATTGCGTGGATGATTATCACACGCAATTGAACAAATAGAGTGATATCAGAAATGCATTGTCACTGAAATCCCAGAAGTAAAAAGATGAGCATTAAAGTTTCTTCGTGATTATTTTAACGGTGGGTTTTGTGCAACGTTGTATGAAATCGTTAAGCATAATTACACATTTTTTCTGGGATATTCATGGGATAAACTCCCGATCTCCTTCGTGTGATAAACTCCTAAGAGGAGATGACACCACTGCTCTTCAAACATGTGCCGTTTGGCAGAAACAGGCAGTAGAATTCACCTGTGTCCCATTAAAAGTGGACCACACATTGAACATGAGCCAACAATATGATGCAGCAGTTTTAAAAATCGAATGCAATTCCAGGCTGCATCAATAGGAGTATAGTGTTTAGGTCAAGGGAATAGTACCATTCTATTATGCTTTGGTCAGGCCTCACCTAGAATACCATGTACAGTTCCGGGCACCACAATTCAGGAAAGATGTTGATAAAGAGAAATATGTTCAGAGGAGGATGACAAAAAATGGTGAAAGGTCTGGAAACCATACCTTATAAGGAGAGGCATAGGGAACTGGGTATGTTTAGCCTGGAGTAGTGGTGGCATAACTAGAGCAGTGCAGGGGGTACAGACTGCACTAGGTGATATGCTAAGGGGGGGTGACACTACTGCTCCCCAAAGATCTGCTTTTTGGCAGAAATGGGCTGTCGCATTCACCTCTGTCCTTTCAAAACACTAAAGAGATGATGTGAGTGGGATGAGGCTCAGTGGGAGGAGAAAGGAGAGGCCCATTTTTAAAAAATACTTTTAATTTTTTTAATTTTGTTTAAAAATTGTTTTTAATTTTTTTTAAAAAAACTTTAAAAGCATCACATTTCACCAAATTTCCACTTTAAGCATATGAAACTATGTACCATGCGCCCGTGTCATATGTAGCCACGCCATATGTGGCTTTAACCTTATATGCAAGGCAAGCCCCATTTAAAACAATGGCGCACATGTCCACCAGACACGCACCCCACTGCGCATGGGAGCGTGTGCCCAAATGCTTGAGTATACATGTTTTCCCCTTTATGCAGGGGGTTTCCAGAACAGATCCCCCACGTATGGGACGGGTCCACTGTATAAGTAAATACACTTAGGTTGTGCGTGTAATATTGTCAAATAAAAGTATAATTTTAATTGTACCACTTGGTTATGCCACAGCTATGACCATACATTCGGTGATAAATGGGAATTACAATTTATGAGTAACATTAGTACAAAAAAGAATACTAAGGATTCTGTATGTTGTGGGATGGCAGGAGGAGGTCAATGAAGAGGGCTGACACCATGAGTGACCGCACTGGGTGATGCCAACCCTGGGGATGTCACTGGACAGAGGATGGGGTGGAGGACTGAAGAGCAAGGAGCAAGGGGATGCTTCTCACTAAATCTTCATCACCACCATCTAAGGCCTGCATTAGCTCCCTCACTTTGCCTAATTTTAGGACTGGCGTGGCTTGTGCTGTAGCATGCAAAAGATCCTTTTTATTTTGAGTTAAATCTATTCTAGCATTTTGAGTTTAAAGTATTTAAGGAGTGGAAATGGGAAAATTAACAGAGACATTGCACAGTGAGAATAGACCGTAATGATCTAGCTGAAGGAGACTCCATGGTGTCTTCCACTGTCAAAAAGCTCTTACTGTCAGGAAGTTTTTCTTAATGTTTAAGTGGAATCTTTTCCTGTAGCTTGCATCCATTGTCCTGCGTCCTGTTCTCTGGAGCAGCAGAAAACAAGCTTGCTCCATCCTCAGTGTGATACCCCTTCAAATACTTAAACAGGGCATAAGTCACGATTTCCAGACCCTTCACCATTTTAGTTGCCCTTTAGTTGTTCCAGCCTCTCAACATGTTTTGAATTGTGGTGCCCAGAACTGGACACAGTATTATTCCAGCGGAGGTCTGACCAAAGCAGAATAGAGTGGCACTATTATTTCCTTTGATTTAGACACTATACTTGTATTGATGCAGCGCAGAATTATATTGGCATTTTAAACTGCTGCCAGTTGTTTATCCCCACAATTTTCCTCTTCATTCTTGCCTGTTTTTGTTTTGCTCCTGAGCAGCAGAGGTGTCTATGGACCTTATCACACGTGTATCAAATATCTCTAAACAAAAGAAATCCAATCACTAGTACAGTTAGACTTCCGTATTCGCAGATTCTTTATCAATGGATCAAACCATCCATAGCTTGAAAATATTTTTAAAATATAGAAATTACAAAAAGCAATCCTCGATTTTGCCATTTTATGTAAAGGATACCATTTTACTATGCCATTGTTTTTAATGGGACTTCAGCATCCACATATTTTGGTATCCATGGGGGGGTGTCCTGCAACCAAACCCATTGGATACCAAGGGCCCACTGTACAGTCAGCCCTCACCTTACGTGAGGGATCCGTTCCGGATCCCGCTGCATAAGGCGAATTCCGCCTATGCTCAAGCCCCATTGGAAACAATGGGGCTCGTGCGCAGCGGTGCAAGGGGTGCCATGGGCGCACGGCCCCATTCAATTGAATGGGACACGCCGCCCCTTCCGTCCCAAGCGCTCCCCACGGCTTGAGCGCGTAGGTTCAAGACTGCGTATGGTGCGCCCGCGTATGGTGCAGGCGCACTGTATTATTGTTTTGCTTAGTACACAGCTGCAAAAGAACTGTATGATTTCTTTCATGCCTCAGAATGTGTTTCTTACTCTTGGCTTTATCATACTGTAAGACTTACTCATACTGACAATTGGCTTTATAAAGACTATTCTCAGTAATAAAAACAATAGTTAACTGTCACACCACCAGAAAGTAGATAAACAAGGTTTCTCACAGTTCTGACCCTATTCTAGGGTAGCTTTTTCCTTGATTAATCCCTTCAGACTATCCCTTACCAACAAACATGAAGTCTTCACAACACAGCTTTGCTATTTCTCATTTCTCAAAACAAAAACATGTGTAACATTAACATGCACAGATTTGTCTACATAATGCATCTTTAGTAATATTTTGCTTATCACAGATAAGGTCAGTCTTGCAAAATCCAATGTCATTTTGGTGTTGGTATTACACATAATCACTATACACTTCACAACAGAACAATCTGCTAGAATTATTCACTCTTTCCCCTATAAACATGCTTTCCATCTTCCCAACAAGAATACAATTGTTTTTATTATGACAAAAATGCAAATGTTATAAATGTCCTGCAAGTACCATAGAAACCAGTGTACTACAGACTTTTTACCCCATTTCTGTTAAACCTGGAAGAAGGACCACATAGATTTTTGCCCTTGTGATAAATCCGCTGAATTCATGGGAGAGATGCAATGCAATGCACTTTGTGAGTGAGAGGGATGCATTAAGTCACAAAACTTTCATAAAATCTGTGATCCCGTCTCCGTTTTTCCCTGTTCCAGAAAACAACCCACTTCTCAGATAGCTGAACCAAGCAAGTTTGTCTCCACATTTTAATTGTGAAGGGTTTTTCCATTATTATCCACCTAGACTGCCATTCCTGCCTATGCAGGAAGTGGTTGTGTTCAGTCCTACCTTTTACACATAGGTGGGCTCCAAATCCTCATTGAAATTCACAATAGGCTGAGACTTGTCAGAACATTTTACAAAAGAGCCTTGGGCCATACCAAGTTCCAAGTCTGTATCCGTGATGTAGCTGTCGCTAGAGGAAGACAGTTTGCAGTGGCAAAATTCGCAGCAGTGTCTGTGATGGAAGTCGAGAGGATCAGCTCCAGAGGAGCTACTGCTGGCATCAGAGCCAGGGCCTTGTAATGTGTGCATCAAAAAATCCTTCTGATGATACTGATGCAGGTTCCTGATGCTGCCCAGATAAAGTAGAGTTTTAGCATTGTCCTGAAGCGTTTTCTTACCCACTGATGCTGACAAAGAAGGCAGATGATGCAAGTATACTTGGGGGTATCCCATCTTTAGTGGTATCCCATCCTTGTTGTCACTTACCACTGCATGAGATGAACCTATGTCACCTGTTTGCATTCTGCTGGTTGTTTTGTCCACAGTATGCAAACTCTTGAGGGGAATGGGACATTTCTCCCCCTGTCTTGTCTCATAAGGACTAAGTTTCATGATGTCTGCCTGAATATCGTGTGGTTGACATTTTATGTTCATGTCACACTCCACACTTTCATTAGATACCCTGGAAGACATTTGGGTACCGGTAATATAGTTCATGCTCAGATCTTGTAAGGTTCCTTGAAGATTTTTGCTTCTTCCATGGGTGATTTCTGGGAGCTGATTCAAAAGTGCAGGTGCAGACCTCCCTTGCTTTGCTTCCTCAGTTGGAGTTGAGAGTCTGGATGATTCTTGAATAGCATCTATACAAAATGTGTTGGTGCAGTGGCAGAGCCGCTGGTCTTCGTCATCTTTAGGACTGAAATCATCGCCAGTCTTCTTGTAATCATTCATTAATCTGCACCTAGCAGTAATGTCTAATGGTACCTGTTGAGGTGTAGGTTTGTGATAATCAGTGCAATCTTTTTTAGTACAGAATCCTGGTCCGCACTGTGAGTTTGAGAGCCAGGGAAACTGCCAAGCCTTCAACTCCTGTCCAGGTAAAAAAGTATCTCTCAGCTGATTTTCAGCTCCCATGGAAGAACAATTAGTTGCAGAGTGAGCCTTCAGTAATTGTGGCAAAGAAGGAAATGGAGAATCAACAACACTGTCATCCTCTACAGCCACAAGCCTCATCAGCTTCTCCTTAGCATTGTTGACTTCCTCTTGAAGACAAGCAATTGCTGTATTTTTCTGTATTGAACAGAATATGATAAATGTTTTCAGTGTTAATACCCCCAAGTGCACTATTTGTCATAAAATATGTAGAGATCTTGCACCACCTTTGAGACTAGGCCCAAGACAGGCTGGCCTAAAGGGATGTGGCGGCGGCGATGCTAGTGTTAGGGACCGCAAACCAACTGCATGGTCCCTAACCCTAGTTAGGAATGGTGGCGGACTAATGGCAGAGTCCCGTGTACATGGGCGCCACCATTGTGACATAAGCGATATGCAGCGTCTGTACGTTGCTTACATCATGAGTGTGCCAATGGCACACTCATGACATGTGAGTGGTGGCCCAAAAAGAACCTGGTTTTTCCAGGTTGTTTTTGGGGTGGAGGGACGCCAGACAGTTTGGCTGCTCCGGCGTCCCTCTGGAAGGAAACAGGTCACTGCTAGGCCGCCCTTTTAAGGCAGTCTGTCCCAGGCCTAACTGAAAGAAAAAAGTTGGCAGCATAAGGTTTCGTAGACTTAAGTCTACTTCCTCAGAGGCTTTTGGTATTCTTAAGTCTACAAAAGCTCATGCTGCCAACTTCTTTCTTTCAGCTAGTCTCAAAGGTGTCACTGGATCTCTCTACAAAATGATTCTAGAGACTAACGAGGCTATATCCTTGAATTCTACATCTGTCATAAAGTGTGATTTGAATATTGTTCATTATTTTCTTTCAAGCCCTGTATCTGGCCTGGCTAAACATACCACAAAATAAAACAGAAAGATTTGGGAGACACATCAATTACAGTTATTTATTTAATAAACATATTCTTCACTAGGAATCATCAGGTTGTTTTTGTCATCCATTTAAAAATAGACATAACCTCAGATCACTGGAATTAGCATCTTAAATCAGATTATCAATGCTAAGATCCCAGTAGCTTTTTTTTAATTTTTGCTGGATAAAACCTACAAAAGGTTTTCATTATTGAGAAACTAAGCTTTTTTTAAAAAAACTGAACTTTTTTAAAAAATTTTAAAAAAAACCTATCTAAATATTTTCCTGATTGTCCTTTGAACCCATTCTATGTTTGTCAGTAAATAGATATTGGCCTGTTACAGACTGCCAAAATAAAGCTGCTTGGGGTCTCTTTGGAGGCATGCTATTTAAATGATGCATGGGTCCTAAGAGTCCGGAGGTCGCGCCAAAGCCACACTCCATTCCTAAGCACTGGAGTGCAGCTTTGGTGCAGCTTCTGGATTCTTCATTTAAACAGCATACCTCCAAAGAGACCCCAAGCAGCTTTATTTTGGCAGTCTGTAACAGGCCCTTGTCTCTAATGCTACATGATTTGCAAAGGACTCCCTGTCACAATTAGTGTAGGGCAGCATGAAGTCAACCAAAGTTTGAGAGGTGCAGTAGAAGCTACCTACTCTGGTTGACATTTTGCATAACAAAGTAGGCAGAAAAGGTGTTTCTTAAGAGTTGCACATGCCCCTCTAACTTACAGCTTCTGTCTGTCACAGTGCACAGAAATTAATTTGACTATTTGACTAGAAGTAGTAATTGTTAGATAATTGTAGATAATTATATTATTAAACTCTATTTACTTTTTTCTTTCTTTCAAGGAATCATATCAAGATGGGGGAAGAAAACGAAGGGAAAACTTGGGATGTGATGTTTTCCTAAAATGTATATAAAGATAAGGATATATGTTGGTCTATAAACCATCTCAAATATTACTTTAAAAGTAAAAAAAAAAAGCAGTAAGTTGAAACAAAAATACAATTCGAATTAACAATTTGTTTTCAAAAAGAAAGGAAGTATCAGAAGCTCAGGAAGGACAATTTATGTTAGTTTTGTGTTTGTTTATTGTCATAACGTAAGTGTATTTTGTATGTTATGTCCTGTAATGTGTTGGTTTTAATGTAATATTTCAATAAAGATTAATTTAAAAAAAAAGAAATTAATTTGACTAACTTAATATGAGTTGACTACTTGGTATAAATTTCTACAACATGTTTTTTTACTTATCTAAGGCCCCATACAGACAGGCCAAATTAAAGCTGTTTCGGGTCACTTTGGAGGTATGCTGTTTCAATGATGCATGCGTCCTAACAGTCCAAAGCTGTGCACCAAAGCCACAATCCAGTCCTAAGGGCTGGTGCACAGCTTTGGCACAGCTTCCAGACTCCTAGAACCCATGCATCATTTAAACAGCATACCTCCAAAGTGACCTGAAGCAGCTTTATTTTGGCCTGTCTGTATGGGGCCAAAATTATGGAAAATATGGTGTTTTCTTCCTAACAGACATGTTAATGTGAAAAGGCCAGAGTCTCCATCAAATGGAGAGATATTCTTACATTTACAACTTGGTAAATATCTTGTCTGATGGAGTGATTTGTCACATTTGACACTGAGTTTTACTGTGAGCTAATAGAATTTAATGCTTAGGATGATTACAAAATGGATGGTCTTCCTCACTCTCATTCCATGGTTTTCCATGTCATAAATTAGTTTTTTCTTTTACGTGTTCCATGAGGCATTTTTAATACTTACTTTTTATGTGAATAAGAGGAGTCATAGCTATGGCTCCTGAATGATGGGGGGGATATGAATACACAGCACTAATCTTCCTATTAATAAGCAAAATAATTAGAAGGAAGAAATTGTTCTACTCCTTGTGTCTCACCTCAGCAAGCTGTTGTATCATGGATTTTTTTCTCTCCCAGCAGCTGGTAGATCTCTTCATCACTGTACATGGTAGACTGGAAGATCTTACTGGAGCTGGTAAAATATTTGGCCATGTGGCTAGCATCATCTTTATGTTTTTCAAAAGCTTTCCATTGTCTAATCTGCTGAACATTATTTAAAAAGGTGTACACAGTATAATTAGGGGGGAACAGAAAAATGGAAAAAGAAAATAATGGATGGTGGGTATTTGGTTTATAATTTATGTTCAATGATACATTAATTCCTTGGTTCAATCATTCTGTAATCAAGTCATATATGAGTTAGGACTGGTTGATGGTAAAATATTCAACATCCAATGGAAAATATCCTTCCTCTACCTGCCTGCAACTATGCACCAGGATTTCTTTCAGTTGGATTATTATTTGATTTCTTCTCCTTGGCTTCAACACATAATAACAATATGCAAAGGGATCTTGAAGAATCTTTGACTAACGGAATGAAATAAGTTGTGGCATAAGCTTTCACAATTTAGTCTACATCTGAGGAAGAAGACCAAGTCTATAAAAGCTTAGGTTACAACTTCTTTCACTCAATCTCTAAGATGCTACAAGAGCCATTTGTATATTGATATCCCCAACTAACATGGCTATGTCTCTGAATTCTAACCGCACAGAAAACATAGTAGCAACTTAGCAATCACCATTTTCTGATAACGATGCGGTGCATTTTACCACTTCCCTGTTTGCTATATCCTCTGGAAATATTTGAATCTAACAATAGTTTTTAATCATGAGAATTTAAAAATTAAATTTGCTTCTAAACTCCAGAACTGTAAATGATGTTTTTACTGCCTTTTATGCTGTTGGATGGAATGCATGTAATGCTGGTATCAGATGGAAAATTATAATGTATACTTCACATCATCAGCAGTTTTCAATTTCAACAGTGGAACTGGAAAATAAAGTAAAACCTTTATCAATCCAATGTGTACTTTGTCCCACTTTGGATATTTATTATAAATATAATTTTGTCAGCTTACTCTTATCCAAAACAAAATTTGTACTAATATGCTTGTATCAGAAGTATGAGGAGAGTGAGGAGAGCCCTGGCTGGTTATTAATATATAGATTAAAATGTCTGTCTGTCTGTCTATTCATCCATCCATCCGTTTCTGGTTATTTTAAAGTCACTACTTTAATCATTTTAAGTTATTTCCTTATGTCTAGGATACCATACAAGTCCAATATTTAACGTCTCTGGGGCATTTATTTGGTTGCAGTGTCTATTGAGCTCATACATCCTCATGTGATTTGCAGCTCAGAACATATTTCAGCTAATCAATTCTGTAAGAGTACAGTTATTTCACTACTTTCTTCATGTTTTCTAGATTTCTGATATGCAGGTATAAATGTTAAGGTAAAGGTAGTCCCTTGACATGAATGTCCAGTCATAACTGGCAGTGTTCAACTCTGTTAGTAAGCCAAAGAGCCAGCATTGTTCTGGTGGTCACGTATCCAGCATAACTGCACTGAACACTGTTACACGTATATGCAGGTATATATGATATGTAGGTACAACCTGCTATTAAATTAAAGAACTATAGAATTGGAGTAGATCCCTAGCTCACCCAATCACTGATCCACCAAATAATGACATTATAGCCATTCCAAATTTCCTTGGTTCTTCTGCTGTTGCCTTTAGAGGTGCTTTAACAAACTAGCTCCATGTTTTTGGCTTCAGATCTCAATCAGGCATAAACTAGAAGAGAAATACATTAAAGCCTTTTTACTCCTTGTGGAGCCTGACCATTTGTGGTGGTTCATGGGCAGTTAAAGGAGAAATATATTTTGTGGCCAGTCTGAATCATTATAGACCAATGTTCCTTTTAGGAAATATTTTGAAGTTGCTGTAGATCCCAGTTATGACACCTGCCTACACTGCAGAAGAATCAGGTAAACATCCCAGGCATCACTTCAGATCTGTTCCTACACTGCGGAAAGTATCACCAGTTTATTCTGCTTGGTATTGGGAAGTCAGATTACAAAGAAAAGGCAAGAGTGTCACCCTGCTAGGAATCTTCAACTCAGCCTCCACAACCTAAGAAGCACCCGACTCCAAAAGGAGTAAAAAGGATTTAATGTATTTCTCTTCTAAACAGACTAGTCTGGAAGAAATGGAATGAAGCAAATGCAGGGCCACATGATAGAGGTTTCCAGCCACTACCACACAACATCAGTGAATTCTTGACCCTGAACAACTAGCCACCAAACAACTACTGTATATATTCGACTTTAAGTCAACCTCATGTATAAGTTGAGGGTAAGTTTTGGAGCCAAAGTTATGGATTTTTATATGACCTGTGGATAAGTCGAGGGCAAAACGTAGCAGCAGGTAACAAAGGATGTAAAGGATGAAGCAAAGGAAAACGATGCTAAAGAACTTAAATTTTTTTGACAGGCATAACTATTTGTGCTCGCCCTAAAGGCTGGGTGGATGAGACAGTAGAGTGGGTTGATGCTTCTTTTAGGTGCTCTGGGAAGGGATTAAGCTCTTACTTTTCACCAAGGGATGGTTCCTTTTTTGATAAGAGTTAAAATACAGTACTTACATTGACCCGTGGATAAGTCAACCCAAGTTTTTGGGGTCAATTTTTTGACTAAAATTTCTAGACTTATACATGAGTATATACAGTACAGTGGTGCCTCGGGTTACGAAATTAATTCGTTCCGCGGCTAATTTCGTAACCCGAAAAACCTTCGTAACCCGAATTGCCATAGGCGTTAATGGGAAAAAAAGCCGCGGCTCTGCCGCGGCTCCATTTAAACAGCGCCAGGGTTTTTTCGTAACCCAAAAAAAACCTTCGTAACCCGAAACAATAAATCCCTATGGGATTTATTCGTATCCCGAAAAATTCGTAACCTGGGTAATTCGTATCCCGAGGTACCACTGTATGTTTGGTTGGTTACGTTTTGGTGTCACACACCAGTACCACAGCTATATGTGTGTTTGAGCAATCATGTAGAACTTTAAAAACAAAACAAAAAAACCAGTGGTCTGAGCGACATCTTGCTCCATTTGGTTCCTTACCTGTGGAATAAAGATCAAGCAGTTTATTGTAGATGTGCAAACCAAGATGCCTCCCGAGGTAAATCCAAAAACCAGATTGTGCCACAAGTGGAAAAAACGATGCACCACCAGCAAAAGTCCAGTCGAGAGAAAAATAAGAGCTATTGCAATGATGAGGGTCAGGGACTGATTGACTGGCGGACAACTGAGATCATTTGTTAGCCCAGCAAGATACGCTCCATATATCAACAGGCTACACTGGGAGCAAAAAGAACAGTGATCTTTTTGAAACTTAATTCAAGAAGTATGTTTAGCATTTTTTCAACACGTTAAAATTTGATTCTGGCCTAATTAACCATTCACTTCTTAATGCAATCAAATTCTAGTACTTACTTGGTATGACAGTATAAGTGCACATTTGGTTTACAGAAGCTATATAGCATTACTAGAAGGATTTCAACGGAAAGCTAAACAGGAATCTAGCAAAAATATAACTGGAGGGGAAAAGGTCTGGAGCAGGTAATCCCTTGAGAACAGTATGAGAACTCCAACTGTGTGAGCTTGCTTGAGAATTAATGTGCATTAAATATACTGTATTACATTAAAATCATCTAAGATTTGTAGTCCATTACAAGGTTAGTCAGCAGTGCGATTTAACAGCTGTTTAAAAGGGCAACTGATGTTATTTTAATAGTCCAATAGTTTCCAAGTCACAATCTTGGTTCACCATTAATCTGTGTATCTAATCTAGAGTACTGTGCCAAGTTTGTTTACATCAGTGGTTCCCAAACTGTAATCCTCCAGGTGTTTTGGACTTTAGCTCCCAGAATTTCTGACTGGGGCTTCTGGGAGTTGAAGTCCAAAACACCTAGAAGTGCAAAGTTTGGGAACTACTGGTCTACATTCTCTTTAACAAGCAACTAGAAATGTGAACAAGTTCCATTGAAGGCATTAAAAGTGATAGGCACTATTGAACACAAGTCTCATGTAAGGAAAGTGTGAAGGGAATATTTAGCCAGGAGAAAAGAAGGCTGAGAGAGGACCTAAAGTAAAAGTAAAAGATGTGCTGTCCCAGATGCCAGACTAGCTCTAATAGTCTAGCTCTGTTGGATAGATTTTGGCTGGGTTTTGGGAGAAATATCTTGAAGTAAGATCAGCTGGATAATGGAACCAGTTTCCTAGTTGGTTCCATTCTAAGTGGACTCCTCCTTGCTGGACATCTTCAAGCAGAATAGAAGTTCTAGCTCTAGATTCCCACATTGAGCAAAGGGCTGGTTATACCCTAGACGAGTTCTTCCAAGGCTTTATTATTACACAATAATAGAATATTATTTTATATGAGAACAATCTTCTCAAACAACAGAACTAATTGTGTTTTGTCCGTGAAGCTCTGAAAGCTGTTGTATGCTACTTTGAATTTGATCCTTCACATTCATTGTCACCCCTTAAACTCACATCAGTTCTGTCTGGTTTAGGATAAAGCACGTGCTACAATAAAGGTGGGGTGAATGTGTTTTGTCCAGTCTAAAACCCTCTCTGGCTTTTCTTTGCGAACGAAGATTCAGGAAGGACTCATCCCGCGCTTTCTACAAGCGCGTTGATGACTAAAAAGGCCAATCCAAGATAAACAAGTCCGGTTGCAGAAAGCACAGCAGAAAGTCTCCTTGGGTGATGTTTCCAGGTTGTGGTTCTTTCTGCATTGTCGTTTCTCTTCGAGACTCATTCGACGTGAGCTTTCAAAAAAGGCTGCAGCATCATGGATAGTGTGTCTCCATGCCTCCCGACGCGAGGCCAGGGCAGGCCATTGTTGGTGATTGATTTGGCCAAGCCTGAGATGTTGTTTCAGGGAGTCCTTGTATCTCTTGTAAAACCCAGTAAACTACCAAATGCATCTATGAATTTTGCACTGGTGAACATCTGAAATAAATCTGCACTATTAAGCAACTGAGCATGGTGTAGATATGAATTACTCGCTATCCTGAGCAAGGTGTGTACAGAATGTACAGTGAGCAGCACTAAACAAACCTGTCTCCCAAAGTCTCTTCACATACGATCTTTACTAGCTGTGTGAACAGATCATTGGAATTAAGTACCTACCTTGAATCCCAGAAAGAGAAGGAGCCAAAAGTCAGAGTACAGAGAGGTACAGAAGTGCCCTTGGTGCATTGTGCAAGCCAAGCCTTTCTCCGTCACCTAGCAGAAAATTGAAATACACAGAAGAAGCCTTCTGCCTTTGTTTGCAAAATGCCCAATGTTGAACAATTTGTTATTTTCAGATTCCTAACCACAAAAGACATTCTTGAATTCTCAGCTGAAATTTAAGCACACAAAACTCAAGAATGCAACTCTTCACAGCCTCCACCTTTTCTAAGGGAGTCATGTTTTCCCTCTTCAGGCACATGTGAATTCCTACTTCTAGGCTGGATGTTAACCCACAGTGTGTTGCCTTAATTGAGGAATACTGGCTCCTCATGCATTTTAGAGCAAAAGCATGGAGTAAACATGAAAGTCTTTGTATCAGCAAAGTTAAAAATCAAATTATGTGGTGAGTTAAGAGCCTTATTGCCTGAGAAGAGAAAGCTGAAATGGACTGGGAAAGTAGCCATTCTCTCCTTGCCTTTCCGCATGCTGTTGTAGAACTTCCGTTCTCTGTCCTAAGGGAGACAGTTGTAAAAGTGTTCCTTTTGACAAATGCATTTTTCCACTGTGACAAAAGATGTGCTTTTATGACCATCTCACTCAAGAAAGAGAATGGAAGTGCTTCGATGGCATGTGGAGAGGCAAAGAGAAAGCTGCTACTCTCCTGATCAGTTTCATCTTTCTTTTCTTGTCCAATAAGGTTCTAAGCTTGTTATATAAGTTGAAGCAAAATTGGTAGCTAGTGGTTGGAGGAAGATGGAGCCCTCAGCAAATCCTCAGATCTTCTGAAGTGATGAAAAAACACTCCTGCCCTCCTCCTCAGTGGGGACAGCAGCTATTACTTATATTACCTTGACACCTCTCTTCTTCGCTTTCTCTACAGTCTCAAACTTGGAAGTCAATCTGTCCACAGACACAATGGTCATTACATTGAGTCACATTTTTTGGACTTTGTTTTTATTGAAAACTTGAAAGCTTTCCAGTTTTGTGATATTTTGGTGATTCTTATAAAGCTATTAGAGAACTTGACATTTTGTTTTTACTCATAGATTACAAAGCTGCCTTCTGTTTTTCTCACCTAAAGAAATCTGCTTAAACATTGCATATTCCTGCAGGTCACTACAATCTAACTCTAAACATTTTCTGTGAATGGAGCTTTTATTATGGTTTATGTTTACAAAAACAGCTCCCCAAAATCAAATATCGGGGGTGTGTGTGTTAAGGACAGAATTTAGGATTTTCCACATTTTATTCTGATTAAATTTACAAAGGTTATTAAGCTCTTTATTTGCTAAGCACAGCTAATATATAAATTAGCTTTGTGAACATAAATAAATTTACAGTAAGATAAAATGTACCATAGGGATGGATTTAACATTTGAAAATGAGAATTTAGAACAGCACTTTACGCTGTGGCAACAGAAATTGCATTCATAAACAAGAGATCCTATGATATATTGCATATACTCATGTATAAGTCTAAAAATTTTAGTCAAAAAAATGACCCCAAAAACCTAGGTCACTTATCTATGGGTCAACATAAATACTATACTATAACTCTTATTAAAAAGGGTACCATCCCTTAGTGAAAGGCAAAAGTCCAATCTGTCTTGGAAGCACTGACCTCCCACTACTCTCTCTTCCATCCAGCCTTTAATGTGAGCCTGCCAGTTATGCCTGCCATAATTTTGTAGGTTCTTCAGTAGAGTGCTCTGGGTTGGGGAGGGCAAGGGAATTACATGAGGTTGAGTATATACAGTAGTTGCTTACAAATCCTTACAATGGAGCAATCAGAAGCTTTAAGCTTGGCTGCTCTTTCTTTCTTCACCTTCCCCAATGATTTTATTAACATTTATTTTTTACAATACTGACATCCCAGCCAATATTACAGGATCTCAGGGTGGCCTACAAGTAACTGATGGGACAAGACTGCACTCAGAATAATTCCCCTGCCCTCCCCGACCTAGAGTGCTTTACTAAGAGTAGGAATCAGAGGCAGAATCCTGTTGGGGAGGAAGAACAGGCATGGGCTGCTCCTAGCTCCAAGCAGCTCCCTTTCTCCACTGGCTGCTTCTTCCTGCTACCAATGCAGGGATGTCACTTAGTGGGTGCAATCCACACCAGGTGACACCATTCCTCCCCAAATATCTGCCTTTTTAATTAATATCTATATTAATATTATGAGTAACATTAGTACAAAAAACATGACTAAGGATTCTGTACGGTTGGGATGGGAGGAGGTCAATGGGGCATAATATCATGAGTTTCTGCACCAAGCGACACCAACCCTAGTGATGCCATTTCACCAAAGCCCATGTCAACATGGAATTTTTTCCAGTGCAGATTACTAGCTAGATTCAACCCACTGTAAACTGTGGCCCGTTACAAACGGGCAGGAAAGTACACACAGAGTGCATACTAGGGTTAGAAAGGGGTGGTGCTTCCGCATCCTGTAACCCCAGTGCGTGCTTCGTGCGCTCCTTGCCTTGCTTGAAGCCCCAAGGACACCCCTTTCCAGGCTGTGGGGAAGGGGCCTTTTGCCGCTTCCCTGCAGCCTGGAAAGCAGCGGATCGGGGCCTCAGTGGCTGCCAGTCTAGCCGCTGAGGCCCCCGGGGAAAGGGGCGGGTGCAGCCCGCCCCAAACGGGCGGTCTGTAACCCGCCTATGTTTATCAATTGATCAAAATGCATAAATGTTTAATTCCATAACAATACATTACTTATATGCATGTTATCTGCTTGACATACAGTAAATCTGTGATTTGTCTCTGGAATTAGCACACATTAGGTAGGTTTACAATCTGGATGGTGCGAGCCTTTGCTGCAGCCAAACACACTGTGAACTAGAAATATACTTATTTTCATAAAGTGAAGTATTGGGTTGCAGCTTTCTCTTAACTATACACACATTATTCCTCCCTCACATCTTACCTGCAGCTCTACATTGATGCCTTGGAGACACTGAACTGGGTCCAAGAGAATCCAGATCAAAAGTAGGATAACATCAACCAGTACTAACACTGATACCATCACCAGCAGTTGAAAATCTTTGATAATCTGGAATATAGATATTCAAGATTTCAGTGTGTGTGTGCACTAGAGTTTTCCAACAACAACTTACACCAAGATAGGGAGGTTTCAGATCACATCCAAAAGATAGTACCAACTGCTGTCTTTTTCATTTGTCAAAAACCAAGAAGACTTAATTAAACATCATACAGTGGAAGGAAATTTTACTTTGATCATCTTTAACATTAATTAATTGTTAACTGTTAAAACCGGTGCACTTTTAATGTTTGGCCAAATGTATAATTTATAAATGAACTCTTTTCGGTCTAATCTGCACTGCAGTAATAGTGCAGTTTGACACCACTTTAACTGCTATGTCTCAATGCTATAGAAGTCTAACATTTGCAGTTTTGTGAGATATTTAGCCTTCTCTGTGGGAGAGCTCTGGAGCTTCACTATACTACAAATCCCAGGATTTTATAAAATGGAGCCATGGCAGTTAAAGCAAGTGTTAAACTGCATTATTTCTTCAGTGGAGATGTTCACCATTGTAAATACTGTAGATACTTTCAATTGTTGGAACGATCTAATGAAAAAGTAGAGGGTGGCATAATCAGACTAAATTACATCATAAACTTTTGAAAGTGATGAGTGAAGGCCCATCAAAGCCAGGAAACTATAACCAAAATGACAAGAATTTTGGCTGAAAGAGACTGTGCTACACAAGGTGACTGTGAAAAGATCTAAATGGCCTTCTTTGATTATGTATCGATCATGGAAAATGTGGAAGGGATAGCATGTAAGTTGGGGAAGATGGTGAAGTGTTAACAGCTGGGAGGTGATGGAACTACATAAATCCCATTTTGCCTCCTGAAGAAAATCTACATCCAACCTGGAGAAACAGAGTAGTATGACCTGCCACACAGGTAGCTGGGGATTTAGCCATTTCTAGTCTTTGGGGCCAGATGATTAATAGCTCATGTACTGAAAGAGCTTCTGAACTTTATTTCAGATTAATTAATTGCAATACTTTAGAATTCTTGCAAAACTGGGACAATATTGGAAGCCACAGAAAATGTCCGTTTAAAAAAAAAGGAGAGGTGGACCCTACAATATATAAGCCAGTCAAGCTCACATCACTGCTGTGCAAACAATGATGATGATAACAATAACTACTACTACTACTACTACTACTACTACTAAAGGGTCTGTGAGCATTTAGAAAAGAATGCACTGGCATGGGTACTATCCAGAATAGGTCATGACAGACTACTCATGCTTTGATAGAATTACTACTATGAGAATGTGTGGACTAGTATATCTTGAGTACAGCAGTACAATCTTGATATTAAAAAAATTGCAACACATCGAGTTGACAGGATCAGCTGGCATCCTGTTCCGTGTTTATAAGGTCATGAGCCACACCTATGACACTAAATACTGCATTTCACATGTACAGTCATTGCAACCTGCTGCTGTGTGAGAGGGCTGGAGACATTCTCATCCACTGCTTGACTTCTAAGATGGGAGTCAGGGAATTGAATCATAAGACATATGATGTAACACTTTTTACATTTTTAGTTGTACTGTTTTTAATCTTGTAAGCTGCTCTGAGTCCCAGTTTTGAGGAAAGGGCAGGATATAAATGAGTATAATAATAATAATAACAAATAATTTGATGGAACCCCATCAATGCAGCTACATCTGGTCATTCATGAGCTTTGCCATTATTTCCACAGTTCCTTGAAGAACCATATGCAACAAACTCTTTGTCAGACTGAAGGGACAATGAACAGAAGGCTGAAAAGGAGAACTTACCACTCTCCTCTCTGGAACCTGCTGAGTGAATACTTTGTACAACCGCCAGCTTTTTCCTAGGATGGGACCAAAAGCTAGGGAACTGCCTATACACAATAGGCAGAGTCGTGCCTGTAAAGCAAACAAGAAAGGAAAAGATCTGAGGTAGGAAGAGAGAAGTGGAGGAAATCCAGGAAATCCAAGATAGACATAATATAGAGAGCTGTAAGACTGGTGTGTATTTTATAAAAATAGTTGCAACTCTTATGGTTGCAAATCAGAGTAAGAACATGATAGACTTCCATCTCACCCCACAAGTTCATCCCAGAGCAGTTATTCATCTCAAGAAGCATCTAAAATATCTTCTATTCTAATTTTGTTAATGACTTATCAGTTATTGGAATTTAACAAAGTAGACAATTTGCTATCTGCGCTGAGCCTTGGCCATCATGGTCAGATAGCCAGATTCATCTAGCAGAGAACAAATGTGAAGCTGGGCCCAATAATGTTGGGAGTGGGCTGGAAAAACAATTTAAATGGTCATAAAACTGGTTGCTTGTCTGGAGGGAAGGCAAAACAAAGGGCAGCAACATCTTCTCACCTGTGGCATGTGGCAGTTAGGTAGGAACGGAATAAAATAAAAAATGCAACCGGCTCATAGAGTCTGACAGCATTCCTGCCAATGCAACAGCCTACTGAGCAACTAGGGAGCTCCCTGATCCAGTTCCATCATCAGATAGCACCTGCTAACAGTGTCTTCCTAGCTGTCTTCATTCCCAGTCAGATGGGCAGGCAACATTTGGTGGAAGCAATAGGTTGCACTTTGTATATATTTTTGAAGTACTTACTCAGTTTAATCATTTTTATTTTGTTTTCTCTCTCTATCTCAACTTCATCCTATGTTGAGAAATGGCAGCTTGGTGGATGAGTAAAAATTACACATTGGCTCTCAAAGCTAGTTATTAGATTTATAAATTTCCAAGTCCTAGGCACACCAGTCCAGATAATGCCTAGACCCTGGTCTTTGGTGCCTGCAATGTATGTTCATTGCTGTTTCACATTAAGAACTGAGTTGAAAAGCAGGTGTGCAGGAGGAAAATTCTGCATGCACCTAGAGAACGTATCCTTGTACCCCTCCAAATTCCAGTTAATTTCAAATACAAAGGTGCTCCATAAGACCTTGTTAAAGTAAGCCACATGCTTTTTCCTCCCATTTGGCTTTTACCCACCTGAAAAAGCATCTCCATGGAGTGTTTGGTGATTGAAGTCTGCTTTTCAATTGCCAAAAGGCAAGTGCTGCCGTAAGTCAAGCCACTGCCCAGGAGAGTCACCACATTGAGGTTGGGACTGGACATCTTCACTATCCTCCAGTCAACAAATTAATTAAGGGAACACAGGGACAAGAATTATTTTAAGAAACGGCAATGCCACACTTTTCATGTCCATGTCATCAGATGATGCTTTTTTGCTGTGCTGAATGTCTTGATTCAATCCTCCACTTCTAAGGAAGGACCCAAATAACCTGCATCAGGGGTCTCCTGGCCTGTTTTGAATGGAGTGCTCTGGGACTGGATATTTAATCCATTCAACCCATGCCCTTTCTCAAAAGTGAATTGCATGCCCCGAAGCATCACCCTGGAGGCCTCATTTTCCCCAAATTTTGGGGAGGGGTGGAGAAGCAAATACTGTACATACAGTGGACTCTTGTTATACGCTGGGGTTTGGTTCCAAGATCCCCCATGGATAACAGAATCCGTGGATGCTCAAGTCCCATTAAATATAATGACATAGCTAAATGGTGTCCCTTATAAAAAATGGAAAATCAAGGTCTGATATTTGAAATTTATACTTTTTTTGAACATTTTCAAACTGTGGATGCTTGAATCCGTGTATAAAAAATCCGTGTATAAGAAGGGCCAACTGTACTTATGTGCAAGTTGATCTCATGTATAAGTCGAGGGAAGGTTTCAGGATCAAAATCATGAATTTTGATATGATCTGTGGATATGTCAAGGGTAAAACTTAGAGGGCTAAAGCAAAGGATAGAAAGGGGAAAACATCACTTGTGTCCCTCCTTCTCCTTCTCTGGACCTCTCCTGACCACCTAACATGATTCCCAAATGGGACTGGGAAAGGAAAGAAGTGCAGCTAAAGGGGGTGTTGCTTTGATGGGAAGAGAAGGCTTTCAAATTGGATTGGGAAGGGAAGGAAGTGGAGTTAAAAGGGGTCTTTCTTTGATGGGAAGAGAAGGCTTGCAATTGGATTGGGAGCCTCTTTCACACAGAGAGAGACAGACAGAAAAACACCTGCCTTGAGGCATGAAGAGTGGGACATCAGACCTGTTTGTTTCAGGATCTTTCTAAGCAATATTAGTGTATCGACCCAGGATTTTAGGGTCAATTTTGGGGCATATATTTCTCAATTTGAGTATATACGGTACTCAAAGCAAATATATTGTAGTACAGTCGCCCTGCTGTTCTCACAGACTTTAGATCCACGGTCTTGAATACTGTATTCATGGAGGGGCACGCTCTGTTATTTTCAATGGGGTGCACCCCTGCAGCACACACCCTGTGCAAGCTCATGGGCACACGCCTCATTCAAGCCTATGGGGCTTGAATATCTTTGAGTCTCCGTTTTCAGGGGGGAGGGGTCTGGAATGAATCTCCCGCAAAAACGGAGGGCGACTGTATATGTTACATCTATCATGCTCCTTTGGAAATGAAGACAGGAGTCATGCAAGAGAGATAAATCACAGGATTAAATAATGAAAGGATTCCTACCACTCTTATATGTTGCCTAAGCACTGGAAAGCTTTCCTACAATTTTCATATACAAATGGACACTTTGGGTGTAAATAATGGCACTCTTGGGAAAACTGACAAATAAACAGATGGGTTGTGTGACAACATATATCCATATGAATGGAACAGCTTCTGTTTATAATGTAAGCAGAGACTCCATCCCAGATGCCTGTCTTTAGATTTTTTTTTTAACGCAGACAATTAATGGAAGGTTTAATATTCCAGTCATTGTTGTTATGAAATACTTGCTGGTAATCTTTTTCTTTAAAACATGTTTACACTTTAAAATATTGTCAAAATATTGTCCTACTGCTTCTCGACTTATTCGTTTTAAAACCATCCATTGCTTATGAATTCAGATAAACGGCATAAATCTTGTTTATGGAAATCAGTGAATTTATAGACTTCAGGACCTATGTCAAAACGTATAGAATCGTAGAGTTGGAAGAGACCGCAAGGCCCATGCAATCCAACTGCCTGCCATAAAAGAATACACAATCAAAGCATTCCCAACAGCCTGGATGGGATTGTCAGAAGAGTGCCTGATAATGTGTGTGAATGCTATTACATACTGTCCATGGAGATTATCGCATGCCTCTTTTCGCTCAATCCGGGCACAGGCTGGGCATGGGTTTAAGCAGGTGAAAACATCTTATCACACACCTCTGTGCCTAACTCAGCCGCACTGCATACTCGATTCAGACTCCTGGCATACTTTTCGAATAATGATACTTTCCTGTTCATTGAAAAGTACACCAGGAGGCCAAGTTGGGCATGGAGGCATGTGTAAAAATCCATTTAAACCCATACCCAGCCCATGCCCAGAGTGAGCGAAAAGAGGCATGCAATAATCTCCCAGGATTGGATGGAGACCCCACCATCTTGAGTACAAACTAAAATATAGTGGTCCCTTGTTATCCACTGGACCCTTGTTATCCGCTGGGGTTTGGGTCCAGGACACACACACACCATGGATAACAAAATCCGTGGATGCTCAAATCCCATTAAAAACAGTGGCACAGTAAAATGATGCCCCTTATATAAAATGGAAAATCAAGGTTTGCTATTTGAAAGTTATACTTTTTTGGAATATTTTTCAAACCGTGGGTGCTTGAATCCGTTCATTTTCCTATACTGATCCAGATTTTGGATATGAGCCTATGAGGTTTCACAGAGCTACGTATGACTCAAAGTACTATATGGTGTGTATACCTAATCTGAATAATGGGAGCTAACTGAATGAAAAATGTTTTAAAAACAATGGAAAATGTGAAGTCGAAGGCTTTCATGGCCGGCACCCACAGTTTTTTGTGGGTTTTTATACCCACTCTCTTCCAGGTCAGCATTCTCTGAAGATGCCCATAGCCACAGATGCTGGCGAAATGTCAGGAATAAACTCTTCTAGAACACAGCCACAGAGCCCCCAAAAACCCACAAAAAAGCCATGGAACATATTTTTCAAATCTGTTGGTTCTAAATTGGTCTCAGGCTGTTTTATATTAAATTGGTGCCAAACCACTTTGTATTTCTTTTATATTGCTGTTTTATTTTGATTTTGAAAAAGAGTTTTATTAGCTGTGATAATCCTGGGAACATTTTGAAAACTGGTTTGGAATACAAATACTGGATAATCAGGGGTGGGGGTTAAAATATTACCATATACAGTATCCAACCTTTTTCTTCCTTATGTTTAAATTTCTTGTAGAATACCTTCCTATATTGCATCAGACAGCAAGAGGATTCTTTATTTTTAGCCAGAGCAGAACAACACCTTGTCACAATTTTCCTCTCGAGTCAAAGTATCAATAGAATAGGCTTCTATTCTTACCTATTATTTCTGAAGTGAATTGTGAAGATGAGAAAGAAGAAACTCAGCAGGACCCCACAGGTAAGAAAGATGGACACAGTTCCCAAGAGGGCGGCTGAAAAGGAGGAGGAATTTTCACATATGCTGCCTGAAAGTGGCTGAAGGAAGACAAAGGCAATGAGAACACATATGGAGACTGTTCTCTCCAAGAAAGGCTTGGTAAGAAAAGTCTAATGCATATGAAACAGCACAGTGGTTTCCTTGTTTTTTTTGCCACCATGGACTGCATCCATACTGCAGAAATAATCCGGTTTGACACCACTTTAACTGCCATGGCACAATGGTAGGCAATCCTGGGAACAGTAGTTTGCTGTGGCACCAGAGCTTTGCTCTCCTCTCAGGGGGTCCTTGCAAAGCTTCTCAGGATGATTACTGTTATCTAGCCACATTTTTACACAAAACAGTTACTCAAAGTGGTGGTCTATGAACTGATGCCACTTCACCAGCCATCAGCTGCCAGTCTCTGATGAGTTTCCAGGAAAGAAACAAACAAATACAGTGCCAGTCCTTGGCATACTGAGGAAAGGAAATGCTAGCCCTCCAAATCAGAAGCATTTAAGAAGCACTGATTTACACAATTCACATTGGTCCAACAATTCAATTTTTGCACTGGCTTGCATTCTGGTAAAATACAGCATGCTGTATACAGCACACAATCCATTCTCATGAGAAAGTGGTAAACCAAAAAGAAAAAAATGCTGATGGATAGCCATGTTGGCTGAAGTAGCCATGTTGGCCATACAGCAAATCCAATCATAAATCCACTAAACAGTGATACCTTGATTGTTTGGTCCAATAAAGGTATCACTATTTGATGGATTTTTGACGTTATTGGATTTGCAGATGAATTGGTTAGTGGTATCTGCATCACAAGTAATGGCAGCCAACATAAAAGTCACTCTCTCATTCCTTTCAGATTGTCTGACCCACTATCTTAACATGCATAAGGATCCACAGGAAAATTTCATTGCTGCAAGTAATGTATAAAATGGAAACAGCAATGAAGGAATTCCATTAAAGGAATCTAGTAACACCTTTTAGCATGAGGGAAAGTTGACTGATATCCACAAATACTGCTGAATTATTTTATTACCTCATTCCCTCCTCTCCTTTTTATGCTGAAACAGATTAATACAGCTCTTTGTAAACTGCAACAATGAAAGTAACATATAAGGAGCTTTAAATTCAAAGCTATAGCCCTTTGAATCTTTATATTTACCCACAGTTGTTATTGTACAGAGATCCTGCAGGTTCTTCTGCAGCTCTTCCCGGCTCTTGAAATTAAGCCGGCTGGAATAGTTGAAACCAGTCTCCACAGCACACTGTACGCCTTTATTCAACCACATTGTCTTACGGTCCTTAGTTACGCTGTTGTAGAGGGAAAGTTGTTCCAAGCAGCTCTGGCTTAGATATATCCAATGATGGCAGGAATTATTTGAAACAAATTCGTCTATACTGATGTGTCCTGAAGTGGATAGATGGATATCATAAAAAAGCAGTTACAGAAGATGGTGGTAGCAATGATATAAATATCACACCAAAGCTGAAATCCTGTTGGTTAGCCCTCAAAAGAGTAGACCCGTTGAATTAAGTATCGAATGGGGAGTCAACATGTAGGTAAATCCAACTGATCCAGTGGGTTTACTCTAGTTAAGGGTAACATAAGAGTTTCAGCCAACATTTATTTTATTTATATCTCGCCATTATCCCATCATGGAATCTGAGGTGGTGTACAACCATTTAACAACACAATTTAACACATCCGTATACTACCAAGTTGCTGAATTTCTGTGCCTGTGCCAAAAGAGAGGTTATAACAATATAATAGAATAAAACATTTTAAAAAAATAAACATAAAAGAGTTGTAAAATAAAGCAAAAGCAAGGACAATAGCACTGTAACAATCTTGAAATCACAATCAACATCTTTTAAAACAGACAGAGCTAAAACCTAGGGGGAATAGAAAGGTCTTCTTTACCTGTTGCCAAAAAGGCCACAGTGCAGGTGCCAGGCAAGTCTCTTGAGGAAGGTATTCCCCAACCAGGGCAGTGATCCTTCTGAAAAGTCTGCCATTGGTATATTCCTGCCTCCCTTCTTTTCATGCGGAGACCCAGAAAAGGGCGTCTGAGCTCAGACTGTATGGCCTGATGACATTTCAGACCGATGGGTGCAATGGGATTTGTGCAAGAGCAACATTTATAGTTTGGGGTTTACTCTGTTATTCAGAACGGAGATTTCATTAACTTACCGAGGACAGCAACTTCTTTCTTTCAATTAGTTTCAAAGGTGCTACAAGATCTCTCTATGTAGCGAGGAAGATTATACAAAACCCAAACCATACACTACTGGCTGCCTGTCACTGTTATTAAAGACACTGCCTTCACAAGGAAAGGTTGCCCTGCCTTCCATTCTGCAAAGGCAACCTGGAAAAAGGGGCTGAGGGACCTCAACGCAGGATGTGGACACTTGGTGGAACACCATTGCTTGGGAACTGATCTCCATAGATTTATAGCTGTTTGATGAAAGTCCACTGAAAGACCAGAGGCAGAGGACCACTGGTTTTTACAGTCAATTCCATCAAAGTAGATGTTATGTACAGAGCTTAGAAATGTTACTATGAGCATCCAAACTTTGGCTACCTGTGACTTGACAGTGGTTTTTGAGATACTTCAATGAAACACATCCAGATAAATGAGGATGACTGTGATTGTCAGTGGGAGGCAACTGCAACTTTGAACCTGTTTTTTGGGAACTGTAATTTTACGAGACATTTAGACTTCACTGTCAAAGAACTCTGGTGCCACAACAGACTACAGTTCCCAGACTTCCATAGCAGTGAGCCATGGCAGTTCAAGTGGTGTCAAACCAGACTATTGCTGCAGTGGGGATGCAGGCTTGGTGATGTTTGGCATTGCATGCCTTGGTGTCATTGTGTGGGAGGGAGATGGAAGGAGAACCAGAATGAATGCCTTCTTCCTACTGTTTTCTCTGGCTCGACCTGTGATTTTGGCTGAGAAAAAAAAGAAGAAAGGGCCCTTGCTCTGCCTGGTGTATGTATCAGTGATTGGAACTGGTGCATGAACCAGTTTGTCCATTTGTTAACCAACCAAGAAACATATACCATACATATTGGTCTTCTATCAGCATGCAAGCGATTGGTACAGTATTTTTTAAATCCTTGCAAATTTTCAAGAAGTGGGTTTTTTTTTAAAAGGGCTTTTAATAAGGTAAAGGTAAAAGTAGTCCCTTGACATGAATGTCTAGTCATAACCAACCATAGAGGGTGGTGCTCATCTCTGTTACTAAGCCGAATAGTCAGCGTTGTCCGAGGACTCCTCTGGTGGTCAAGTGGTCTCTTCCAACTCTACAATTCTATGATTTATGATTCTATGATCATCTGAATTCTTCTTTCCCTCTTATATGATTTTTTCAACCCCTTTGCCTGAAGAAGAAGCCGGTGGAGCCTCCAAAGCTTGCAACATTCTGTGCGAAGAATTCAAAGCTCTAGCAGTGTTAGTCTGTAGAATCAGTATGTACACTTCTCCCTCCACATTTGCTGGGTTTAGGGGCACAGGATCCCCATGAAAGTGGGGGGGGGACAAATAAATAAACAAGACTTTTTTAACTTGAGAGAACACCTCTCTAGGAATCTTTAGGTCCATGATGGTGAACCTATGGCACGTGTGCCAACTGTGGCACACAATGCTATTTGGCCTGGCACCCGGCGAAGAGAAGATGGAACAGGCGCACATGCCTGTTCCTCCTCCTCCCAGACTTTTCCCAGCCTCCAGCTGCCTCTCCAGAGACAGCTAGAGGCTGGAAAAGATGCAAGGGGAGAAGTCCCACCCCAGAAACCCCTGCCCAAGAGGGCAGAAGTCCCACCCTCGGAGGGTGGAAGTCCTGCCCCCAGCACCGGGTAACACCTGGTGCTGGAAAAACTTTTAGTTGGGGCACTCAGCCCCAAACAGGTTCACCATCATTGCTCTAGGTCCTCCAGCAGAACTCTGCGGTCAACATCTGCCAGAATTTGACCACAGAATCATGTTGCAGGACCTACAAATGCCTAGAGAAGTGTTTTCTCTAGGAGTCTTTAAGTCCTCCAGTGCTACTTCCAGCATACTTTCTCTGGAGAACCTAGAGATTGATAGTGAGAGAACATATTAATCAAAACTGCAAAGAATCAAAGCCGCAAAAATCAAAGCCACAGATGTGGAGGGACAGGTGTAGAGAGATCTTGCAGCACTTTTGAGACTCACTGAAAGAAAGAAGTTGGCAGCATTAACTTTGGTAGATTTAAGTCTCCTTTCTCAGATGCATTTGATCCATATGCATCTGAAGAAGTAGCTTTAAGTCTAGGAAAGCTCCTGCTGCCAACTTCATCCTCTCACTGAATCTCAAAGGTGCTGCAAGATCTCTCTACATACTGATTCCACAGACTAATACAGCTATATCTAAATATACTACAGTATATTATAATATACTACAGTATACAGTATACTAAATATTATCTGAGGAAGTAGACTGAAGTCTAGGAAAGCTCATGCTGTCAATTTCTTTCTCCCAGTCAGTCTCAAAGGAGCTACAAAAAGATCTCTCTACATACTGATTCTACAGACTAACAGGGCTATATCTAAATATACTACAGTACACTACAGTATACTACAGTATACTAAATATTATCTGAGGAAGTAGATTGAAGTCTAGGAAAGCTCCCGCTGCCAAATTCTTCCTTTCAGTGAATCTCAAAGGGGTTGCAAGATCACTCTGCACAGACACTGGGTGCATTTTGTGCATCTTATGGGGCTGGTCCCATAAAGATACTGTTCTTTCTGTGGATTGGGGAGGGGGGGGTCATTGTCCTCCTTTTCCAGGACATGTCCTTCATTTCCAAGGAATTCCCCCAGGTCCTGCATTTGGAGCAGGGGGAAGGAGCAGGAATGGAGATCTTGGACTTGGATTGGCTGGGGTCCTCCCTTTCCCTTGGATGCCCTTCCTTGGGCAGTGCCTTGTCCTCCTCTTTTGGGGTGAGGGGCCACATTTGGCCACCTATCTGGCCTACCAAGGGGGGGTATCCTGGTCTAGGAGGTTTAGCTAACCCCCTCTCATCCTCCTCCTCTTCCTGACCTTACCTGGTTCTGGAAGGAAAGGCAGCCCTGGATCCTCTTTCTCCTCTGCTGCAGAGTCTTCTTTCCCTGGGGATGAAGTTGGGGGGAGGGGGGTTCTGCACCCAGACCTGCCTCCCTGCTGCCAGCCTTCCTTCTCTCCTTCCTTCCTTGGGGAGGGGAAAGGGGCACAGACAGACAGGAGAGGCTTTAGCTGGGCAGCAGAAGGAGCTGCAGCAGATCCTGAATAGTACAGATCTACAACTCAGCACCAGCATTGATAGCAACTGGGACTGCAGCCAGGAAATCAGAAGGAGATTAAGAATGAAGAGGGAGGCTATGAAAGAACTAGAAAAAGATCCTAAAATGCAAACATACACAATTGAGCACAAAAGTTAAAATCATACAAGCCATTGTATTCCCTATGGCCATGTGTGAATGCGAGCGCTGGACCATTAAGAAAGAAGATAGGAAGAAAATCTATTCATTTGAGATCTGGTGCTGGAGAAAAGTGCTGAGGATCCCATTGACAGCCAAAAGGACAAACAAATCAGTCCTAGAGCAGATCAAGCCAGAAATATCCCTATGCGTCGATGGCTACATGGAGCTTGTTGCCACATGACACGGCCAAAGTATGATGTATATCACACGGGAGTTTCGACAGTGATCAACCTGTGAAAATGGTGCAATTGACATTAAAACTCAAAATTATATTAGCACAAGAGCCATTATCCTGTGAACAACCAGTAAATAACCAGGCAATAATCAGCAAAAAGACATTCTATATTGCATTGTCATATATTGTACTTTATTGTACTTTATTAACATTGTGTGTGTGTGTGTGTGTGTGTGTGTAGTTCCATATAGGCTTTCCATAGAATGCTATTGTCTGTATTACTATGTTTTGAGGTATTTTGAGACAGCCCCAGGGCTATTCCATAAATATTGATATGCATTCATGGGACAATCTTGTGAATGATATCCTACTGTATTCACGGGATAATGGCACTTTAATCACATTTCATATCGATGTCATGTGAAAACCATTAGTGCAATTGCAGGATTATCACAGGTTAATCATCGTTTATACTTCCAATTGTCCATGATAAATGCTTACGACAGCCTCATTTTAGTCATCTTGGCTTCCAGGGAGATTTCAAGCTTGATCAGTTCTAAGAACCACTTGTTTTGTTTCTTGGCCGTTCATGGGATCGCCAGCACTTGTCTCCAGCACCACGTTTCAAATGTAGTTGATTTTTTCATCCACTTTTTTCACTATTCAGCTCTCGCATCTGTACATGGTGATGGGGAACATGATGGCTTGTATGCCAACTTTTGTGCTTAGTTGTTTATGTTTATTCTTTAGGATCCTTATAGCAAATGATGCCTTCTCATGATGCAGCAACAGTCTCCATTTAGTCATCTTGGCATCCAGTCGCCTGCCAACTTTTGGAAACCCCATGAATTTCATAGGCAAGGAATCCTCAGAGGTGGTTTTGCCAGTTTCCTCCTCTGAAATATTGCCAACAGCATCTGATATCATTGGCAGTCCCCCATCCAGGTACTAACTGGGGCTGACCCTGCTTAGCTTCTAAGATCAGATGGGATCTGTTGCCTTTGGGTATTTAGGCCAGGTCCTCGAAGCAGTAAGCTGGATTTATAAATCTTCTTTCACACAAATGAAGGGAAAAAAAGGTTCCTTGCTGAGACTATATTGTAACACAACTCTATGAGTTTAAAGTTGTAAGAAAATCTTGCTTTCTTGTCATACATCCTCCCTCCTCCTTTTCAACTTCTACGAAGCTTTAACAACTGCTACACAAGTTTTACATGTGGTCAATTTTCTAGTCCTCATCTTCCAAGTACAGTGAATAATTATTTCCATTACATATTTTATTA
>NC_056523.1:232286488-232304546 GCF_019175285.1 Sceloporus undulatus
TTGACTTAGAGGAAAACATGTTTTCCCAGAGTCATAATCTTATGCTCACCCCATTCATCTGTCCATCTGCACTTTTAACTGTTTGCTATTAGGGCTGAATAGTCAAAACTCTTGCTTTGTTTTATACAAGCCAAATAGGTCATGCACCAGTCAGTTGCATTAGTATTGAGACATTTGATCTGTCCTTTACAGTCGTCTGAGCAGGAGCATCTACTGAAATATTTAACAGCAGCTACTGCTCCAAGACACACAGATGTTCAGATCCTCTTACTGGCACATTAGCTGCATATTCAAGAAGGAGTTCAACTTTTGTATTGTTGAGAGACCTTTCACATTGCTGAAACATAGAATCATAGAATCATAGAGTTGGAAGATACCTCAAGGGCCATCCAGTCCAACCCACTTTTGCCATGCAGGAACTTACAATCAAAGGACCCCTGACAACCTTTGCTTAAAAATCTCCAAAAAAGGAGACTCCATCACTATCCAAAGCATCATCTTCCTCTGTTGAACAGCTGTTACTGTCAGGAAATTCCTCCTAATGTTGAGGTGGAATCTCTTTTCCTGTTGCTTTAATCCATTGCTCTGAGTCCTGTTCTCTGGAGGAGCAGAAAACAAGCTTGCTCCATCCTCAACAAGACATCCCTTCAAATATTTAAACAGGGCTATCATATCACCGCTTAACCTTCTCTTCTCCAGGCTAAACATCCCCAGCTCCCTTAGTCGTTCCTCATAGGGTTTTATGGTTTCCAGACCCTTCACCATTTTGGTCGCCCTCCTTTGGACACGCTCCAGCTTTTCAACATCCTTTTTGAATTGTGGTGCCCAGAACTGGACACAGTATTATTCCAGGTGAGGCCTGACCAAAGCAGAATAGAGTGGCACTATTACTTCCCTTGATCTAGACACTATACTTCCATTGATACAGCTTAGAATCATATTGGGCTTTTTAGCTGCCGCATCACACTATTCACTCATGTTCGATTTGTGGTCTACTAGGACTCCTAGATCCCCTTCACATATTGTCTTGTTAAGTCAGGTGTCCCCCCGCCCTATAGCTATGCATTTCATTTTTTCTGCCTAAGTGCAGTACCTTACATTTCTCCGTGTTGCAATTCATTTTGTTAGTTTTGGCCCAGCTTTCTAATCTATTCAAGTCATTTTGAATTTTGATCCTTTCCCCTGAGGTATTAGCTACTCCTCCTAATTTGGTGTCATCTGAAAATTTGATAAGCAGGCCCGCTACTTCTTCATCCACATGGAAAATGTAAAACTTTGTAGACTCCCCTTGTTCTATAAGGGGGAACTAAAAGTTCAAAATGGCAAGGTTTTTGTATCTTGTGGCATGGAGGTTCATTGGCCAAATACCTCAGTCAGGAACACAACACCAGCAAGAGAATTAACATATTTATGCCATATTTATGTAGGCAACCAGGCATTCAATGGATACCTTTTTAGCCACAGCTGGTCAAACTCCAGTCACATGCCATCATCCCAAGGGGTAAACTCTATGTTACATCCCTCAGGGGTTGCAACATTGATCAAGCTAATGGTGGTGAATGCATATTACATTTCGAAGAGCAGTGGTTGCAAGGCCATAGTGTGTCATAAACAAAATTATGTTGCAAGCAAGACACTTTTTTCCATAAGATTCAGACAGCAATGTATTTGACGCTATTTATTTTATTGATTTTCTATCCAATCAGTCCAGAAGGGTGCAAACGTAGCTTACATTTTTTAAAAATTGCATTATTTGAGTACCATTTGAGTACCATATTGCCTTTCCCCTTCAAACACACAATTCTTCTTTCCACCCCAAACACCCCGAACTGTCAGCAATTGTGTTGATCCAAGGAAAGCCTGGCTTTGTATTCCCCTTCCCTTCCCTCAGGACTTCAGGCCTTTTCACTCACCAAGGACAGACAGGGCCAGAAGCTGAGTCCAGTCAGTCTTAGAATCATAGCATCATAGAATCATAGGCCTGCTACAGACTGCCAAAATAAAGCTACTTTGGGTCTCTTTGGAGGTATGCTGTTTAAATGATGCATGGGTCCTAAGAGTCTGGAGGTCGCACCAAAGCCACGCTCCAGTCCTAAGGACTACAGTGCAGCTTTGGTGCAGCTTCCGGATTTTTAGGATGTATGCATCATTTAAACAGTATACCTCCAGAGACCCAAAGCAGCTTTATTTTGGCAGTCTGTAACAGGCCATAGTCTTCTTCTTATATTTTTAATGGGTGGGCAGCCAGTGCACAGATCAAAAACCTTCTTTAAAGAAAACATGCAAGTGTATGCCTTCCCATTAGTGGGAAGGGTTGGTGTCACCCAGTATGGCAACTCATGGTGTCACCCCCACCATTGACATCCCCCCATACTACACCCATACAGAATCCATAGTAATGTTTTTGTACCAATATGGTAAAGGTTGACAAGATTGCCTAGTTGTGTCTGATGGTATTTACTCATAAATCGTTGTGACATAAACAACTAGAAAAATTAAAATACGTAATACCTTTAAATTGCAATATCATATGCAGAGAAGAAATGTGTTTACATATACATAGTTACATGCGATTAAAGTGAAAATTTGGTAAAATGTGCTATTTTAAAAGAAAATTATCAAAAAATAAAAATAATTTAGAGCCAACAGAGCTATCCCTATACATAATTTAACTTCCTTTGCCGTTTTGTTGCTCGCCCGCTCACTCAGTTTATAGAGATTCTTCAAGAACACTATTTGATGGGTATGCTTCCAATTCTGTCATCCAAGTCATTGATAAAGATGTTGAATAGCACTGGGCCCAGGACAGAGCCCTGTGGGACCCCACTGGTCACTTCCCTCCAGGATGAAAAGGAGCCATTGTTGAGCACCCTTTGGGTTCAGCTAGTCAACGAATTACAAATCCATGTAGTACTTGCATTGTCTGGCCCACATTTTACTAGCTTGTTTGCAAGAATATCATGGGAGTTCTTGCTGAACCAGTTGGAAACTATGCTGTCCACAGGGCCTGTTCTCAAAGCAGTCCCACAGGTAATCCACACCACATGGCACCAAGCCACACCTCTTGGTTTTTTTGTTTGTTTGTTTTCCCACCATGCATGCGCACCACCGTACAAACACACCACCTGAGACCAGAATTACCTCCCTCTTCCTGCTCAGCTGCCTTCCCAGTGGATGCTCCATGTTGACTGGTCACACAGTCCCACGGGCAACACTTCACCCATATGCTGGCGAAAAGTCAGGAAGAAACTCTTCTGGAACATGAGCACATAGCCTGAAAAACCCACAAAAAAATGTCACCCATATGGTACATCAGTGCGCCCAGTGACACATTGACAAAGCACAATTATGGAGGCACCCCTCTGTACATGTCCCCTTTACCCCATGCCCCCCTGTTGGACTGTCTGGCTCATGTAGGTTTGAATTATGTCCATTGCATTATTGCCAACCTTTCATGCTTGTCGTACTTTTGTATCATGGGGTGTGACAAGTCAATGGCGCTATCAGTCAGTGGTGCAGCTGGCCATCATATGAAATACGCTCAAATGAAAAAAAAATATGGCACATAATGGCTCTGGCAGCTGTGTCTCACCAATGCCAGGGCGCATACTTGACCACTTCTATACACTGCCTTGGTTTTCCTGAATGCCTTGCTGTTCATATGCTGGTATAAGACGCACATTTTCCATGTCAAGACGGAGTATCAAGGCTGCTTTTTGCTCTGGGTTTTAGCACCAGAGCGCGGCTTCATGATGGGCTCTACCCAGTTTTGTGTCGTGTGTCATCTGAACAGGTAGGATTCAAATTGGGTTGAAGCCACTTTATTTTGCCAATGCGGAGTGTTGTAGCTCCATCCTATAACATCCTGGGATTTGTAGTTTTATGAAGTCTGCAGCCATTTCTGCCAGAGTGCTGGTGCCTCATAAAACTACAATTCCCAGGATTCTATAGGAGCTATGCCAGTTAAAGTGGCATCAAACTGCATTATTTCTACAGTGTAGATGCACCTTTTGTCATCCATGACCATTTGAAGCTATGTTGAGAAAAGGGGACTTATCGCTTTGAAATGGAATATGGTTTTGGTTTTTTGCTTGTTTTCTGTTTAATTTGGAATTATTAAAATATGTTGCTCTTCGGATGCCTAATACTTTTGCCTGAAGATCAAACTCAAGGGAATACCTTCAGTACAAAATTACTTTCAAGGCCTGATACTAATCTTGTACTAAAGTACTGTAGTGTTGAGGCCTGGTATTGCTACTCTTACCACTTCTATAGAAAGGGTTCTTTTGAAAAATGATTTAGTTCACTAGTATATTATAGAGCGATCTTGCAGCACCTCTGAGACTAACTGAAAGGAAGAAGTTGGCAGCATGAGCTTTCATTGACTTGAACCTACTTACTCATTGACTTGAACCTACTTACTCAGATGCATTTATGAAAGCTCACGCTGCCAACTTTTTTTTCATTTAGTCTCAAAGATGCTACAAAATCTCTCTACATAGGGATTCTACAGACAGACATGGCTAGTATACTAAATTGGATTTCTTTGCCATGAAAATAGTATGCCAATATAGCCTTCCCTGTCCTTAGTAGATTGCAACTCACACATGCAGCATCCCACTGATGGTTAACAATATCCCACTGACTGTGTCTGTGCCACTGCGTTTTTGCTGTATCCACACCTTAAGGTTCTCTGCACTGAAAAGCCTAAAAGGGAGGTAGACTGTCATATCAACAATACGATAATAAGGGGAAATAATCCTTTTTGTGGTACCTCAGCTGTCAACTTGACAGTATGCTTCTTTATCAACTGCTGGGAACACAAGGTGAGTACAACACAAGTTTTACTCGTGTTCTGCTTATGGGCTTCCCATAGGCAGCTGGTTGGCCACTGTGTGAACAGAATACTTGACTAGAAAAGCCTTTAGTCCAGAGGTTCTCAACTTTTGATCCTCCAGCTGTTTTAGACTTCAGCACCTTTGCCAGCATGACCAATGATGAAGGAATCTGGGAGATGAAGTCAAAAACATCTGGAGGACCAGAGGCTGAGAATAATCAAACAGGAATCTTATTTTCTTTGAATATCTTCCCTTTGGTGCTAACGTTGCAGTCCTTTTTGGCATCAGATTAAAAAAAGGTTTTGTTTGCCTGAACATTTTGTTTTATTATACCTTGTTGCTATTCAGTGGTTTTGCTGGCTGGGCCTTATCAGTTTTATTTTATTCGGTAATAACAGACCTTGGCCTTATTTATTTTACACCAGAGTCTTATTTATTTTACCGGAAGCTCAAAGAATAAAGGGCAGTTTTAAAATAAATCTAGTAAGAAAATAATCTAGCAGCAAGCACTTTAGTTTCAGCTTCATGAAGGAGCTTATTCCAAGCCCCTTAAAAACAACAACAGAACAACAATAACAACAAACGCTACCACTATTCTGTGCAACAATTAAAAGAACATTATAGGCTACACCCACCGATTTCTTCTACACTTGCAAAAGAAACCAATGAATACATGGGAAATGGGAGAAAATACCAAATTACAAGACGATTAAAAAAAGAGTTGTGTTGGATAAAACTACATTTAGCATCTCTCCTAATAGCACTGGTTGGGATATATAAGGAAGAAGATGTTTTTCAATAAAATTCCTGTTTTCATAACAGATAGACGACCTTGGGAACCTTGCAAAAAATAATTTTATTGAACAACATCTTCTTCCTTATTAATTCCAACCAATACTACTGAAAGGGATACTCCTTTTCATGCAGGACAAAAGTATATGAATCAATCCCAAGATTTAATTTCTCTCCACTCATCACCAGATCATATCCATATAGATGAAATTTGGATATTTTTGTCCATCGCTTGCTTACTTGGAATGAGATTTTAATGCCCATGTCAGCAATTTAGAGATAGCACTTAAGATGTCTTCACTGTTCCTTTTTGTTTTAATTTTGTGCTGTCAGCCAACTCAGTCACCTCACAATTCAACCAGTTCAAAGTCACTTCTGGGCAAGGTTGAAAAACAACACTGGTCCCAGTGCAAACCAGGAGGGGATTCAGTTGCAAGAACTATTTTTTCCCCTTATTCTGTGCTTGAAACTACTAGTCCAAAAAGAGGACCTCTCCTCTTCTTCCAAGACTGTTCAGTCACAAGGTGAGAGAAGGCTTCACAGAAACCAGGCTGTTTCTTCTTCAGCAGGACTTGTTCTTTTGCATCCTACCTGTTTGGATAGTTTATCTTTAATAGTGCTTTCCACAATTTATCTGGAAAAATTATTAAGCTAACATTCCCTGAACTTCTTTTTAAAATCAGGTGTTAAATTGGCCAATTTCCAGTCCTTTGGCGGAGGATAATTTTGTAACATATTTTTGCTGTATAACTGGCAATTTCATATTTGAGTTTATTAAGAACTCTGAGATTATTCTTCACAAAGGTAGTAAGGCATAGGCTGCTTTCCTTGCTTGAGAGTAAGCCTCACTGAATTCAACCACTGTAGTAAGTATGTATAGGATTGTCAATTAAGGATTTCAAAGAAACCAGTATAAAACTAATTATCATTGAAATGAACTAAGTGTTTGTATATGTTGGGGAGAAGTAGAACCTAAGACCAAGCTGACATCTTGAACATGGCATGCTGTGTGTACCCTTTAATTTAATTCAAACTCAAATCAAGGCTGGGATGGGGCAATGAGATCCTCTCAAAACAAGACAAATACTGTCTTCTCAACTTGCAATTATTAACGACGATGAACCTTGGAACACCAGGTCAACATCTGCCGCAAGAAAAGACAAAATACATACTTTAAAATTATACATAGGTTATACATCGGGAGGGGGAAGTTTGCAACATACACACACCCAAACCCATTCAGAAGCAACGATTCTATGGTATGCAACAGGCAAATACAAAAATTGTGAATTATTTTATGCTTTTAGTGTTCAAAACCTCCTTACGTAGAGGAATATTCCACATATCTACTAGAAGGTTTTACAAGGCATCTTTGTAAAGTAAATATAAGGCACATGATTACATTAAATAATAGAATTCAGTCAAACAACATTATCAAAGTTCACTGTGCAATCAAGTGTGCTAGACAAGCAAGCAATCCATCTAGCTGATGGAGAAGTTTTAAGGATGGAAGTTATCCCCCCCCCCAATTTTACACTCCAGAGACATCTCTGTGAAGTGTCTTAAGAGCATTCAAGCAAGGAAAACCACATCTCCCTGGCACAATTAAGAGGCATTACAATAACTCTTTGAAGTAAGTAACAAAGCAGTACTGTAAGGATTAAGTTTCATTACTTCCCATGGATTAAATCCTTCACATTCATTGCTATTAACTAGAATATAAATTAAAAGGGATCAAGATCTCCCTCTTGCCAAACAGTCCAAACAAGCTTTCAAAAAAGACCAGGGAGGCCATTCAAATGAGCAGGGCATAGTGGGAAAAGATTCAAAAAACACCCCAATTCTAACTAGAGAAAAGCATCTGTGTCGGGAATTGTATGAGTTGTTTCCAGTCAAGCAGATATTTTGTTCTTAGAACGTTTCCTAACTGATCTTAAAGCACCAAACTTGCATTTACAAGTGTCTCATCTGCTCTTCTTGGCTAAAGAGACGGCAGGGGGGAAAAAAAGAAATGGCAGGAAAGGCAGACTGATTTATTCACATTCAGGTTTAGCACTTTCAAGCTATAAAGAGATAAAAAAATGAACAGTATCTAAGATGCAAAGCACTTGAGAACTGCTTTAATAAAGCCTTAAATGCCTGTTAAGTAGTGAAGGTTTACAGACAACAGTTTTGAATGCTAGATAAGAATAATCTCAAATGTGTAATGAGAAATAAAAGTATATATTACCAATTGTTATCAAACTGTCAATTTCCCTAGTCATCTAATGGAGTGGGCTACAGTCCATGAGAGTGAATACAAAATAAACATGCGGCCAGTAAGATGCCACCAAATCGCCCTGCTCTGCTTTTGCTGTAACAGACCAAAGCTCCCATGGTTACTTATTGTCAAAGAAGCCAGAAAAGGCATCAATGAATGGGAACTGGATGTGATTCAGGCTGACAGCATTCATTAAATAATCCTATACCAAAAGCACTAATAAAGTGACATGGGCATTGGAAAGAGCAAAAGTGTTAGCTTTGGAGGGGGGGCCTACAAAATGCACAGTTTGGTAATATTAGGAAAAACTGTGACAGATTATTTGCAAGATTTTGAATTCGCTAGACTTCAGCATCATCCTAAATAATACCTAAAGCACCGCTCCCAATACCCAAATGGCCAGAAGAAACAGGCAAAAGCAATGTTTTGTTAGGCTAGAGGTTGTAATTGTATGGTCTGCATTTAGAGTCACTCTCAAGATAGAGACAGCAGACTGAATTAATCTTCTCTTTTAATGTACTATCAGATTACACCTAGGATTCTGTGATAGAAAAAGTGTTGATTTCTTTTGAAAAGTAGTCTGTATATTACTGTTTTTAGTTTTAGCAAATGAACTGACATTAACTACCGTAATAGCTGAAGTTACAAAATTTGAAGATCATTAAAAGTAACACTAGCGCACTAGGTTTTACTGTGTTAAAAGCAAGAATTATATGAAGAAAAGAAAATGGAGATCGAGAAAAGGTCAGATTCACTGCTGATACTGAACAGAAATATATGCATTATAGCATAAGCAAACTTCAAACTGTCACTGGTTGACAACTCATGTTTTCACTGACTATGCTGACCAAGCCAATATACAGCTGGAGTCCAACAAGATCTGACTCCCTACACTTGACTTAAAGATAGATCAGACTGCTAGGAAAGTATAGTAAAGAACAAAGATTACGTATCAACATCCACTGTGCTGACTTTATGGACTCATGCTGCTACAATGGTAATTCAACAGAGAAAGTTTTTACAAGTGGCAGAAATAGTGACAGAACTGCTTGTAGATCACAACTATAGCAGATGTATTCACTTAACTGTTTCTTAAAAGCCTTGTTAGAAGAACAGTGGAATTCAGTTCACATCAATTGCTTTATGCAAAAAGACCCTTTTATATGTCTCCACCATTCTGTAACATGGTTGTGGGAGATTAAATTATCATACTCAAAACAGTGTTTCCACTGCACAGATATCACTCTATCCTAGTACTCAACCCACAATATTGGATTAGGTTTTTGAAAAAATGCAATCCAACTGGAGTGAGATACTAGTGGAAGGTCATTGTGGATCTTCCTACAAAGACAATCTAAAGGAAAAGTGTGTGAAAAAAGCATACAGTTGTTTCCACTCTCTTTGGATTAATACACCTATTAAGACAACAAGTGCTGTGGATGGAATATGGCTGTACAGCTGCCACTACCCAGCCTAACATCTCTAGTGAGAACCAAAACCTCCCATCTCTCTGTGATAAAGTTTTATTTTTTATCTCCTGCAGAAGCAAGCTGCCTCCCTGTTGTACACGACAGTATCTTTAGCACTGATAGAGAAGCAAAGGAATCATTTGGGCAGGACAATTTTAGGAGGGCAAGATATATCTGAAAAAAATCATACCAAGCAAGACAAGAGAAGATTAAGTCTATAATGTAAAATACTTTGTAATGCAGGTATTGGGAGAGATACTGGAGACACTGATAAATGTTTCCACTCTGACTTTTCACTTATATAATGCAAAGCCATATTATGCTAAGTGTTGCAGTATATGATAAATAGATATGCTGGTTGAAGAAATATTGCCCACAGTATAAAAAGGGACAAATATGGTCCCTATGTCTGTAACAACCCAGCCATAAACAAACAATGTACATTTACTAGTTCATTACACTATCACTCCAGATGAAAAAAAAAATCTTCTGGAAGTACATAGTGAAAAACTAGTAAGGTTTATACATAAAAAGTCATAATGGAACAAAGGCCAAATAAGGCACTAATTATGCATTTCAAAGCAATATATAGCACAAAGAAAGGCTTAGTTCTGTTTCTACAACAGAACACTGGTGATAGGCACTGAAACCAGACAAGGAAGAAAGTATCAAAATCTGTGGGGTTTTTGTACTTTCGAGGAATGTGTTAAAATAAATAGATAGGAATCAAGCATCTGAAGCAAGGAAAGAGAGCAATGTTCAAGTATGACAGATGCAAATAATAATACTGGGGAACTCCCACCCTGCACCCCCCTCCGTTATTAATTGTTTTATCACAGTGACTAAGAACAGTTCACTTCATATCCAGTCTCAGTAGTGCAGGGGTCCAAGCACCCTTTTAGCAGGCAATATCTAGGAGGCCTAGAATGACCTCTCCGGAAGCATGCGTCTTCACAAAGGCTCCTTTGCCAGCTTCCTCCTCCCTCAAGGCATGCAGGGCCTGTAGCCTCCCAGAAAGCACAGTTCCAAGCAATTCTTTGTTTGTCCAGATCCATTTTCCACACGCAACAAGATGCAAGAAGGCCAAGCTCAGATTTGGAAGATTCCCCCTTCACAGGACATCAGGCCCTGTGCTTCCACAACTCCTTTTTGAAAGCAATTTGCTCCTTGTCTTTTCCTTTCCTCTTCCTAGCCCAAAAGAACCTTTTGCATCCTGCGTGCAGCAACGATGGCTTCGTCTTCTGAGTCCGACTCACTCTGAGAATTGGAACTCTGAGATGCGGAACTGCAAGGGGAAGAGCACTCCGGGGAACAAAGGTAGTGCATCAGGGGAACACGGTACTTCCCACAAAAGTCAACAAATTTGATTTGCCGGACACAGCTGTCAAAATAGACTCCTATAGAAAAAAAAGACAAAGTTTTTAAGATAACAGATGCTTCAAACTGTTACTGAAAACAAAACTTGTTTGCAGAGATAACATCCCTAACTTTCTTTCCGCATAAGGTATTAATATGCACCTAAAACAGAAGAAGGCATGTCCTGGTGTTCAGAACTTGGCTGTTGGCCATCCTAACCTGATACAAATCTGTGGTAACTTTCAACCTGCAGGGTTGTGGTGACATATTTTTTTTTTAATGTAAATTGATTACTGGTTGCCAGCTATTGATACACATCACTATGATCTGGCAAAGCCATTCCTATAGGGAACAAGGGAAATAGATTATTTAAGAAGGCTTTTTAACGTAATCATGACACGGTGGTTTTATATGGAGTGTGTGTGTTTTAGTTATGCTTGAATTTTCTGTATGTTAATTTTATATTGTTTTAATTCAATGATTTTAACTGTTTTTTAAATTTTTAATAAAATATTTTTATCTTGTGAGTCCTCTTGGGTCCTTTTCTAGCAGAAAGGAGGCATAAAAATGAAATAAACAAATCAATAATAATAAAAAAAGACCCCAGGATGAGGAAAAAGTAATCATGTACCAAAAAGAAAGAAAGAAAAGGAAAAGAGGAAGGGGAAGGAGAAGGAAAGGAAAACTGGAGTGGACCTCATGTTGTAGATTGGATTTAAGTATGATGTGGAAAACAGACAAAGGGGCTGTACAAAGAGGCTCTATGCTGCCCCTGAATGGCCTGGGTTAGGGATGTAGCAGCCGCACACCACACCCCAACCATGAAACGTGGTTCTTATTTGCGCCCTAGAACAGGTGCCATAAGAGCCACAGCACAGCCGTATGACGTCTGTCATGTGCAGTGCCATGTAAGTGCTGCGCGCGAGCGACGCCATCATGGCGTGCTCCGTCTGTATGGGCACGTGCCAAGGTGGTGGCCAGGGTGCGCGAAGGAGTTGCTGAGCGTGTAAACGCTCAGCCCTTGCACAACCTTAGTCCGCGCTCAGGCCAGCACAAAGTGGTGGTCTGTACCGGGCCAAATTCTCAGGATGTTGAAAGGAGAAATGTTTATTCAGAATAAACCCCACTGACTTAAATGGGGCTTACCCCCAAGTAAGTACAGGATTGTAGGCTCAGTGTTATGAAAAGGCTGTAGAATGCTAATCTAAATGCCATGAAGACACAACAGTTATGGGGCATGGCATGCAGATGATGCACACCCAGTGCGGCTGAAAGCTGCTCCAAGGCCACCTAAGGTGGCCCAAAGCCGCCAGCAAAAGAAGTGGCAAAAATCTGCTCCTGTGGCTCATTTGGGACCGCAGTGGCCTGCTTTCAGAGCAGGCTGTTCTGTCGCCACAGTCCCAGGCTGATCCGGACTTGATCACAGGCGCAGTGGCCAGAGGCCACTCCAAACCGCCCATCTGTTTTGCCCCAATGACACCTAACAACTTGCACCCAAAGAAGGGTTGTGCAGCATGGATAGTACACTGAAAGGCAGGAGAAAGAGAATGCTAAGGGGCCAGGGAACAGAGCATACCTCCACATTTAGGATTGGGGCAATTGCTGGCCAAGCTCAAGTACCGGAGCAGGTTCCCAGGGAGATCACTAGGAACATAGGGAACATTACGGGTTTTGATTGTGCGTCCAGCCAGCTCCTGAAGACTTGGAGGATTGTAGGTCAAGTCACGGACAAATCGCACAACCAAAGGATTCCCTCGCAAACTCAGTTCTTCAAGATGCACAAGATTGAGGATCTCCCGAGGAAGATATGTCAAAAGGTTATTGTGCAGGCTAAGGGAGCGCAATGAATGCAACCTGGAAAGCAAAGAGATGAAAACCCAAGGTAAGACTGCCAAAAGTTTTGTTTCTTCTCTGGATTAGAAGGAGTTATTGCTACCAACTTGAAGGCACAATAAAGTACATTTTTGTGGATAGTCCCTATCCCGAATAAAATTACTAGCCATGATGGCCAGAAGTGAGTAGCTTTCATGACATGAAATCCCCCAACTTGGTGTAATATACAAAAATAGTCAAAATAAGTAACACTTAGTTTGAAGTTGGCACGGTCCATATATATTTTCACCCAAGATGGCTCAACTACCTAGAAAAAAAATCCCTTGGCAATTGTGGGCCGGGAAGGGAGGAGAATGCTGCTGAAAAAGATGTGGAACTGCAAAATACATAACCAAATGTTTTTAGAATTATACTTTGGAGAAAACCATTCACAGAGAACAATGACTGGTCTGCCTTCTGAAATGTTTTCTTTACTAAGCCCACTATTTCCATACACTCACAATTGCTTCTCATATAAAGGTATATTACTGATTTAGGAAATACAAATCTGTGATGATCTCCCATTTACACATGCATGTCACTACATATATCAAGAAAACAAGCATGAGAAACACCTCTGTTGGTCCAAATGCAATAAGGCTTTATCAGATCACTCACGCTTCTTCCTATACCAATTTACCTTAGAGTAAGTTACAGTGGAACTCTTCTCTGAACAGATATCCATAATTAGCATGTTAATGAGATTACTTCCTTATACAGTACACAAAAGCAATACAACTGATATATGGATTGCAATATTACTGCACAATTTGTTTTGGCTGTACAAGTGCTCTGAATCTGCAACAATCACACTTCCCAGGACTACAGATGTGAAGACCTGGAAGAATTTAGGGGGAAAGGTGTGTTTCTTCCCTAAAATGGTTTTTATTGGAAAATTGGGATGTGGGAGGTTGTTATGGACTATGTTCTTTAGGAATGATGAATAAAATGTTTAATGCAAGATGTTCCAATATTTCCTATCCTAAAATCATTTCTAAAAATTATGGGGCTGGACAGACATCCCCTAAAGGGCCGCCTGCAGCTGTCCCTTTCAGTGCTAGATTGGGGCTGATCTGGTCTTTCTGTGGCACAAAAAGGAACCGCAAAAAGCAGCTCCTTTTTGCACGATGGTAAGGGTGCCATAGCTGCCAGCACTGCAGTTTTTCAGTGCTCCTTTGGCGCTGTGTTATCTATAGTGGAGCGCATGGCATCACGCTTGCATGGGGCGGAGTCAGGGCATGCGTTGTACGGACACCACGCCCCCATGCCAGGCTTTGATGCCAGTCTGTTGAGGTTCTTAATAAGAGGGAGAGTTTTGTGGAAGACTATGTACATTAGCAGATCACAATAGTCTTGGTTTCCTTTTCAAATTTCATTTTATGGATATGAGTGCATTATATCCACTTGGAACTATGGAGAACTAGTAAAGACAAAATAATTTTCTCTCCTTTACTAATGTTGATGTTGATGCTTTACCCTGTTCCACTTGGGAGATTTTGTCTGATCCTTAAAGTGGAAACACCAAGGAGGCTCCTTATATCAGTATTTCGGGAACTTGTAAAAATCTTTATAGTGAATTTTTTTAAAAAGTCAAGTTCAATTTGTAATTATGTTCTAAATAAACTGTACTTTTAATATCTCAAACACAATTTCATGCCAAAGTGAAATATAATGGCTTTTATGTTTCTAAAGTAACAAAAATGATTTCCAGTCTGTAAAGTGGTGTTAACGGTGCAGTTTTTAAATGTTTCTAAACAATTCATTTTTGAAAAAAAATGGAGGATGTTTTTTCCATGGTTTCAAAATTTCTGATATGTTTTCATCTCTGTCAAGGATACACAGCGAACTACGCTATGTTGTGAGCAACAACACATAGCTTCCATCCTTCTTCCAAGACTCACATGCTTTCTGAAGCAAATACCAGATTCACAACCGCTTGAATTTAGGAGATCAGAGTGAGAAAGACATTCAAAAGTAGTAAAAAGGATAAAATACTCACTGTGCTAACTGTGGGGGAATACTCTGTATCTTGTTATCACACAAGACAAGGTAACTGAGTGATGGTAGGTTTGCTAACTCTGGTGGAACAGAAGTAATGAAATTTCCTCCAAGATACAAGAATTCTAAGCTGAAAAACAAAAGTAATAAGCAAAGCTTGTAAATGTAATTTCTCACAGCTCAGACTATTCTCTCAACAGATATAATTTTGCAAGAGGAAACAGTATTAAAATACAGACTGCCAAAATAAAGCTGCTTTGGGTCTCTTTGGAGGTATGCTGTTTAAATGATGCATGCATCCAAAGAATCCAGAAGCTGCACCAAAGCTGCACTCCAGTGCTTAGGAATGGAGTGTGGCTTTGGCGCAACCTCCGGACTTTTAGGACCCATGCATCATTTAAATAGCATACCTCCAAAGAGACCCGAAGCAGCTTTATTTTGGCAGTCTGTAACAGGCCTTCCTGACAGTAAGAACTGCTCAACAGTGGAATCAGAATGCTTTTGAAAGTGAAGGACTCTGATTTGCTGGAAGTTTTTAAACAGAGATTGGATTACCACCTCTTCATCTGTGGATTCCTGCATTGACAGAAGTTAGAATTAAATGGCTTTTGGATTTCTTTTCTTTGTGTGACAAAATAAAATTGTAAATTGCCAGTGACCTCATCATCACATTTACCTTTTCACAACCACAGTTTGGGCAGGAAAATGCTCTATTTAGGGTTGACTCGGTGTTCTAATGTGACATGCAAGTGTTCTGTTATTGTTATTATATTTACTCAGTATGTACAATACACTCAAAAACTAATTAAGGCCTTCTTCCTGAAGGACTGCAATATATAAGCATGCAAAGGGGGATCTTGTAGCACCTTTCAGACTAACTGAAAGAAAGAAGTTGGCAGCATGACCTTTCATGGGCCTGTTACAGACTGCCAAAATAAAGCTGCTTCGTTTAAATGATGCATGGGTCCTAAGAGTCCAGAGGTCGCGCCAAAGCCACACTCCATTCCTAAGCACTGGAGCACAGCTTTGGTGCAGCTTCCGGATTCTTAGGACCCATGCATCATTTAAACAGCATACTTCCAAAGAGACCCAAAGCAGCTTTATTTTGGCAGTCTGTAACAGGCCATAGACTTGAATCTACTTCCTCAGATGCATGTTTGTAAAAACATGAATGTGAGAAAATAGGCTAAAGTCTATGAAAACTCATGCTACCAGCTTCTTTATTTCAGCTTGTCTCAAAGGAGCTACAAGATCCCTTTGCATGCTGATTTTCCAGACTATGTGGTCCCTCCACATTAGCTGGCATTAGGGGTGAAGGATCCCTGTGAATATAGAAAAACTGCAAGTTAAACACTATTTTTATCAAGAGGACACCTCTCTGGAAATCTCCAGGTCCTCCAGTGCAACTCTATGGTCAACACCTGCCAGAAGCTGATGACAAAATCATGTTGGAGGACCTACAAATGCCCAGAGAAGTGTTTTCTCGAGGAACATCTAGATTCTCCAGCACAACTCTATGGTCAACTTCTGGCAGATTTGAGCTGGAGGACCTAGAGATTCCTAGAGAGAAGATATTAATCAATACCACAAATAATCAAATCCGCAAAAGCCAAAGCCACAAATGTGGAGGGCCAACTATACATGAGTTAACAAATGGTGACTGCAGTCTTTCCTCCTTTCTCAAAATGCTAGAAGCACCACCAATGTGCTTATTCCTGAAGTGGACCCCAACAATCTCCATATACAGAAACCGAGGCGAAGGAAGCAGTCTGTGGCAGGCCCCTTCTCTACTACTACTACTACTACTACTACTATTATCTTATATCCTGCCTTTCTCCGATCACAGGGAGTCAAAGTGACTGTTCTTCACAAGGTTGTTTTGTGGGAAAATAAGTAGGAGATAAACAGAGGTTAGTAATTTTCCATCAATGTGTGCAAACGCCTTGAAATGAAAAACTCAGCCATGTCTAAGTGAAAACTTTGCACCTGAAAGCAAAGAGTGTTTGTGGTTGTTGTTGTGTACCTTCAAGTCCTTTCTGACTTATGGCAACCCTGAGGTCTAGGGTTTTTCTTGACAAGATTTGTTCAAAGCAGGTTTGCCATAAGTCGGAAAGGACCAAATCAAAGCTTGAAACATTCATAAAAGTGTAAATCCCTGCTTCTTAAATCATGCTCCAAATGGAAGACGTTTTAGGAATCCTCCTGGTCGAAACGCAGAACGTAGGCCATGTCCTGGAAAAGGAAGACGTCTGCTCTCCCTGGGATGACAAGGAGGGCAAGCCGTTGTAAAATGTAGGGCCTTTGAGAATAATGTGGGACATAACCAAATCAAAGCTAAAAACACTAATATAAGTTCCTGCCTCTTAGTACTGCTCAAAATGGAGAACAGTTTGGAATTACTGCTGGAGAGAAGGTTGAAATGTAGGATGTGTCTTGGGGGGGGGGGGGGAATGGAAACTCCCTGGTCAACCATAATAGAGGACGTCTTTGCAATTCCTCTTGGACAGAAGACGGAAATGTCAGATATGTCCTGGAAAGGGAGGACACCCGGCTACCCTGAATGAAAGGTATTTTGAGATTCCTCCTGGACAGAAGGTGGAAAGGTAGGGTGTGTCTTAGAAACGGAGGATGCTTGGTCACCCAGAATGGAGGACAGTATGGAATTCCTCCTGGGAACAAGCTAGAAATGTAGGACGTGTCTAGTCGCCCTGAATGGAGGATGTTTTTGCCCTTCCTCCTGGACAGGAGCTGGAAATGTAGGGCACGTCCTGGGAAAAGGTAGAGGACTAGTCTCCTTGAACGAAGGACATTCTAGAATTCCTCCTGGACAGAAGCTGGAAATGTAGGGCATGACCTAGAAAAAGGAGGACACCTGATCACCCTGAATGGAGGATATTCTACAGTTCCTCCTGGTCAAGTTGAGCTGTAGGAAAAGTCCTGGAAAGGGAGGATGTGTCTGGTCACCCAGAAAGGAGGACATTGTGGAATTCCTCCTGGAAAGAAGATGGAAATGTAGGACTTATCCTGGGGGGGGGGGGGGTACCTGGTCAGCCTGAAAGGGGCACATTTGGATGCCTGATCACCCCGGAAAGGAGGACATTTTGCAATTCCTCCTGGGCAAAAGAATGAAATGTAGTCTATGTCCAGGGAAAAGCAGGACACTGGTCACCCTGAAAAGAGGACGTTTTGGTATTCCTCTTGAACTGGAGATGGAAATGGAGGGCACATCCTGGAAAAAGGAGGACACCTGATCACTCTGAATGGAGGATATTGGAGAATTCCTCCTGGGCAGAAGACCGAAATGTAGGACATGTCCTGGGAAAAAGGAGGACCCCTGGTTCCCCCTGAATGTGGGATGTTTTGCGATTCCTCCTGGGCAGAAGACCGAAATGTAGGACATGTCCTGGGGAAAAGGAGGACACCTGGTTCCCCCTGAATGTGGGATGTTTTGCGATTCCTCCTGGGCAGAAGAC
>NC_056523.1:232304556-232331256 GCF_019175285.1 Sceloporus undulatus
TGAAATGTAGGACATGTCCTGGGGAAAAGGAGGACACCTGGTACCCCTGAATGGAGGATATTGGAGAATTCCTCCTGGGCAGGAGACTGACATGTAGGACATGTCCTCGTAAAAGGAGGACACCCGTCCTGGGCAGAAGGCTCGAAGTGTAGGACATGCCCCGGGGAAAAGGAGGACGAGGGCTGCTTCCCCGAAGCGTCCCCCTCTCCCTCTCTCCCCCCCGGGGCCTGCCTTCCCCATGGCTCCCATCCCGCGGCGCCCGACCTGCTGAGCCCCTGGATGGCGGCGGGGATGCTCTGGAGCCGGTTGCTGCCGAGGCTGAGGCTGCGGAGGCCGCGGAGGCCGAGGAGGGTCTCGGGGAGCTGGGCGAAGCGGTTGCCGCTGAGGTTGAGGGTGCGGAGGGCGCGGCCCAGCGGGGACCCGGGCAGCCCCTTCGGGAGGGAGCCCCGGCCGCCCAGGCGGTTGTTTTTGGCCAGCAGGGTGTGCAGGCGCCCCAGGCCCAGCACCTCGGGCCCCAGGGCGCTCAGCCCGGCCCCGCTCACGTCCAGCTCCTCCAGCCCCGGGAACCAGACGCCCAGCTCCGAAGGGAGGGACCCCGGAGGGGAGAGCCACGACGAAGGCACCACCAGACGCCGCGAGGAAGGCTCCCGGGAACGGAGCAGGGAGAGCGGCCCCTCTCCTCCCTCCGCCTGCTCAGGCTCCTCCGCCATTACTGGCCTCTTCCTCTTTCGGGCCTAGAGTTCCCCTTCAGGCCTGGCTGAGGCCTAGCGCTGAGGAGGACCGGACCACCGCAGTTTGTGGGGGGAGCCTAAGCACTAAGCAGCGCCTCCCTCAGGAAAATGGAGCCCTCCTTCCCTCTTTACCCTCCTCCTCCTCCTCCCCCGCCTCCATGGAGTAATAAACACAAGCAGAAATAGTCTTTATTCACACAAAACATAAGCTCAATAGGCGCCCCTATTGAGACTGAAGGGAGACTGGAGTCATGCCGCCCAGAGAGCTTCTCAAGTCAGGCCTAGTCAAGGCCTGGAAGGAACACACTCCTTCACAGGAAGGCCTCGCTCTGGAGTAGTAGTAACTCCTCCCTCTCCACATGGAGTCATCATAGAGTTGGAAGAGGCCCCAAGGACCATCCAGTCCAGCCCCATTCTGCCATGCAGGAAATCCCAATCTCTCACGCAGGAACTCTCCATCAAAGCATCCCCTTTGACAGATGGCCATCCAGCCTCTGCTTGAAGACCTCCAAGAAGGGAGACTCCACTACACTCTTACTGTCAAGAAGTTCCTCCTAATGTTGAGGTGGAATCTCTTTTCCTGGAGCTTGCATCCATTGCTCCGGGTCCTAGTCTCTGGAGCAGCAGAAAACAAGCTTGCTCCCTCCTCGATATGACATCCCTTCAAGTATTTAAATAGGGCTATCATATCACCACTTAACCTTCTCTTCTCCAGGCTAAACATCCCTAGCTCCCTAAGTCATTCCTCATAGGACATGGTTTCCAGACCCTTCACCATTTTAGTCGCCTTCCTTTGGACACGCTCCAGTTTCTCAATGTCCTTTTTTAATTGAGGTGCCCAGAACTGGACACAATATTCCAGGTGGGGCTTGACCAAAGCAGAATGGAGTGGGACTTTTACTTCCCTTGATCTAGACACTATACGTCTAGTACATTCACTGGGGTTAGGGTCACAGGACTCCCATGAATGTGGAAATAAAGGTTAATAATAATATAGAGATGATGACCACACTACACTCTTAAAGCATTGTTATTCCACTTTAACTGCTCTGGCTGCCTCCTGTTGCATTCTGGGATTTGCAGTTTAAGCAGAAGCATTTAGGATATTCAACCAAAGAGGTCTTACAAACTCCAAATGCAACAGGAGGCAGTCAGTGCAGTTAAAGTAGAATAGCAGCAATATGAGAGGGTAGTGCGATAGTCATGTATGTTTTTTCAGCTGAGATAACACCTCTCTAGGAATCTCTAGGTCCTCCAGTGCAACTCTGTGGTCAATATCTGCCAGAAATTGACCATAGAATTGTGCTGGAGGAGCTAGAAATGTAGTGGAGTGTTCTCTCTTGGAATCTCTAGGGCTTCAGCAACTCTATAGTCAACCTCTGTGAGAAATTGAGCATAGAGTTGCACTGGAGGAGCTATAAATGGCTAGTGGAGTGTTCTCTCTAGAGATCTCTAGGTCATTCAGTGCGACTGCTGACCATAGAGTTGTGCTGGAGCACCTCGATGTTCCTAGAGAGAACGTATTAATAAAATCCGTGAAGCCATATCTAGCCCAGTATTAAGCTGCAAATGTGGAGGGACAGGTGTATTGGCATGAAACAGCCTAGAAAAGTTAACATACTGGTGCAAATAATCTAGTTTGAGACCACTCTAACTGTCTTGGCTCAATGTCTGGAAATTCTGGGAACTGTAGTTGTGTGAAACGTTTAGCCTTCTCTGTCAGAGAGCGCCCTGGTGCCACAATAAACTACAGTTCCCAGAATTCCACAGCATTGAGCCATGGCAACTAAAGTGGTGTCAAAACAGATTATTTCTGCAGGGTCCAATCTGAGCAGCCACCAAAGAAGATATGGGTTTTTGTGAGGGCACTTTTGTGCCATCTAGTCCAGTGTTAAGGCAAGAACAAAATACAGTGGTAACCCCGCGGTGTACGAAAATAAGAATCCGTTCCGCGGCGCCGTGCGTAACCCGAAAATCGTTCGTAAGTAAGCCGAAAAAGCCATAGGCGCTAGCGCTAAAAAGGCCCCGCGATGTTCGTGCGAAAAATCAGCGCCGAAAAGCACCAAAAAGTTTTTTCGTAACCCGAAAAAAAACCGTAACCCGAACCAGGTTTTGTTTCCTATAGATAGGTTTTTTCGTGATCGCCCCGGAAATTTCGTAACGTGGTGCTTTCGTATCCCGGGGTACCACAGGTACAAGGGGATTTTTAGACTGTTTTCTTTGGGAACTGCATTCAAAATGGCTGCATAGAAGCTTTGATAGCTGCCCGGACTTTGAAAAATAGCTTTATGGAAGGACATTTTAATAACACGGTATTTTACAAAAGGATATACAGATGGTACATGAATCACCTAGGTTTTTTGGAGCTCTCCTTGGCACAGGGTGACCAGATGTCATCACCGCAAAGTAGGGCAGGCGACCAAAAAGGCCACCAGCTTCCTTCTTCTTCCCGCGGGTGCGGCGGGATCGTGAGAAAATGCGAGCGGAGAAAGAGTTGGACCCCTCCCTTCTTACGCTGGGTTAGGGTGAAACCGTGGGAAAATAGCAGGAGCCAAGACCCCTCACGTCTTTCCTGTGGGTGCCGGGGCACCAAGGGAAAATAGCAGAGGAGGGGCCGGACCATTCCCTTCTTTGCCCGTGGGTGCCAGGGGACGGTGGGAAAAATATGGGGAGGTGGAGCTAGACCCCTTCCTCTTTCTTCCGCGGTGGCCGGGGAACGGGGAAAATATGGGGGTGGAGGACCGGACCCCCCACTTCTTGTCTTCCCGCAGGGTGCTGGGGGACCATGGGAAATGTTGGGAGGAGGAGCCTGAACCCTTCTCTCTTTCCACACGGGTGCCGGGAGAACCATGGGAAAATAGCGGGAGGAGGGGCCGGAACCAATTCCCTTCTTCCCGCGGGTGCCAGGGGACCGGTGGGAAAATATGGGGAGGGTGGAGCTAGACCCCCTTCCTTCTTTCTCATTGGGGGTGCCGGGGGAACGTGGAAACAGCGGGAGGAGCAGCCGGACCGCCCCTCCCTTCGTTCCCCGCTGGTGCCGTGGGACCATGGGAAAATATCAGGAGGAGGAAACGGACCCCCATCCCTTCTTTCCCGCGGGTGCTGGGGGCCCGTGGGGAAAATAGCAGGAAGAGGAGCAGAGACCCCCCTTGCCTTCTTAAACCGCGGTGCCGGGAACATGGGAAAATAGCGGAGGAGCGAGCCGGACACCCTCCCTTATTTCCCATGGGTGCTGGGGGATCATGGGAAAATAGGGGGAGGAGCCGGAACCCCCCCTTCTTTCCCGCGGTGCCCGGCAGAGAACTGTTGGAAAATAGTGGGAGAGTAGCCAGACACCTCCCTAATTTCCCGCGGGTGCCAGGTGACCAGTGGGAAAATACGGAGGAGGGAGTTTGGACCCCTCCTTCTTTCCCCGCGTTTCCCGGGGGAACCGTGGAAATAGTGGGAGGAGGAGCCCAGACCCCTGCCCATAGTTGCCCGCAGTGTTGGGGAACCATGGAAATAGAGGGAGGAGGAGCGGACCCCTTCCTTTTTTCCCGCGGGTGCGGGGGAACCGTGGGTGAATATTGGGAGGAGGAGCCGGACCACTCCCTTCTTTCCCACGGGTACCACGGTGGACATGGGAAAATAGCGGTAGGAGGAAGCCGGACCCCCTCCCTTTTTCCTGCGGGTGCCAGGGGACCGTGGGAAAATAGCAGGAGGATGAGCCAGACCACCACCCTTCTTAACGGTAGGGTGCCAGGGACGCGTGTGGAAAATAGCTGGAGGAGGAAACGGACCCCCTCCCTTTTTTCCCACGGGTGCCGGGGGACCATAGAAAATAGTGGGGAGGAGGAGCTGGACCCCCTCCCTTCTTTCCGCGGCGTGCCAGGGGACCATTGGGAAAATTGCGGGAGGAGAGCCAGACCCCCTCCCGTCTTTCCCGAGGTGCTGGGGAACCATGGGAAATAGTGGGACAGGAGCTGGAACCCCCTCCCTTATTTCCCAACGGGTGCCGGGGAACCGTGGGAAAATAGTGAGAAGAGGAGCTGGACCCCCTTCGTTATTTTTTGCTGGTCGCCAGGGATCGAGGGAAAATAGGGCGGAAGAGCCGGACCCCCCCTTCTCTTTCCACGGGTGCCGAGGAACCGTGCAAAATAGCGGAAGGGGAGCCGGACCCCCCTCTTCTTCCAGCGCATGCCGGGGAACAGTGGCAAAATAGCGGGAGGAGAGGCGGACCCCCTCCCTTCTTTCCACGGGTGCCGGGCACCTGGGAAAATAGCGGAGGAGGAGCCGGACCCGCTCCTTTTTTCGCACGGCTTGGGGGACCAGCGAAAAATAGCGGGAGGAGGCACCGGATCTCCCCTTCTTTCCTGCGGGTGCCGGGGGACGGGTGGGAGAAATAGTGGGAGGAGAGAGCGGTAACGACAGATCGTGTGACAGCCACTCCCAAGGGGTGAGAACTGATCTAACAGAATGTTTTTAAAAATGTCACTTCTGGCTGGTGCTGAGTACATGGTCCCAGTTATATGCCTTCAAGGTTTCCAGAAGCATAAGCCCATGCCTGTCAACAGACAAGATCAATCTCTGACAAATAGTTTTAAACTGTTGAAACCCTCCTATAGCTACATTTTCAACTAGGATATGCTATCCAGACATATGTGTCCATTGCCTAATTGACCAGGGACAGATTAGTGTGTTCTAATGCCACAATCCTGAGAAACGTCAGAGTAAAAGTTCCAATTTATTGCTCTAGCTGTTGCTCCAAGTTTCTTGGATTTCTTGTTAATTACAAAATAAGTAAGCAAACACACATGTGGAAAGCACTTGACTAATCGTATCAGTTTGACGAAGATTAGGGAATTACTTCCTCAGTAGATTTTCATAGATGTCCCTCTAAATCCTAGCTTTTTCTGAGTCTGATACAGTCTTCTGGTCTGATCATAATTTGGTCCCAAGGTAGGGAACTCTTGACATTTAAATGTTCTCGCGTTGTCTAGGATGAATCTTGTATATGTTTCATGGTCATTATTTGGTTTCTTAATGTTTAATTTAAATTTTCTTCAGTGCTAGGATTAATTCTGGTAATATTATCAGGGCATTATTTTTGGTTTCGTAATGTTTAGCATTAAGCTAAATTTTGTTTAATTCCTACCTAAAAGAATCTATTTCAAGGAAGAGTGCAGCAAAATGCGCAGTGTTCAAAGGATCCAGTTAGCTACTTTCCAGTCCTTTTTTGTACTCTGAGGGGAAAGGGGAGTATATGGCATGTATGCCAGAACATAAGGTTTTGAAACATTACCTTTGAAGAGGAGGAGGAGGCATCCCGATCATGTCTCAACATGAACCAGATAGCAAAGATCTCTTATGGCAATTTTCTAATAGCAATGATGAAATCTGAACTTGTATGGGCCAATAATGTTTTTAAGGTCTGAAGGTTGCGCCAGATACCATTAGTGGACAGTAAGGGAATGCTCATAACCCCGGCGGCCCTCCGTGACAATCACAGCTTTTGGGGGCCCCGCAATGGTCACATCCCGGTTTGGGAGGGGCCCCCCCACGCCTTGTTCCCACCCCCTTCCCGGTTCGTGGGTCCCGTTCCTCCCCCTGCGAGCCATAGCCTGCTGCCAGCTAAGTGTGGCTGGCTGCTGCGCCAACCCCCCCTCCTCCGCCTCTTCGTGGTGGGCTGGCAGCGCACCACCCACCTCCTCCTCTTGGCTCCGCCTTCCTCCTCCTCCTCGGCGGTAAACGCTGGCCACCACCCGCGTCTCGGCTTGCACCCGCGCGCGCAATGCGCGCCAACGGGGCTCCAAAACAGGAGCTCGTCCCTTGCCTTTGGCCCAGCCACAATTGGCCCAGCTGCCTCAAAGAGGACGGGCTTCCCTCGGCGCGCACCGCCCAGGCCTCAGAGGGCCAAGCGGCAGCACGCTGCCTCCGCTGCGCCTGCTCGCCTCACTCGCGCGCGCCTGCCTTGCTTCCCTTCTTCTGTTGATGGAGGAGGAGGAGAGATGAGGGAGGAAGAGAAGGAGCCGGAGAAGGGTGCCCTTGGAAGGGGCCAGGGCAGAATTGGGGCGGATGAGAGGAGAAAGCTAGTCAGTGGCCATTAGGTCGCCTTGGTTTTTTTGGGTTTTTAAATTATTTTTAAAAATATAAAACAACTATTTATTGTTTATTTATTTCATTTAATTTTATTTATTTGCTTGTTTTATTTTATTTCATTAATTTTATTATTGCTTGTTTTATTTATTTCATTAATTGTTATGTATGGCTTGTTTATTTTATTTCAAATTATATCTTTTATTATATTTTTATTATTGCTTTTTTTATTTTATTTCTTTAATTTTATTATTGCGTGTTTTGTATTTTATTTCATTAATTTTTATTATGTGCTTGTTTTATTTTATTTCTTTATTTTTATTTATTGCTTGTTTTATTTATTTCATTAATTTTTATTATTGCGTGTTTTATTTATTTCATTAATTTTATTATTGCTTGTTTTTTATTTATTTCTTAATTTTTATATTGCTTGTTTTATTTTATTTCATAATTTTTATTATTGCTTGTTTTATTTTAGTCATTAATTTTATTATGCTGTTTTTATTTTATTTTCATTGAATTTATTATTGCTTGTTTTATTTTATTTCATTAAATTTTTATTATTGCTTGTTTATGTTTATTTTCATTTAATTTTATTATTGCTTGTTTTATTTTATTTTGCATTAATTTTATTATTGCTTGTTTTAGTTAATTCATTAATTTTTATTATTGCTTGTTTTATTTATATTTTCATAATTTTTTATGATTGCTTTTATTTTATTTTCTTAATTTTTTATTATGCTTGTTTTATTTGATTTCTTTAATTTTTATATGCTTGTTTTATTTTATTTCTTTAATTTTTATATTGCTTGTTTTATTTTATTTCTTAATTTTTATTATTCGTGTTTTATATTTATTCATTAATTTTTTAATCATTGCTTGTTTTATTTTAGTTCTTTATTTTTTATATGCTTGTTTTATTTTATGTCTTTAATTGTTTATGATTGCTTGTTTTATTTTGATTTCTTTAATTTTTATTATTGCTTGTTTTTATTTTATTCTTAATTTTATTATTGCTTGTTTTATTTATTTCATTATTTTTATTATTAAATATATACACCCCCTGCCTTTTTTATTTTCCCCCATTATTTTTTATTATTAAATATATGCAAGTGCATTTTCTGTGTATTTATGGCACTTTGAAGCTAACAGTCTGCTTTCTTGGACAATTATAGCGATGATGAATGATGATGGATGATGATGGTGATATTGATACAACAAGCTCTGAGGCAACGCCAATGTAACTTGCGGTGGATGTAACAAACTCATGTGCAGTGAAGAAAAACCACAGTCCCTTGACCAAGTACACACTTCTGAGAAGTACAATGAACCCGAGGGCAATACATTTCTTGCTGCATCTGTCTAGGAATGATGCAGAAATGTCCTCCATTTTGATCATGCTTAAAAAAAACATTCATTTATATAACATTTAAAAATCCTCATTTTTTGCATGTCCTCCTGTTTATAAAATGTGGTCCCACTTTGAAAATGTTGCCCACATTTGTCCTACATTTTGTCCCGGTTTGGAGCCTCCTGACTATGGCAACCCTATAACAGTATAACTGTATAGCACTAACACTAGCTTAGTAAGCCACCGTTATTTTTTGCTATCAAGGAAGAGAAAGGTATATGCACCCTGAGAGTGCATAAACAACAGGAGGGTGGGGAAGCAAAGATAATATTCTGATCAAGGTATCTGATTATGTTATAGAGCCCTGTAACTTAAGCTTTCTGGTTCTTGATTATAGTATAAATGACATAGGACAACATACTTCAGGTGAAAAGATATGAAATAAGTGGAAGCGTGCTGGGTTTATCTTCCACAAACATTTGGGCGTTTTTCCAGTAAGAAGGCAATGATGCGTTCCTAAAACAATATTTTCTAACTTGCTTTAACTTTAATGTGTATTTATTTTGTTGGAGAATAGCCTGCTAAGTATCTTTCGCTGCCTGTGGTAACTCAAACATGCATGAAAAATGGATTTTCCTTGATATTTCCCTAGAATAAGATTGTTTTATAAACATTAAAGGGGAGACGTGGAGACATGAATCCTTGGCAGTGAACAGATATAAACATGATGAAGAGAAAGGGAAGCAGTTCAATAGTTCCAAAGGATGTTTATTTTACAGATCAGATGCAGCATGGCCAGTCATCAGAGCTGTCTACACAGAGGAAGGAGGACCATGGCCATTTGTACTGTTGCTGTTAACTGCCCTTGAGTTGTCCCTGACTTATGGTGGTCCTGTGGATGACACTTCTCCAAGGCCCTTTGTCCTCCACTTCTCTGCTTAAGTCCTGTAAATTCAGGCTGAAGACCCTCCGATTGAGTCTTTCCATCTGGTGTGTGGTCTTCTTCTCTTTCTATTTCCCTCCAGCTTTCATGGCTTTTCTAATAATGTGGTCAAGCTACAACAGCCTCAATTTGTTCATCTTGGCTTCCAGGGAGATTTCAGGTTTGGTCTGTTCAAGGACCCACTTGCTTGTCCTTTTGGCTTTCCATGGTATCCTCAGCACTCTTCTCCATCACCACATCTCAAATGAGTTGATTTTTCTCTTACCTGCTTTCTTCACTGTCCAGCTCTCACATCTGTACATGGCCTGGATGATTCTAACTTTAGTTCTCAGTTGTATATCTTTGCTCTTTATGATCTTGTCTAGTTCCTTCATAGCTGCCCTTCCCATTCCTAATCTTCTTCTGATTTCCTAAGTGCAGTCTCCATTCTGATCAATGTTTGATCCAAGGCACAGGAACTCTTTAACTATTAGAATTTTCTCTTTGTCTAGGTAGGTTTTATGTAGTTCCTCTGTGGTAATAACTTTTATTTTCTTTATATTCAGCTTTAAACCTGCCTTTCCACTTTTTAACCTTCTTTAGTAATTGTTTCAAATCTAAGATGTTTTCTGCTAGTAGTATGGTGTCATTTGGATATGTTAGATTATTATGTTCACAGCCATGTGGGATTGAACTAGAGAAATGTATTTATGATAGTAATTAAGGTATGTGCAGGGGGTGACTAACATTATTCAAGACTATTAATTAAAGGATATTCCTGTTTCACTACCTTGCCCCACAGGTAGATATTTCCAACAGCTTGGAAGCTGCATGATTCATCCACTTACTTTTCTGAAAAGAAGTAACTTAAGAAAAACATGTAAGTTACACAGGCAATAGGATGCTGACAAGTGAAAAAGAAAAGCTAAAGAAAAAAAAATACTCCATGGATTTCTGTGAAGAGGGCCTCAGTGTGGAGTAGAGTATGCACATGAGGGGTGTGTGTGTGTGTGTATCTTTTAGTCAATAGTCTGTAGCTATTGAGTATGTCAAGACCTCACTGAGTTATTTTTAATATTTCCCTCTCTGTTTAAAATACTTTTTTTTTTAATGCTTATGATTCTCTTAGGTATGCTCATGTCTCTCTTGTTTGTCATTGTTCCCATTTTGTCTATAATCCTGTCAGTAGCATTGAAAATGTGAGTTACCTGAATCCTACTGCAAACCCCAAATAGAGTAGACCCACTGAATTGACTGGATTCCCTACATGTTGAGTCACTGTTCAAGAAATGATTCAATCAGTCTAATCCAATTGGGACTAACCAATGGGATCCAGGTTCATATTAGATACAATAACAGGGATGATTTGTTGCACGGTCCTTCCTCAGGGCAATGCAGAAGATTATCTGGGCAAAGTATAATTATTTTAGGACAGCCTTCTTCAACCAGACACTTTCCAAATATATTGAACTACAACCTGCATCATCCCAGCAGGGCTATTTGTGATATTGGATGGAGGAGACATAGTCTAACATGTCTGTAGGATGTCAGAAAGCTGTTTTAAGATTCCCAAAGTTTATTGCCAACTTTTAAAAATGTTAAAAACATTTGGCTCACCAAATGAAACTGCCCCATAATTCTCAAACCATTTGTCCACCTTGTCTTATTACTTGAGATCTACTTTGAAATACTTAGAGATGAATACTGTTATTCCTGTATGTAATGGATCATGGGCTCCCTCCATTAGAGCGATGGCTCTGTCATGGACAGGTGTACCACAGTCATGATAATTTCTCAACTTCCCACATATACACAGCACCCCTTGTGCTATAATCTTAAGTAAGAGTATACTTCCTCTCTATCTCCTCCATGGACATTATTTCTGTTCTTAACAGATGGCTGTTTTAATACAGGACTACAGTAAATAACAGCTTACAGAATAAAGGAAGATAAATATGGATTTGTTTAACAGCTTTTCTTGTATAACTCAGAGTAAATGGCACGTGAGAGATTAAAGCCAGATAAATGTGCACAGATGTAATGGCTTTCTTGTATTAGGTCTTTGAATATGACACACCCAAGTTCATAGTCCAGGGAATTAAAAGCCATTACCTTTTAGTTTGCACATAGAAGACTGGGGTGGCGGAAACCTCGCAGGTGCACACCCATTTATGCTTCTAGACTTTCTGCAAAAGTGTGTTTTAACACATGAAATATTATAATTTAAAATAGTAATTCTATAATATAGAACTTAAAATTGTGCAGTTTTTTTCCATTTCATTTGGAGCAGATTGTGTTGATACTGTTCCCCTTTCAAGCAGAATTACAGTTTTCTTGACACAGAATGGTCCTTATGTGTAAATATTAATCATTCAGAAACATCTCCTGCTCTAATTCATTCATATTGGCCAAAACAACATTTGATAATAGCCAGCCCATTTGATAGGTCTTGGTCTCTGTAAAGTAATAATAATAATAATAATAATAATAATAATAATAATAATAATGTTTAGCCCGCCTCTCCCATTCGGATCAGATCGGACTGAAGTAACCAAAGGGGACATGTTTGAAAGTGCATCTCTATCCACACTCTCCATACTTGCATGTGAAAGTTTTTATTTATTTTCAGCCATTTTATTTCCTATGGGACTTCTCTACAATCAGAAATAATTCATTTTGGAGGGGAGGGTGCACAAGTCTGTACTGGGAGGATGTGATATTCCTCCTTCCCCATTTAGTGAGACAAAACCCCTGTAAGTATAAAATTCACCAACAAGTTTCAGTGACATCACAAAGTTATGCCTTGTTAATGATTATAATCTGAAACTGTTTGTATGCTTGTTATTGGGGAAGGAAGGAAGGAAAAAAGGCAAAGCCATCTGTTGTTCTATAGAAATCTTGCTTTCAGTACTCCATAACTAGTTTACCAAGCAGAATAGAGGAAGTAGTGATCCTACACAATTATATCTGGACTGACAACTTGGAGGACCAGAGTATACTGTAAATTGTTTGGCTTCTCACCACAAGAGGGAGCTTCAAGCTCTATAATTAATGCCAAACTTTCCAAAGCTTTCATTGCAAGAGGGATGGTTCTGGGGTGGAGGAGCAGTTGTTGCACAGACCAGGGTTGCTAAGGCGCTTTACAGAGCGCCCAAAAAGGGTGCTCTGCTGGTGCTGGTGGTTGCTGCGTCAGGGAACCGCAGCGGACAAACTGTGCAATTCCTGGACGCAGCAAAAAGAACTTGTAAAAAGCGGGTTCTTTTTGTGGTGCAGAAATGACGCTGCAAGGCGCCAATGGCGAACTCGCGGCATCATTTACGCCGCGCGACGTGGGGACGCTAAGTGTCCGTGACGTCAAAATGGCAGCGCCCATGTAGAATGGGTGCCACCATTTTGTATGTGCTCAGCGCGTACTAGGACGCCCCATTCTAACCCTAGTATGTATCGCGCACGTACCTTCCGTCCGTGCAGAACACGCCTAAGTGTCTCTTATAAGGGATGTCCCCTTTTGAGGGTTGGATTGACAGCTGTCTATTGTTATATGGGGTATCTTTTATGTGAAAGTTGGAAAGCTTTTCCTTTTATATAGATTGAACAAGATACCCCCAAATTCCATATTTTGAAGAGCTGGCTCTTAATAAATACAGAAATGTGTGCATCGTGCAATTTGTGAATGCAGACAATATGTTAATTTTACAGAGAAGTACATATGTACAAAATAAATACATAAGTGAATTAAAATCAATAATTTGGTTTTTAGGGGGGGACATGAACTTGTTATCAAGTACTTTGGGCCTTATTACACAAGACCCCTCTACTCCTACAATTTTATTTCCTGTAAAAATGAAATGCAATCAAGATTGCTGTCTTACCTTATGCACCTTAGGATTCATTCCTAGATCAGAGCACCACTTAGTGCCAAAACCTGATTGCACGCACAAGGGATGTATTGGCTCCTCAGCCAACCTGAGGGTCATTGCAGCCCCACAGGAGCAAGGAGGAGGAGGCCAGGAGGGGAGAAGATAGGATGCTGCTGGTTTACCAGCCTGTAGGTTGGAGGGCAAAAGGGGAGAAGCACCTTCACGTCACCATCTTTGTTCTGGTACCATTAAAGAAGGGAGTCAAGGGAGATGAGTGTGTGAGAGAGAAAAAGAAGAGAGAGATGTAGTAGCATTGCAGCAACAGGACAACACAGACATTTGCAAGGGACTGGATTTCCCCTGAATGCTATCATTTCCTCTCCCAAGCCTATTCACCTCCAAAATCAGCAGAATAGTGCTATTGCATGGAAATCATACATCCCCATAACTAAAAAAAAGTTGCTTTTAATATGGTCTCCCATGTGGCAATGGAAGAGCGATGACATCATGTGAGAAACCCAACTGAAGATGCTATTATCCTGATGCTACTGTGTTTTACTATCCCCATGTGTTCCTTCAAGTCATCTCTGCATGTCATGAATTTCAATTATGCTTTATTGCTACAGTCAGTCCTCTGTATCCATGGATTTTTCATCCACGGATTCAACCATCAACAGCTTGAAAATATTTAAAAAATAAATGAATTTCCAAAGCAAACCTTGCCATTTGAGATAAGAGATGCCATTTTACTATGCCATTGTATTGAATGGGGTGTGAGCATCCATGGATTTTGATATCAAATAATGGCATGGAGATCCTTCAACCATCTTATTTGGTGTGGGGAGACAAACTAGAGGGCCATCATGATGTAGTAGTTTGAGTGTTGGACTACAACTCTGAAGGCCAGGGTTTGATAACTTGCTTGGCCATGAATCCTACTGGGTGAGCTTGAAACTCTCTCAGGGGAAGGCAATGGCAATTCTCCTCTGAACAAATCTTGCCAAATCTTACAGCATCATTTATTCTCATATCAATGAAAAGGCAGAGCCCTTTACACAATTTACAGCCTCCATGCAACAGACATAACCTTGCTTTTCAGACAGGTAACCTTGAGCTCTGGGGAATTGCCTTGCTCTTGAACAGCAGAGTCCTTGTTGCTTTGGAAAAATATACCAGCAGTCTCAAGGGATACCCAGCTGCTGAAGGAAAGAGGGAGGACACAACTTTCAAACAACAAAGCAGTCCAACGATTAACTGGTGAGATATTTGGTTAATCGAGAAGGCCTGTCTCCACACTTCAGTCTTATAGTATTGCAATACAAATAAAAAGCCATGTCTAGATACCATATAGGAAAGCAACAACAGCTTGGTCTGTCTCTGTACCTTTAAAGTACAGAAAATCTGCAGACAAAAGCAGGTGAGTCTTGTCACAGCATGAATTAAGAATCTGCAGAAGTAGTTCAAAGAATGCAGAAGCCAGTAACCAAAAGTTGGTGATCCTAACACCTGTTGGGTTTATCCTTTTATTCAAGGTATTTTAAAAGTGGTAGCTATCTGTGTTAAATGGCAACCCATTCCTAGCTTTGGGACATGCAGTAGACATCAGTTGACACAAGAATTTAACCAGTTAATTTGTGATTTATGATTTTTTGCTTTTATATTATGTACAACATCGTGTTTTTCACATATGTTTTTCTATGTCTCTGTGGAACAACCTAAGCTTTTTTATTATTATTATTATAAAAAGGAACACAGATGAGAAGAATGAAGTTTTAGTGAAACTGAATGGAAGCGACTGAACACAGAGACATATTACACAATAATTCTTAACGTTATTAGAAACCATCAATCTGGAAAAACAATAAAATATCTTTTCTGTACACAGTGCTGCACTATTCCCTACATATTCATTCTTTTTTTCCATTATAATTCTGCTCCAGTATAAATCATAATTAATCAATTAATTAATTAGTTTTATTTATATACCGCTATTCCAAAGATCATAGCGGTGAACAGCAAGTAAGCTAATTAGCAAATAAGCAGCAGCTCCTTTGTCATTCATTGAAACAAATAAGGTTGCATTCCTTAGACTCTTACGCCAAGGATACAGTGAGGAGCTTTTGTTTGACTGTAATGAAAAACTATTCTCGATGTCACAGTGTGGAGAGCTAGCACCAACGGTGAAGAAAGCAATGTCTGTAGTAGACCTGAAAGGCAAACACAAAGCTTCAGCAATTTATTAGAATATTGTGTACCATAGTCTGAGGCGTTTATTCCTAGTATTTCCAAAATCACTGGCTAGTTATTGCAGATGCTTGGGGAAAACTACGCTACCAGTCACTTTACCAAAAAGTCACTCAACCAGTGGACAGAGAGCACTGATAACTGAGAATTTTAGTCTTCAACGCTGTCAAAAATGTAGACTTTCTTGAGATAGCATTGTCCTCTTCTATCTGCAGACTTGTGCTGAGAAAGTCGACGAAATATGAAACAACTGCTGCTCAAACTGTACATCACAAATGCCTTCCAATGTCACATATTGATACAGTACACTGCTCTCAGTACTTGCTACTGCTTTTGTAGTTTAGCTCCCAGAATCCTTTACCATGCACCATGCTGGCTGGGGCTTTAGGGAACTGAAGTCTAAATAGCTGGAGGACCAAGTATTAATGTAACTTGTTGTGATCTTGAAGTTTGTGTCTTCAAATTTCCAGTACCAGAATATTTTCCTCTTTAAACTCACAAAGCTGCCCCCAGGTTTCTTAAATGATTTGGAAAATGCACTTCGAAAGTATAAGGAAATGTGTAACATTCATGGAAAAACTGGTGTATAAGGTTTAATCTGGAAAGATCTGTTTGGAAATATGGTTTTATGCTTGAAAGATTACTCAAGCCATATTTTCTCTTTGGATGCTGTTTCAAGGGCATTGTTAGATCTAATAGACAACAAGTACAATAGTACAGTGGGCCCTTGCTTTATTCAGGGGATCCATTCCGGACCCCTGCATAAAGCAAAAAACGTGTGTGCTTGAGCCCCATTATATTCAATGGGGCTCATGTGTGCTGCGCTGCCACATGCATGCCCCATGGCCGCACACACCATTCGTGATCCCCATTGGAAATAATGGGGCTTGTGCTCGCCTTGCAGCCATGTGCGTGTCCCAGGCATTTGCCCGTCCCCCAGGTGGCTTCAGGGTATGCTGAAAACCGCCTATAAGGAGCCTGCGTATGGTGCGGGCTCACTGTACCATATTGTCATAGAATCATAGAGTTGGAAGAGGCCACAAGGGCTGTCCAGTCCAACCCCCTGGCATGCAGGAATACACAATCAAAGCACTCCTGACAGATAGCCATGTAGCTGTGACCAATGTAGGGTTGCCAGAGTATGCTGGAGGTATGCTGTTTAAATGATGCATGGGTCCTAAGAGTCCGGAGGTCGTGCCAAAGCCACACTCCATTCCTAAGCACTGGAGTGCAGCTTTGGTGCAGCTTCCGGATTCTTAGGATGCATACATCATTTAAATAGCATACCTCCAAAGAGACCCGAAGCAGCTTTATTTTGGTAGTCTGTAACAGGCCATAGGCAGTAATGGAATAGCAGCATTGAGAGCCTATTGACAGGTTTTGCCTGTCAATGAAAAGATGCACTACAGTAACAAATGGAATGCAAGGCAGCAGCAGGACAGACACAATGTTGTGTGATAAGTACCAGCCAAAGAGGATTTTAGCTTGTTAAAATTTCACTTTTATAGCCTGCGTAATAAAGTCCTTAGTCTTAAAGGTGCTGCCATGTTTCTTTTTTTCTCTCCCTTCCGTCCTCCTTTTTATGCTGCAATAGACTAACACAGCTACTTCTTTGAAGACTAATAACAAATGCATTATCTTTAGTTTGCCGTTTCACCTTAAAGAGAGGAACAAATACCTGCTGCTTGGTGCTGTCCGATTTTCTTAATTTCAACAGTATTTCTGCTACCACTACCATTTCTAATCCATTGCAAAAGAGATGCTGAGAGCGTATCCACACACAGCTGAATATGTAAGGCTGGGATGGTAACAAAAATATCCTCTGAGCCACATTTTAAAAAAGCAATCTTTGGAGCCCAAGAAGTTTTGAGAACATCCCCAATCCACTCCTTTGCTTGCCTACCACATCCCATCCCATGCAGCCATATCTGGAGTGTGAACAAACCAATATGCACCACAGTTCCACCCCACTGCATATCTACTTTGAATCAAAAGTGAGCATATTACCAACATGCAGCTTACACAACAGTAAAAATGGACATCAGGTTTTATAGACATCCAAACTATTCCCGTATGTAGCTCCTGCTCTGTCAGATATGGCAACACAGAGATGAGTGGTTTGAATGTGAAAGTCAAAGTATAGCTGGTTCAAAATTGACATCATGATCATCAACTGGGTGACCTGTTTTCACTCATTCCACTGAGTTCTAGGAGAAACTGTTTTCTGCCCATACTTGGCAGTGAGACAGAGGATTTCCCTCATCCCAATGCACTGCCTTTGTCACTATCCCCTATCCTAGAAGAATCAGAAAATTCTGCATGTGTGCAAGCAATTACAAAGATGCATCACTGCTTGTTTAAAAGAGAGAGAGAGAGAGAGAGAACCAAGCCAAGAGAACACAGTGATGGAAGCAAGCAAGCATGGCAGTACACCTCTTTTATTTATCACATAACTGATTAATTTTGCCAATGGGTCTGACATAGGCATTTGAGGAATGCCACCTTGTGTGCCCAAACACCCTTGTTGCTTCTGAATAAAAATCTATTTGGTGGTGTTGGCATAAAATCTCGTGTCGTCTGAAGCAGCATCTTGCACCTGGAAATTGAATGAGAAACTAGAAATCCAGACTTGAAGCACCCCCACCCCCATGTATTTCAGCTTTCCGTCGGCAAGCTCTTGAATGTTTTCAGAATGAATGGTTTGCAAATGAACCTATGTGCAATGTTTGTTTCTGCAAGGAACTACAGGCTCTTAGACAGTTACAAAAGACAGCATTGTTGATAGAGGCATATTTCTGGATTTCACTAAGTCTTAGCCACAGATATTGGCTATCTTTTATTTATCAGATGCAAGAGAGGTCAAGGATTGTACGTGTGTTATCGGAATACTTACATTCTCACTATTTGTTTAAGCTAGCCATTGATTTCTTTTAAAAAAATAACCGAGGGAACAAGCTGAAATCCAGCATATTCTTTCATCTTATATGCATTGGCTGTAAAATGTAAGGAGACCTTAGGACCTTGACAAGTGGTAAAGAATAGAAAAGGCTGGCTAAAAGGAGTAAAGTCTAGAGACTGATTCAACAGTCTGGTTAAGGGAACAATTGTTTGATGCACTAGCTTAAGGCACTCAGGCATTTATTTGCTCATGTCGGCTAACTGAACCAGTGATTTCATCAGCTTTCCTTATTATTGTCATTAGTGTGCCATTTAAAGGTAATGTGTAGCACAGAAATCTATCTGTTCTATATTTAGGTATTAATGGATCACATTTTTATTCAATCCTTCCTCCAAGTCCCTCAAGTGAAGTGTGTTGTCGAGAATCCATAATGAATCTTCAGAACAGCTTTCTGAGAGGAGGTACACCATAAGAACAGGACAGGGTAAGGGACAGCTTTACCATTCATGGTGTTTTGAGTCTGGATTTCCCTGACTGGGAACTGAGGCCATTTCAAAGAGGTGCAAAAACTCACCTGAGAAGGGAGCATGGCCCCCATAAAAAGCTACTGATGGCATTCCATGTTGTTGTACAGCCAGAGCTGACAGGATTGAAGCAGCTGGATCTTTTGCTTAGGAAGAACAATTTCATCCTCTTCTACACAAGACTCCGAAGATACCACCGCCACCATCAGCCAACACTACTACTGAAGGGGCAGTAGTACGGCTTCCGGAGGGCTTGTTTAGGGTCCAGTGTGGCTGCTGGGCAAGCGGGAAAGAACTTTTTCTCACTCGCCCAGTATCCATGCCAGACCTTCTGAGTGTACCATCCCATCAGATGACATACCCTCGGCGGTGTCAGCCAGTGTGGTCCTCCCCTCCCCTAGTGATGCCATCTCTTGTGAGTGCTTTAGGCCTGTTACAGACTGCCAAAATAAAGGTGCTTTGGGTCCCTTTGGAGGTATGCTATTTAAATGATGCATGGGTCCTAAGAGTCCGGAGGTCGCACCAAAGCCACACTCCATTCCTAAGCACTGGAGTGCAGCTTTGGTGCAGCTTCTGGATTCTTAGGATGCATGCATCATTTAAACAGCATACCTCCAAAGAGACCCAAAGCAGCTTTATTTTGGCTGTCTGTAACAGGCCTTAGGTTTGGATTCATGAATGGCAGGGGGTTGAATGAGATGCCCTTGAGGTTCCTTTCAACTCTGTGATTCTACAAAAGCAGACCAGTCCCATACTATTGGGTGTGTGGAGATTTTTAGGGGCTGTATACTCCCCCTACACTCATTTAGCCTTCCATTCATTGAGAGGAATGCCTGAACAGGACTTGTATATACAGTATGTGTGTACACATGGATTCATCCACATGGATCAGTACAGCTGCCTGAATTTTTTAGACTCTCTGGCATATTTGACTTGTTGAATGTCATGATAGGAACTGGCAATTCAAATTTTAAGTGCATCATCACACAGTACTGCAACCATTACCTAACCTCTCTACAAACCTCAGTCTACACTCACATCAAGTACCACACTGAAATTCCTTATCAAACCAGTGGAGGAAGAAAGTGGAGTGGGATGGTGGGATGGAGTGGGATGGGTAGAGAAAATGGATATATATGTTCACCTGATGTGCACAAAGAGAAGAAAGAAGGGGACACATAAAGACATTAAGTAGCATAATGTGGCATTAATGTCCTTTTCACCACCTGTTTCTCCAAGGTTTTTGGCATGTTTGGGAAATTCTGTAGTAACTTGCACATTCTGGGATTCTGTTGGCAATTACCAGCTTCTGTGGAATATTAACATGGCTTTTAGGTTTATTCTAGTAATGGTCTATTTGGTGTCATCAGTATCATCACATGGAACTATAATGCATGGACGTATTTAAATGCATATAATAAATGATTACAAAAGAACAAGCTTTTCAAAAGTTTCAGGGGGCAGAGAACAATGAATCACCAGTCCCTGTATGAGCTCTTTAAAGCAAAGAAAGGAAATATTTCTTTCTTAAAGCAAGAAAGGAAGTATTTCACTTCCTTTTGCTACAACTCTTTTTGAGATAGTCATGCTGCCCAAGTACCATGCCTAAAATCCTGAGCATGGAGTGGGATTTTTGTCTTGCTTAGAGATTAACAACTTCACAAGCTTTAGTTCAGCATAGGATAACATATGCTTCTCAATGTACAGTGTACTATAGATCCCTCTGTTTACCTTGCGTCAGTACATTATTGGATACTACCCCAAGGGCATCACATGTGATGCTGCTATTTGCATGTTGTAGTGCAGAATAAAGGCTTGCAAACCTGATCAGCTGGGCCTCATTCACACTACAAAAATAACCTGGCGTGAATAAGTTATTTTCATGGCATTCACACTTGCCCCAGCTGCACTTGGTGCAGTTTGTGGGGGGCTGCCAGAAAACCCACTTAAACCCACTTAACCTGGTATATTTGATACCATTTCCCCTCACATTTTTTAAAAGAGCCACAACGATCCACATCTTCGGTGTGTGAGTACGCTTCCAAACAATGCAGATCAGGCCCAGAAATTGAGGTGCCTTAGTTTTAAATCATTTAGATGGCAAGTGTGAATGGCAACAGGGTTAAAATTCTACATAGAGATTTGGGATGGAAAATATGGTAGGAACTCCGATCCGGTATTGCATCACCACAGATATCCAGATCGTCTCAGGACAAAGAAGTATTTTTAAATAATAATAATAATAATAATAATAAAAAAATTCTATGGGGTCTGACTGTATTAGTTGGGTATGCAACTCTGTTCTGTCAAGGTTTCACATGACCCATACTCTTTTGCATAGATGCAATATGCTTTTGGTGGACTCTGATCATTGCATATGGTGCATTATACCAGACAGTCTGTGCAAACAACTGTTGTTTGAATCAGCAGGCTCATGAACTTTGCCCGACATCAGCTAACAGCTAATGAGACACTAATGATAAAGTGATCTGTGCAGTTAAAAAAAAAAGCCTGGTGGACTTTAACCAGGCTCACTCACTTTCTGACACATAATTTAGTTGTGCAACAGTCAGTGACTGTACATCAAAAGACCGGGGCCAATGTCTGCTCTGATGTTCCTTTTATTCTCAGGTCATTCTCATTCTCCTTTACTTGGCAGAAGAAACTGAAAGTTTTCTGAGGCAGTGTGCTCTGAAGGGCATCCCGGGGGTAGAGGAATTATGAGATGGTCATATATGATATCTGGAATACAGTTTTTCAGACAAAGTCACAATGGAGGTATTTTAGAATACTTATTTAAACATAACTGCTGACAGGCTCAGTAGCCTTTTAAAATAATACAAGGATTCTCTCTTACCAATCAGACAATGAAAATACTGTACTGCTTTTTTCAAACACTTAAGCACAAATGATTGTTTCTTATTCTGTGCCTTCAAGTAGTCTCTGACTTATGGCGACCTTAAGGCAAACCAATTATGGGGTTTTCTTGGCAAGTTTCTTCAGAAGGGATGTGCCATTGCCATCCTCTGAGGCTGAGAGAGTATGACTAGCGCATTGTCATCTAGAGGGTTCCCATGGCTTATTGGGGATTTGAACCCTGATCTCCCGATAGTCCAATGCTCAAACTATACCACACTGGCTTTCACTAAATTCAAAATGTTGTTGTTGTGTGCCTTCAAGTTGTTTCTGACTTATGGCAATCCATAGGGTTTTCTTGGCAAGATTTGTCCAGAGGGGGTTTGACATTGCCTTCTCTTGAGACTGAGTGTGACTTGCCCAAGGTCACCTAGTGGGTCATGTGCATACATAGATGGACTATTAGCTGCTGCCAAACCTACTACAAGTAATAGTTCTATGTTAGCCTTATGCATTCACTTCAGTTTCAGAGGCCATGTCTGAGTTGTAAAGAAAGCTAATACAGTACTAAAAACTGGGCAAGGCATACAGTGGGCCCTTGCTATCTGCAGGGGTTTAGTGCCAGGGACCTTCCTGCCCTATGGATACCAATATCCATGGATGTTCAAGTCCCATTATGTACAATGGGGTAGAAAAAAGGTGTCCCTTATATAAAATGGCAAAATCAAAGGTTTGCTTTTTGGAATTAAAAAAAAAATTCAAGCTGTGGAAGTTCTGGATGAAGAATCCATGGATATAGAGAACCAATTTAAAGTGCTGATGCATGAACCAGTACCGAAGATCAAGAGATGGCCTCTCCAGAGAGAAGATGTGTAGAAAATAAGGCTGTAATTTTTATTAATATGACTGAACTGATTTTTTAAAAATAAATTAGGTCAAGAGTTCTCTCAAGAATAAGCTCAATTTAACTAAATTCAACAGGACTTACCCCCAGATAACTGGGTATACTCTGCAGATGTAGGCTATAAATATAATCACACTAGGGAATCCAGGGATTTCCAGTTTAAGGAGCTAGGTGTCATCTGTATATCCATGATATTTTGCTCCAAATCTTTGAACAATGGCCTGTTACAGACTGCCAAAATAAAGCTGCTTCGGGTCTCTTTGGAGGTATGCTATTTAAATGATGCATGGGTCCTATGAGTCCGGAGGTCGCGCCAAAGCCACACTCCATTCCTAAGCACTGGAGTGCAGCTTTGGTGCAGCTTCTGGATTCTCAGGATGCATGCATCATTTAAACAGCATACCTCCAAAGAGACCTGAAGCAGCTTTATTTTGGCAGTCTGTAACAGGGCACTGTCACTTAGAAGTTTCACTCTAGACTCTTGAGATGCTAAATAGCACGAGGAATAAAATAGAACCATGTAATATCTCAAGCCACAAATGTCAAGAAGCAGGGCTGAAATCATTCATCATCAGTTTTGTTCTGGCCACGTTTTGAGGCCATAGGTGAAGCAGACTGCAACAGTGACATTGACTAACAAGGTAACTTTAGGGAAGATAAGGCAAAATGACATCTGCTTAAGATCAGACCAAGCCTGATACAGCAGAGTCCAATTTAGATAAGGTAGCAACAATCAGGATCTTGGACCAGAGATTGTGAGAAAGTTAGCTGGGTTGTTTCCACCCATGGAACAGGAATTGCTACTTCAGTGAGGTGCACAAGCTTTTTGGATATGGCTTTCTGAAGGCTGAGTAGACTGCGCATGCTGTTCAAGTTATCCCATTTGAGCAGCTGCCTATGGCCTTAATGCTGAGGGAGAACTGTGGCCCTCCAGCTGTTGCTGGACTCCAAGCCCTATCAGTTTCCATTCTCATGGGAGCTGAATTTCAACATGTTTGGTACCTATGGCATGACATGAGGCAAGTAGGTTGTACCTTGGGGTCAAATCTGAAAGCTCTAGTAAAGCAAAGTCCTCTAGCCTGAAAGTATTTGGAAAGAAGAACAGCGACTCTCTGAAAGATTCCTCATCATCAGCTGTGACCTTTTCATGCTTGAACATTGGAACATGACAAACATCATCATCTGATATCCTTCAAGCAGGAGTGGAGCTAATGAAAAACAGCTCCTCCAAGGCAAAAGAGACCCAGAGGAAACTTTAACGCATCCTAATCCCGCCATCATCCTTTATACAGAACCCCTCTTGTTTTTCCACCAGTTCTTCCACTATGGAATAAAGTAAGGTAGCTCTGGGTCTCCCAACTGTTAGCATGGGAAGCCATGAGTCTGGAAATACAGTACCACTTAAATAGCTTCTCCAGACTTATGAAAGGTATTGAAAACCTTAGAGGAGTTTAAACGAATAATTTCCCTCATCTTTTCCTGTCAAAATTCACCCCAGTGAAGCCATTTTTGTGCCAAAAGCAGGCCTGATACCTGTTTGAAAAGGATCCATATCAGTTTCATCCAATTGTCTGGCAGCATCTGAAAATGAACACCTTTCCCAAAATGGAATATGAGCACTGATAGCTTTGCTATCTGGCAGGGTTTAAATATATAATAATAGTAATACTACTACTAATAATAATGATAATATTGTACAGGATGGCAACCTGAAATTGAGGGTAGGGATTTGTTTCCTCTGAATTAGACATTTAAATATGGGTCTATTTTGTTTTGCTCTAGACAACACAAATACGGGGGGCGGGGGGGAAGGATGACTGTACAAAAATATAGAGATGCCCTTGCATTCCATAGATATTGAAAACGCCGGATTTACAATTTTGTGCATATGCATGCATCTGTTATTTGCCACTAGCAGATAAATACTTCAGGCATCTAAAGGAAATCTTGTGCTAATATAAGCTTCCTTTAAGCCTCCTGTTTCCGTTTACCTAGGAGGAAGCTTCAATGAAGCCTAGTTATTTCTGAGTAGACATGCAAAATGTTATGTTTAAAATCTTAAAAGTGCTAAACCAAATAATCTTACTGTGTTGCAAGAACCTTTGAAATCAGGATTACAATTACATTGACGCAAGATGCTGGCTGCTTCAGTAGCAACAGACTCTAGTGGCCCAGACCCTCACTGGGATCTTTACTGAGGATAGAGAGAAATATTGCGCAAATTAACAATACCAAAACCTACTTTTGGTCATAATAATTTTTAAAATATTTTTTTCCTTGGGTAACAAGTCATGAAAGAAAAAAGCCCTACCTACAGCCGGACCTCTGTGTCCAGATTTCTTATCCACAGATTCAAACATCCACAGCTTGAAAATATTAAAGAAATATATAAATTCCAAAAAGTAAACATTGATTTTGCCATTTTATATTAGGGACACCATTTCATTATGCCATTGTATTTAATGGGAATTGAACATCCATACATTTTGATATTCACAGGAGGTACTGGAACCAAGCCCCAGCAGATACTGAGAGCCCAGTGTGTATGTGCGTGTGTGTGTTATGTGGTGTTGTGGTTTGAGCGTTGGTGGACTACAACTCTGAAAAGCTGAATCTGAATCGCCATTTGGCTATGAAAACACATTGGGTGACCTTGAGCAAGTCACACACTCTCAGCCCTCAGAAACCCCTGTGATAGGTTGGCCTTAGGGCTGTTGTATGTCAGCAACAATTTGAAGGCACATAGCAACAACATGAATAAATCACCACATAACTACTACTACCGTGGCCAAAGAGAGCCTCAGGGTGCATCTACTCTGTAGAAATAATGCAGCCTGACACCACTTTAACTGCCGTGGCTCCATCCCACAGAATCCTGGGATGTGTAGGTTGGTGTGACACAACTCTGGAGACCAAGATTCAAATCCTAGCTTGGCGATGAGACCCACTGGGTCACCTTGGGCATGTCACACGCTCTCAGCCTCCAAAGGATGGCCATGGCAGGCCCTCCCCCCCCTTCTGAAGGAACCTTACCAAAAATAGGAAGGTATTAAAGCAAATGACAGTGCTTGCCCATAGGGAAACCATCCTTGCCCATAGAGAAACATAGGGGAATACTTGCCCATAGGGAAACATAGGGGAATACTTGCCCATAGGGAAACATAGGAGAATACTTGCCCATTAGGAAATATAGGGGAATACCTGCCCATAGGCAAACATAGGGGAATATTTGCCTATAGGGAATCATAGGGCAATACTTGCCAATAGTGAAACGTTGGGCAAGCAATGTTTCCCTATGGGCAAGCATTCTCCTGTGTTTCCCTATGGGCAAGCATTCCCCTGTATTTCCCTTTCTATGCTTCCCTAAGAGGGCAAACATTCCCAATGTATTCTCTATGGGCAAGTACTGTCAGTTGTTTCTTTAGTAGCCCCCCCAATAAAACCCCAGGATAGGGTCGCCCTGAGGAGGGTCGCCACAGACGACTCTGAGGCCCCCCAGAAGAGGAAGAAGAAGAGGAGGCCACTGGGGCTGGGGTCGGCCTCCCTCAGGCAGCAGGCGCCATCATGGGAGCGGCCTCTGAGGAGGAGGAGGAGGAGGAGGCGGGTGGGCGGCCATCCATCCATCGCAGGCGAGGAGGATGCCGGGAGGCCTTGGCCACCGCCCCGGCTGCTCCATAAATTGCCTGGGAGGCAGAGCCTGGAGGGCTGGAGAGGAGAGGCTTTGAGGAACCCCAGCGTCCCAGGGTGAGTAGTTATGGCTGTGTGTATTTCAGTGTATTGAGTATTGACAGTATTGTTTAATTTGGAGAAGGCGAGGCTGCATCCGCACTGGAGCTTTAATGCGGTTTGACAGCGCTTTTTAAACTGCCCTGGCTCAATGCTAGTGGGACACTGGAGGGGGATTGTAGTGTATTGTAGCACTAGAGCTCTCTCTCTAACAGAGAAGGCTAAATGCCACGCGAAACTACAGTTCCCAGGATTCCCTAGCCTTGAGCCAGGGCAGTTAAAGCCCTGAGGCTGAGAGAGTGTGACTTGGCCAAGGTCACCTAGTGGGTTTCTATGGGATTTGAACCCTGGTCTCCAAAGTTGTAGCCCACCAGTACTCAATCCACCAGACAATGCTGCTGGGTGCATAGAAATAATGCCACGACTTGACACTACACTACATTGAAATGTTGCGACTCCATTCAATGGAGTCCTGGGATTTGTAGTTCCCAAAGGGCTTTGTTTTTTAGACTTCTCCGCCAAGGAGTTGTGATGGTGTTGGTGTTGTGTGCCTTCAAGTCGTTTTTGACTTGCCGCAACCTGAAGGTAAACACTATCCTGTGGTTTTG
>NC_056523.1:232336256-232569751 GCF_019175285.1 Sceloporus undulatus
CCCCCCCCCTGGCTACGTCCCTGACGTGGCTAGCTTTGCATCTTTGAAAGGCTGGAAATTTATTTGAAATCTAGTTTCTTGCAATATGATAAACATAACTTCAGTTTGGTACTGTAACAGGTACTGTCACTTTTAGGCCACAAGTTTTGTAAATGCTCAGTGGCTTAGGCTGTTCTTGGCAAACAAGGTTTGCTTGTAGCTGATTGGACATGGAAGTAGCAGTAAATTTTTGAGAGTTTTCAGATTGTCATTATAACCATAAATTATTGACAAGCATAGGTTGACATGAAGACAACAATAAAACATTGGCTGGCATCTTATTAGTTGCATATGCAGGAGTAAGTTAACCACTTTTTGGGTGATAAAGAGGATGATAATTCCCTTTCTTCCTCCCTCTGCTCCAACCAAATCACACTTCTCCCAGATTTGTGCCACAGTCACTGCAGCCCTCGTTTGGCCATCCCATGACTAGTGAGAGTGGTGGGAAATTGAAGAAATGTTTGGCTACATCCCTGTAGCCAGACGCAAAATGATTACATTGTCTATTGTGACCTCCGGGGGACCCAAGTAAACCTCAGTAGAGGATGCAGTCATTTTGTGTTTGGCTATGGAGACACAATCGGACATTTTTTCAATCCATTAGCACTCTCTTTAGACATGGAATGGTTTGGGGAGGAGGCACCTGCACACAGTAGGTCCAGGGCTTAATGAATGGATGGATCATAGAGGATTGGGGACAGTCACTGTTTATTTATTTATTTATTTATTTATTTATTGCATTTATAAACCCCCTTCAGAAATGCTCTCAAAGCAGCTTACAAATTGGTAATTAAAAAGTTCCCTGCTCTAAAGCCTACAACCTAAAGATACAAGTCTAAAAATACAGTACAAGGAAAGAGGATGGCAGTGCGGGAGAGGAGTAGGTCCAGCAGAAACTACCTCTTATTCTCTCCCACTGAGGCCAGGGTGATGGCATTTGGAATGGAGAGAGGGCTTTTCTTCTGTCTCTGGGCTAGGCATGGTGGGGCTGTGCCTGCCTCCTCTTCTCTCCCTCTGAGGCCAGGGCACTGGCAGATGAAATGGAGGGAGGGCCTAGTGACATATATGTTCTGTAACACTGAGCAATATTTGTACACTTTGTTCCCCATCTTCAGCATACATATTATTGTTTAACTAGGTCCCTGCAACACAGAAAAGTGTGTGTTTTCTGTTCCCTGACTTTGTAATGACTACATAGCCACTCACTAGACTTCAGTAAATTACTAGTTGTAACAATAAGCCAGGGTACCTTACTTATCCTGGCTTACTCTGGGGAACTGTGTGAAGTTGTTTGCAGACCATTTGAATGCAACTAACATCCGGGTGCAGCAGTATGACATCTGAATATGGGATCCTGGATTCTTGCTCCCAAACAAGCCAGCATTCTTAAGCCATCAAGACCTGACATGCTTGAATGCAACAAACTGGGGTCTTAGGTTTGAATGTCACCTTTATCCCTTTGGTTGATTTTTACTTGTGAGTACAAAGGGAGACACTAGTTGACATCATTTATCAACAGGGTGCTCATTCAAACCAGGAAAGTAAGTAAGGAATAAAATTTATTTGGTCTTTGACCAGTATAAACCAGGAAAAGTTAATTGGGATGGTACTTCTGCTGCATCATACTCAGTAATATATGATCTGTTCATTACTAATTACCATCCCACCTTTGGACTATAGTTCGGCTTTGAAAATATAACATCTTTATCTTTCTTTGCCAAAGAGTGCTGGTGCCTTACAAAACTACAAATCCCAGGATTCTCTAGGATGGCACCATGGCAGCTAGAGTGCTGTCAGACTGCATTATTTCTATATTGTAAATAGGCACCCTCAAACAATTGCACATTGGAGGACTGTAATGAGTGCATACTGTAAGCCTTGAATCAACTGTGATTTAAACATGAGCTTTTAAGACTATAATTGGGTGTGAAGGCAAATGAGTTTTGCTTTCAAGATTATATTTCTAACGACTTTTTGTTTAACGGACTTTGATTTTCAAGATGCTTAATAAGTAAAAAGCCTCTTGCTCAAGTTAGCATGTAAAGTAACTCCTCACCCACTTCTAGGCTCTGTCTTGTGCTTTCCCTTTCACCTACTTTCCAAATGCTGTGCAGAATTTTGGCAGTTCCTATTTTGAACTCACTGGATGTCAAGAGTGGTGAAAACCCATTCTTGTGAACTGGCGGAAGACCAGGAAATGCTTGCTAACTTTCTAAAGGGGCCTTTCAGTTTGTTAGCAATACAGTCATGGTATACGTTTTCAACATACTAAAGCAATTCCATGTTGCTTAATAGTAAAAGAAGCTGAACTAACTTCTGAAGTTACTTCAGAAATACAGAGTTATCCTAATAGTTTTTTTTAAATGTTTCCAGTTGCTGTTGCCAACAGCTATGCTTGTATAGGACTTGACAAAGTGGAAGAAAGGCTGCCCATTCTGTATCAACCAACTGATAAGGTACGTTATTTAGAAGCATATAAGGCTTGCCTCACATTGCCTGCGGAATGGAAAAATACACTAACTAGTTGGGTTAGAAAAATGACCCTAAATTGCTTCAGTACAGAAAAGAATGCAGTAAGTCTGGGTCTGATAGACTATGGTATGAAAAACTAGGAAACTTGCCAGTGAGTCATATATGAGCTTGGCACCCATTGTTTTCTAAATGCGTTAATTTAAAATTCTATTTAGTCTCTTCTGTGACAGGAAATATTCTGAATATCTATACAGACCTCCTTGTACCTATAGAGTATTCCATATTATGTTTTATGAGCAAGGATCTGCACCACTCTGGATTTTGGAGACACATATGTCCTGTTGTGAGGAATAGAATCTCAAGAAGTTTTGTAGACTTTGTACACAAATTCTCATATAGCTTAGTTAACCAAATTGAAAATGACATAATGAGTCGTTTAGGATATTTAGGATAGTGAGATAAACAAGATAACTGTCTTAAAAGACCCTTGTGCAAACAGGCTTTAAAAAAAACCAGCTGATATAATCCCACCATTACAGTAATGATATATACTCGTTTTGTTTAATGAAGTTGATTGGAGTGTGTATGCATACATGTAAGGAAAACGATGCGCTTACTGTATTGGTTACAAATCTTGCACATTCCGAATATGCTTAACTATTTTGAGATGGTGTAATTTGTACCAAGGACTTAAAACTGCTTGTACTACTTGCATTCATTCTCAGCTGGTAGTGAAGCATCTACAACTTTTTCTTCTTCTAGGTAGTTGCTAATGCAGTGGATGCTGTTGTTGGAGCAAGGGATGCTGTAACAATCACTGTGATTGGTGCCAAGGATACTGTTGCACATACAATTAATGGAGTTGTCGACATGACAAAAGGAGCTGTTCAGAACAGTGTGGATCTGACCAAGTCAGTTGCTGCTGGTAGCATCAGTACTGTCCTGGAGAGCCGTGTAGTGCGTCTTGTGACTAGTGGAGTGGATAATGCACTCAGTAAATCAGAAACCCTTGTAGACCAGTACCTCCCACTTACAGAAGAAGAGCTGGGTAAGTTCTCCCAGCAGCACAAGTATGCTGTCATATTAAGTGACAAACTTGCTATTTCATAACTCAAGGGTAGAGAAATAATGGTTTGTGCAGTTTCAGTGATTAAAACAGCTGGGGGTGGGGAGTCATGGGACCCTTCAATGGTTTGACTACAAATCCCAGCAGCCCTGGGTAACATAAACAGTGGGGAGAAATGTTGGAAATTGCTGTTTAATAACATCTGGAGGGACTCATGGTTCTCACCCCTGTTGTAAAGAAAATGATAAATGACCATTATCAAGTATTATGTAATTTCAGTCATCGACAGACGTTTATGTATTGTTGTGGCATTGGACCAGCAGTAAATCAGTTCAATATCATATACAAGTGAGCTTCAAATTGAAGGTCTACAAATATTTTCTTCTACAATCTTTAACCATTGTCTGTGTTACTTGGGGCTGATGGGAGCTGTAATCCAAAATATTTTGAGGACAGCAGATGGAGTAAGGCTGAAGTCTGTCAAGCTGCATCAACACAACAGATTCTGAAGTAAGCTTTTGATCAAGGGTTTGGCTGGAAGATTTGCCAGCCTAGTTAGCTGGGATGTTTATGCGAAGAATACATTTGCTCATTAAACAGCCCTTTTCAAAGCTGCCTGGGACAAATAATACATATTGATGACAGGCCACAGACCTGGAAAGAACAAGGATGTGAAGCATTTGCTGTAGGATTGTAAATGGTATAGTCCTAACATTAGAATCACAGTTAAAATATTTTGCTCTCTGCAGAGAAAGAAGCTACAAAAATGGAAGGATTTGAAGTTGAAGTTCAGAAGCCAAGTTATTATGTTAGACTAGGATCTTTGTCTTCAAAGGTCCGATCACGTGCCTACCAACAGGCCTTAAACAAGGTTAGGGATGCTAAAATCAGAAGCCAAGAGACAATTTCTCAACTTAATTCCACGGTTAATCTGGTAAGTGTCTTTTTTACCACTTTTCATAAAAGAGTTAAATGCTGGGGCTTTATGGAATATTTTTTAATCCAGCCCATTATCTGTTGTTGTTGTTGTTGTTCTTTCTGAATTATTCTGTTTCCTTAGCTTCAGATAAACATATAAAGGCTAAACTATAATTGCCCAAGGTGTGTTACTAGTTTTGCCCACACGCTCATGAAAATTAAAAATTAGATAATTAAAATCAATTCATTAAGTCATTAATTAATTAATAAGTAGGTTTTAAAAAAAATATTGAGGTAATTTCAAATGGTCTATCTTTTTACTTTAAAAGACCATTTTTTGCCAAAAATGCACCAATTTACTATTTGCAGCTGAATGTGAACATCTGCACTGCCTCTTGGGTGCAAAACAGGATATCTCTGAGTATGTGCAGAGTGTTCCACCTCCACATGGATTAATATTCCAATTACCGTATATACTCAACTATAAGTCGACCTCATGTATAAGCCGAGGGCAAGTTTTGGGGCCAAAATTATGGATTTTGCTATGACCTATGGATAAGTCGAGGGTAAAATTTAGGGGCATATAGTAAAGGATCGAAAGGATGAAACAAAGCAAAACAATGTCAAAGAACTTATAAAATTCCAGCAGACATAACTCTGTGTGCTTACTCTTAAGATTGAATGGATGAGAAAATAGAGGGGGTCAGTGCTTCACATATTATACTCTTGGTTTTCATCAGGAGATGGTGCCTTCTTTTAAATAAGATTTAAGATACAATACTTACATTGACCTGTGGATAAGTTGAGTCAGTTTTTTGAGGTCAATTTTTTCCCCTACATTTCTAGACTTATACATGAGTATATACAGTAAGCCATATATATCCAGAACAGCATAATTGGAAGGTCATATACAAAAGCAATTTATTCATCCTACTTCTTGATATAATTACAAATTCAGCTTCCTCCTCAAAGAGGCCACTGACTCCTCTCTAACTTTCTTTACGCTGCTTCTCTGTTTAAATTGTGTACAGTGTCAACAGCTGGTGATTCTTATGCTCCCTCTGGCAATTAATAATGCACAATAGAGATGTATTGGTATGACGGCATCAGGTGGCTGTCCAGTAAATCAGGCTGCAGGCTTCTGGTGTAAGCCAAATTTTAATGTTGTGCTGTGTGCATGTATACACATATGCACACAGACACGTGTGGGTGGGTGCACATACATATGTAAAAATTGCATATTGGTGATTAATATTTCTGCATTGAAATACTATTTTCCATGCAAAAAATGCTATTTTCTGCGCAAAACAACCATGTGCAATTTTTTTGCCAGAATAAGTCCAGAATTGCAAATAGCCTTTGAAACAGCCTACAGTAATTTTCAAAGACTTTTCTCACAGTGGGAAGAAAATTGTTGAACGTACTTGTTGTTTCTATAGAAAAGAAACTCAGTGAAGCATTACAGCCCTACTGTAGATTAACCTGATTCAAAATAGAGGTGTGGGACTGTGTTGAGCCACATTCCTATGGAAGTGGGGAAGCTGTGAAACTGAGTGGTGGGAGACCCAGCTGTAGAGAGTAAAATCCCAGTGTTCTTTCCCATTTTACTAATGTCCCTTTTCATTCTTTCTTTTTCTCTCCAGACATATACCATGGCAATTAGGATTTAAAAAGCTTTGGTTGGCACCAGTGGAAGCTTGTTTTCTGAGGCTAACTGCCTGGGAAGGAATTTTATTGAGAGAGATGCTCTATGGGGAGGGAAAGATTAACCTTCCTCTCCCTGTTGTGCTTTCTGACTCCCTCTCCCACAATTAGGCACAGAAGACAAGCATTCATTCGTGCAAATGAAACCTTTTTTTCTCCTAAGCCAAATTTCAGGGCAAGGGAAAAATTTTGGCTGGATCCAAAGGCATCACAAGCTGGTAGTTCTCCATCCCTGATACAAAGCAATGCAGTAAAGGTGTTATGTGAAAATAGGTTTTCAAATGATTTGCACTTCAATTTTGGTTTGGCATAGGAGAAAGGTGATTTGACTTTTTCTTGGAATAGTTATTCTCATTTCTCTCTAAAGGCTGTTCTCATGAGTTTTTCTGTTACCCAGGAAATAGCAGTCTAGCAAACTTTGCCCATCTGGTTCTTGCCCTTGTCCACATCTTAGTGGATCAATGTTTGTTGCCTGCATATTTGGGGAAACTTGTTCAGCTCACATTTAGATGTCAGTTTACCTAATTCATACATCCTGAACTAATATGTGAACCAAAAACTAAGTTGTACTAAAAGAGATCTTGTAGCACCAGATGCATTTGAGGAAGTATATTGAAGTATACAAAAGCTCATTTCTTTCTTTCAATTAGTCTTAAAGGTGCTACAAGATCTCTCCATGTACTGATTCTACAGACTAACATGGCTGTATCTTTGAATTCTAAGTTGTACTAAGATAGTCAATTTCTTTAATTTTTTAGTACAGTGCGGCCACATTATATGTCTGAAAGCCACACTGGAAAAAGTCATGGCGCGCTCCAGAAGAAATAATGGCGTGTGCGCCATGCCGCAGGCACAAGCCTTATTATTTTTTAATGGGGTTCCAGCATACGTGGGATTCCCCTTACATGGAGAGGGGGTGTTCCTGAACAGATCCTCTGCATAATAGAAGGGCCCACTGTATAGTTATGCTGTCAAAATGAGTATGATGTGTAAATGGGGTAAAAGTGGGCACAAACATGTGTATTTGGGCTGTGGATATGCGCACATGGTAGCACATTATAGAAAAAATGCTTGCAGAAAAGCATAGTGGACAAAATCTCAAACCAGGAGAAATGCACATGAATTTTGCTAAAACAAATTTCAGTGTGATGCAGAAATGGGATGAAAGTAATTTAAGATGGGTAAGGGATTAGAATTGACATATATGTTTGTCCTTAGTGTGACCCTATTAGTTACAACGGGCCCTAATTACACTATAGGAGTAGAATGCTTCCTGATACCTTACTGGACTTTTGGATGTTGCTCTCTGCTGCTTTTATCATGAAACCTGTCCATCTGAAATAGCATTTTGGGGACACTATTTTTATTTCTTTATTTTATTTCTTTGTAAACTACCTTGAGTCCCTATGTTAGGAGAAAGGTGGAATAATAATAATAATAATAATTGTTATTATTATTCAATAACGTGCATCCTACTTTGTATGATTATCTTTCACCCTTGTTTGCCTCCCATAGCTGCCTAAAACCTGGTCCAAATTTGCTGAGGAACCTTATAATGCATCACATTAGACTGTAGAACAGGAGTGGAATTGTACAGCTCTCTTATTGGACTGCAGTTTCCAGCATTTCTCACCATTGACTTTAATGGCTAGGGCTGCGGGGAGTAGCAGTCCAACAACATCTGGAGGGCCACACAATTCCTATCCATGCTGCAGCAGAACAGATGAAAAATTGAGAGCCCTCCCTTGCATAAATACAATTGCCTTCTGTTTGTTCATTATCAGTACTGAATCCAGGCAGTTGTCATTCAGCTCTCACAATTCACATCACTGTGATACTACCGTTCCTTCTTTTTCTTCTGAGGATTTGTTTTTTTTTTTTTTTTTATTTTCAAGCAAATATTTACATAGATACACAGATGTTCATACCTTATACAAGTTATTTTCCCAAAGTGGTACTATCCTTACCCACTTATCCTCATATTGTTGCGAAGATCTATTGTTTTTAGCCATTGATAATATATCTAGAGTTGCGAGATCACTCAGTTTTGTAACCCATTCCCTTAATGTAGGGGTTCTATTAGATTTCCAATATTTTGCCCAAGTCAGCCTAGCGGCTGTTATCATATATAAAAGAATACTAATCTCGTCTTGGACCAAATTGTCCTGAATTCCATCCGTAATGTTCAACAAAAACAATTCAGGACTTAGAGGTATATTCTTCTTCAGTATACATACAATATTTTTATGAATATTTTTCCAAAACTTCTTAACAAGCTCACACTGCCACCAGAGGTGGTAAAAAGAACCACCTTTTTCTTTACATTTCCAACAGGACGTATTTCCATGTTTGGCTATCTTTGCAAGTCTGGTTGGCGTCATATACCATCTATAGAAAAGTTTATAGTAATTCTCTTTCAAACTAATACAGGTAGTAAATCGTAAATTTTCCTTCCAAACATTTTTCCAACTGGCTAGCGTTATTTCTTTCCCAATGTTTTGGGCCCATCTTATCATATTAGTTTTTACCGTTTCATCTACCATTTCCATATTAATCAGAAATATATAAATTTTTTTAATTAATTTAACTCTACTTCCTCTGATAATCTTGTCGAATTCTGATTCTGTATTTTCTATTCCCAATGTCTCCTTATCTCTTTTCCAATCTTCTTTGATTTGCCAGTACTTCAACCAAGTCAAATGGGGGTCCAATCCTAATAATTCATCCTTGGTTATAAGATCGTCTAATCCTCCATTTTTCTTTAATAGGTTCTCATATCTTAACCAAATATTAGTCAATTTGTTTTCGTTTTTGTGATGTGCCTCTTGCGGCGAGGTCCATTTTGGTAGCCCTCTATATAACTGTTTTTTTAATATATTCCAAATGTTCAATAAAGAATTCCTAATAAGATGCTGTTTAAACTGATTTGTAATGGTTAACATTCATAACATCAGCCCTACCCCCAGGTTTAAGCAGAAGTACAAGCTGGAGTTGTACAGCTGAGTTTGAAAAGTGCTATAGACTAGTACTTCTTAAGTTATCTGATATAAAGGGTGGGGGAAGCTGATTTTTTCCCCCAGTGTGCCATGGGCAGGTAGCATATTTTTGCCCACCAGCAACAGTAGTTTCTTTCTTTCCTGGAAATTCTCCAAGGTTTTAGTGGTTAAAAATATATCAAAGTTCTAAGAGGTGTTTAAAATGTTTAATGCAAATGTGAACATGTAGGTTTTGAATATTCTAGATTGAATTTGCCAGAAAGAATATGAATAGTGCCAACCAGAAACTCCAAGATGCCCAACAGAAGTTGTACAGTTCCTGGGTAGAATGGAGGAAAAACATAAGCCAAAATGATGAGGATGACTTGAAAAGTGCTGAGGTAGGTGCCTGGACGTACATGCCATAGGTAAAGAGACATGCATAGAAAGATTAACTCCATATGTATCTTCCATTGACTCCATATGCATCTTGCATTGTGGTTTCAGTTGTGTTTCCTTCATGCTGCTGTTTTGTTTGATTGAAGTAACAGCAGTTAAGTAACATGAACCATTTGTGTCTGATTAATAAGCGGACTTCAAATATGTGCTTTAAATTATAGATTCTTCAAAGAGAAACAGACATCCCGGAGCTTGTAAAAACTTAGTCGTTTAGATGCTTTCGTGGTGCACATTGGGAAACCCACTGTGCCCTGCTGTAGGTAGGCCAAAAATATGGAAGGAAGGAAGGAAGGAAGGAAGGAAGGAAGGAAGGAAGGAAGGAAGGAAAGCCATCACTTGGCCTCCTTTCAGCAGCAGTTTCTTCCTTGCAGGGATTTGATTTAAAATATTCAGTGGATTGATTTGGCCTTGAGGTCTCCAAACTGTTGAAAGGTAACACCTCAAACACTTTTCCTTGCTGGTGACTGCAGCATTTTACAGCCGAGTATCCTGAAAGTTCTCTATCAAGGTTAAGAGTATTAACCTCTTGACCCACATAATTACAGCAGCGATAAGAACTGCTGTCCAAGATTGAACCATCGGCTTAAACATAGCTCTTGCTACTACTGGGCGTTAACTGCTAGTCTTGTTCAGTCTTCTGAAAGTCTAACAAGCTTGTATAAAGCCGGAACATGTGAACTAGAAAGGCGGGTCCTTGAGTTCATTTTCCTGCTCCTTCCAAATTTGTATAGGGGTGCAGACAAGTATCAGAGTAAAGCTTTTTGGCAACTGAGGCAACTGAAGAACCACTTAGTAGAGCTGTATGGAAGGAAGAAAAGGAAGGATTTTATTTGTGGTTTGATTAGGTTTGATTCAAATTCATTGGTTTGATTAGGCTGGGTTTTTTCCACTTAAAATTGCAACCCCTTGGGAAGGGCCTTCTGATATTTGAAGAAATACTAGTCAGTTAATTGGATCCAAGATTGTGCTCAGCAGCATTCCACTGGCATTCAAGAAGTAGTCAGCATGGTAACCCACTTTATTCTCCTTCCACTCCTCTGTTTTTGTTATTTGTTAACTGCCGTCAAGTCTACTTCGACTTGTGAATCAGATGTCATCCTGTCATCAACAGCCCTATCCAGGTCTTACAAATAGGCTTCAGGACCTATTTATTTGTCTTTTAGCAGTCCATTCCCATTTTGTTTCAAAGAGGGCCCTCAAAGATGGTGCCATAAAACAGAGGGCAAAGGGGAATTGAAGAAGATTGCTGCCTGCCCCTTTGTCCAGCAGAAAGCCATCACTGATTCTTAGTCCCATCCAAGAATGGAAGGAGCAAGTCTGATTCCAGCTCATAATGTTGAAAACAGTATGAAAGGGTGGGAATTCAACCAGATTCCATATTCTAGATATTTCAATGCGAAGTTCTAGTTACAATCAGGTGAGAATAGCAAAATAGAAGTGTTGCAAAGGTTATTTGACTAGTCCCTCATTGCATTTGTTGTGGAAGCTCAGGAGCTATAATTAGCAAAATGAGAAACTTATTTCCAGGATCTGTTCTTTCTTTCCAGTACATTGAATCACGCACGCTGACGATTGCACGGAATTTGACTCAGCAGCTTCAAACCACCTGCCTCACCCTGGTGTCAAGTATACAAGGCCTGCCACAGAATATCCAGGACCAAGTTCACCATGTTGGGGAAATGGCAGGGGAAGTTTACCAAAGCTTCCGGTCGGCATCTTCCTTCCAAGAAGTGTCTGACAATCTCATTACCACCAGTAAAGGGCAGCTGAAGAAAATGAAGGAGTCATTGGATGATGTGATGGATTATCTTGTAAACAACACGCCCCTCAATTGGCTGGTAGGTCCCTTTTACCTGCAGTTGGCTGGCTCTCAGAATGCTGAGCACAAAGGTGAAGGGGAGAAAAAAACCAGCCGGAAGGACAAACAGCCTGAACACAACACAGAATAAGTTTCATGCACGGCAAATATAGACTTTGTAGCCTTAACTAACAAGGTGGCTTAGCTGTTGGAGCTGCAATGTAACCTGTTGGGGGGGAATTTATATGGCAGCAGAAGTTTGCTTTCTGCCATATGTCTGCTGGGTCTTTCTCTGACAAGAACTGTCTCATGAGAAAAGAGATTCACGTATGCCTTGAGTTTAGCTTTTAGTGCTTTGGCTAGAAGTAGTGAAAGATGCAAAGTGTCTTAAGAATTCTAAACCTCAGCAGATTACATTGTTGAAGAAGCCTTGTTTAGCTATCTAGTTACAAAGTCCTATCTCACCTGTAAAGTGGCTCTTAAAATAAATTTCCTGCTATTGTGATATATGGTCAAAACACTTGAAGAGAAAATCTCACATTTCTGGCACCATAATTGGAAATTTATATTGATACTGCTCTGAAAACTGCATGGTGTGCCATTGCGGATACACTCTACAGTTACTGTGTGCCTTTATCCACTTTGATGTAGTACCAAAAAAGCCTTGATGCACATTGCCACTTTTCTTGAATAGGGCTTATGGCTAATATCTGCCAAAGTTACTCATATGCTGTGACAGTTTACATTATTTTTCCCAGTTTCTAAGATTTTGTATGACTCAATAACTCCATTTAAACTACTTTTGTGCACTGAACACAAGATTCATGCTGTTTGTACATGGGTGTTTAGCCTGTCTTTCTGTAGTGCCTTGCCTTGTAATTTAACATGTATGCTTTAGTAATAAATGCTTCAGCAGCCAAAGTCTGTCTCTTGAATTATATATAAAAATTGTTGATTCTAAATGAGTGCTTTGACTCAATTACTATTGAGCTGGGTCTTTTAAAACTGGGTGAACACAAACTGCTGGTCCATTAATCAGCCGCAAATATGACATGTAAATAGATGGGCTCTAGATGTTGCTGCTGCATTTGTTTCCTTCCTGTGGCTCTTCATCTGGCTTTCCAAATACTTGCTGTTTCTTAAGCTTTACTTGTTCCAGCTTTATGATTCTAGCTTTTGCTTGTAGCCTGCATTTTTGGGTCATGGTTTCCTAACTGGTTGATTATGACATGGCAATGGGTTGCTGTGATATAATATCCTGTCTCCTGTAGTACACATATGCAGTGGTTTTAATGGTCTATCAGATTTTATAATAGATCCTGAGACTTATATAGTTGAAAACCACTGGTTTCAGTGGTTGAGAACCCCCACTACTTAACTGAGATATCTGTGGTTGTTGCTCTGCAGATGTTACACTCTCCTTGTTATTGTGGTGTGCCTCACCATTTCCATAGTGACCCTAAGTGAACATGTCATATGATTTTCTTGTTCGGAGGGGGTTTTGCCTTTGCCTTCCTCTGAGGCTGAGAGAATGTGATTTGCTCAAGGTCACCTAGTGGGTTTTCATGGCTGAGCTAGGATTCAAACCCTGGTCTCCAGTGTCAAAGTCAAATGCTCAAACCACTACACGATGCTGGCTCTGCCTTTCTTGCTTAATGTAAAATGAAATACCTGTTTTAGGCCCTGGTAATCAATGGTGTACTGTACTAACCATTGCAAGATAAATCCCCAAGATTTTGTTACTGCCCAAATTGAGGATTAAGCATTAGTGGAACTGTTCACGGGTAGCACTTCTGTATATCTGGGTGAGTTATGCTTACTAGCCTTACCACTGGATAGCTTCAAGATGGAGATCATCTCATACAACTGATTTGGGGCATCAAGAAAAGGTTTACAAATAGTTTTTCACTATATATGCTGCACCAGTTAGCGGTATTTGTGGGACTTTGTGTCCCAGGTGCTAAAATAAATTGATTGGCATTCAGTACTATACACTTTGATGAAGGAGGTAAATGCCATTTTCTGTTTCACTTCATGCAGAAAAATGTCTTTGTCCAGCTCTGTCAGCCATTTATTTCCCTGGTATAAGTATGGTGGTCATCCTACATATGTCCCATGTGTTAGCTATATGAGGATCAGAAATAGGGTGTGAGTTTCATTCCTTCAAAACTGAATTCTTTTTGCAGTTCTTGTGTTGGTTACAAGACTACATGTGCTGCTTGGCTCATCAGGTGAGCCTTCTAAGCAAAATTTTAGGTTTAGGAGCAGACCTTGTTTCGGTGCAGTTGCCTCAAGTAAACATTGTATAAAGATGGGTTCAGCAACAACCTCACTCTTGCTCAAATAATTCAGTATTTGCCCTACAAGCATTTACAGGTGTTTCTGAAAACACAGCAGTTGCAGAACAGTTATTCTTTATGTCTCTCTAAACCCTTTGATGGAATAATAGAAAGAAAATCCTTCTTTTTTGGTTTATGAAATCTAAACATGTTTTGTAGTCCAAGTATCTTCACAAAGTTGACTTTGTTAAAAAGTCAACTTTGTTATAAACATCTGCTCCTCAGATAAATAGGTACCACTTTGGTGGGAAGGTAAACAGTGTTCTGTGCAGTCATGCTGGCCGCATGATCACAGAGTAGTCTCTGACAACACTGGCTCTTTGGCTTAGTAATGGAGATGAGTTGGACACAACAATTTTGTCAACAGGGAATACTTTTACTTTTCCTCAAGCTTTACTGGCATATTAAATATTTAATACAGGAATGTAATAACCCTCTTTGGCACGAAGGCTCTCAGAGTAGTAATACCAAACTTTCCAATGCCAATAGAAAGAAGTCATTCTTAAAATGAGCAGAACAGTGAGTCAGCATAAAAATACTAGATGACATGAGTTTTAAAAAGGTCTTGGCAAATGAAAAATCTTCACTTGATTTGATGAAGTGTGCCAATTGTTTGGAAAGAATCCCACCCATACAAAAGACCTGCCGCTAGTAATTGTCCAGTTCACTTCTGAAGATGTGAGGATATGAAAAGCATATGTGAGGGCAATGATATTTAGGCAGGTTCAAGCAGGTTAATAGCAGACTAAAGACAACATAACAAAACACAGTACACTAGATCTACTTCTAGGCTAGGTCTGCACAGGGCAGAATAGGGAGCAACCAGGAATATTCTGGCTACAGAGCTGCCCCAACGTCTGCTTCCTATTACCTGCAGCCCTCCGTTGTGACACTTGACAGCTCAATCTGAAGTCAAAACAAGGTACCCACCATCGATCATATGGCTGGGTGCCTCAGTCTGACCTCAGAATGAGTGATATACCATGGCAGTCCTGGGAGATACAGTGGAGCAATGTTGTAAAAAGCCACCTGGTACCATAAAGGACACCTCTGAATCTTCTAGGAAGATCCAGAACAAAAGGTGAGTTATTTAAAAGCATTTTAAGGGGGGTTTATATGGCAGGTTCAGTGCTGAACTGGCTGGACATCGCCCAGACAGTTTGCACTAGATTTGGAGATTGGGCCCTGTGTTGTCAGGACTACTCATGTTTTATTTGGCCCATGCTGAGAATTCCTCAGTCTTTTAAAGAACATGTTAGCCTTGTTTTAAAAAGTTTGATAGAAACAATGAAGAAACTTAAATATCAGGCTTAGGGCCTGAGCAGAAAGGCTAGGATAGTATGAGCTGAGGCTCTGCTATCGTGACTAGGTTCACCTAGGTTAGTCTCTGGGTCAGCATGGGGATGGGTGGGAGTTCACACACCTGTCCCCCTCATCCCAGGACTGGTGCACTGCTCCTTACCTTTCTGGTGGTTGATACATTTGAGAAGCTCCCCAGTCGCCCTGTCTGATGCAGAAATGGCTGCACCTATGTAGTCTGGCACTGCATTTCTGTATCAGACGGGCGACTAGGGGGCTTCTCACATGGATTGACCACAGGAAAGGTAAGGAGCATGGGGGTATGTGTGCACAGACTGGTTTTTTGCTGTAGTTTTCTAGAAACTCCACGGAACACCAGGGATAAATTACCCCAGGATAAGAGCTCTTTACCCTGGAGTCAGGCCAGATCCTCATATGAATGGGGGTTTGGCCTGTGTGGTCTACATTACACGATGCGAGGTAGAGGGGAACTCAGGTTATTTAACTTGTGCAGACAACCCCTAAGTTAATCCTATATTTTATCACTGTATTTTTCATAAATTTATAACGTCAATCTTGGCAGAGGAGTTGTGGAGTAGAGCTACATGACACCCTAGATTAATATTAGTTGCAGATCTGAGTCTTGAATTATATTGGTAACATTTATATGATACCTCCCCAAATTCCTCTTTAACTGCATACTTGCACAGATATGTGGACCATCTTCTAAACTTCTTTGCTCTTGTTCCAAAAAAAGAGCAACCTCATAATTTAAACATGTAGGTGTGGAAAATAACCGCAATAACACTAAGAAATGTTTTCATATTTGAAGTGTACATGTAAAAGTCTTGACTGGGATACACACATCCTTCAGAGGCAATTCAGCATGTTCCTGAAAAGAGAAATTTGCGAACCCTTTAAAAGTCAAAACTTTCAACTGATGTTTTGTTAGCCTCACTGAGATGTGAATAATACCATGCTAGTATGTCTCTGGTGACAGAAAAATTAAAGGAATCAGTTAATATTACCATGAGTAGGAGAAAACAGGGTTGAGACAGGTATAATAAAAGAGGGGGAAAAAGAGAAGAGAGGTTTGTTCTATACAGGAGCTATGATGTATCTCATTTTTTCTCTTGCATTTTGCTCATTATCTCATCCCTACCACCCTTTGATAAAATCCTTTGATAAAAGCTACCTATGCTAGAACGTTTAAGAGGCATTCAGTCTGAAAATATAAGAAGCAAGTTGGATTTAAGAGGTGAGCTGCTTGAAATGAACCTCACCAATTAACTCCATCATATGCATAAATGATGCATGCATGCCCAGAAAAAATAATGTTCAAACAACCTCTCACACAAAGTATTCTTGGTCTACGTTTTCAGCAAATGTTTCATGGGTTTCAGTGTTACAGTAATGGAACCAATACAGGCATGACTTGGCAACCTGAGATAAATTATGAGATAGTATACTGGCCCTGCCACAACAGTGGAGTGGATATTTGCAGATTGGCATGTCCAGAATTTGATGTACCCCATATTATTCAGTGGTGCTGCATGCTTGCAGATATCCACACATCACCACCCATGTAATATCATGGTGAGATGCGTCTCTTACTCTCTTCTGTTTCTCACCCGTGGTAAAAGTTTCCCATTTTACTGCAGGGCTCAGGTACTGTCGAAATGTTGATGGGCAGAAGAGAGCTGTATGTTCCACAACCCTGCTATAGTTTATAGCTGCAGAAAACAAGTCTTTTTAGCACTTTGTGACTGAGTAGATAAAATGCTATGATAGCTGTGTTAGTTGCTATAGATCAAAGGCATTTCAGAGGCAGCTGAGGTCATGTTAACAATTTTAGTAGGTTTTCAAATGAAAAAAAACCCTTTCTGTTCAATATCTTATTCCTGCCATACTATTATTGTTAATCAGAAGGTGAGTCATAGTTTCCTTTCTTTTTCTATAGTGTAAGAAGGTGAAAATATATTTCAGTTTTCTTCCATATTAATCATCTGGAACAAAATGGAAATACAGTACAATAAACTTCAGTCTGGGCCTACAAGTTTTAGCTGCAAATGACTCGAATTAATATATTTTGCAACCATCACCCCCAGGATAGCTGATAAATTTTGATCCAATATTCTGTTTTACATTACTAGCCACCCTGAATTGGGAGATTTTTCTGGACTGGGAGGTAATGATGATTTTTATTCAATAAACAGCAACTGTTATTTTTCTTTAAAAAAAATTAAAATTCAAACAAAATAACATAAAAAGACATATAACCAAACAACAAAACATATAACATAACAGTCCATTGCATAACGAACCTAATCACTAATTGACCAATACTAATGCAACAAAGAACAACACATACATTGACTTCTCCCATAACAGTTCTTAATCTTTATGCTTGGAATCCGTCTAATGTCACTATGATTCCTGGCCAATCGATTCTATTAATACTGACTTTTTTTTTTACTTATTGCTTATATATTCCCAGAATATTTATACATATAATATAATATATTGCCTCTTACATTTTTTCCATGACTTCCTTTCTTATACAAACCAGAGTTAACTCTTTAATCTTTGAAACTCATTACAGCCATATCCCCTCAAGGAGGTGGTCACTATTTTCCAGTCTTTCTTAAAATTTTCTATCCTTCCTTCATCATGCAAGTCAGTTTTGTCCAATTAACCATCTCATATATTCTCAATAGCCAATCTTCAACAAATGGGGTTGCCTCATTCTTCCACATCTTTGTATAGAATATCCTTGAAGCATTTAACATATAAAAAGGAATTCTATCAGTTTTGCTCCTCAAGTTATCATGAATTATGCTAAGCAAAAATACCTCTGGTCCCAATGGTATATTAGTCTTTAAAACCTCAACTATTATTTTACAAATTTATAACCAGTATTTCTTAGCGTTAATGCATGTCCACCATGTATGACAATAAGTTCCTGGTTCTTGGGAATATTCTAATATTTTCAATTTATATACATTTTAGCTTATGTGGTGGTAAATGCCATCTGAAAACCATACATAGGCACTGTTTACATGGGTCATGAAGCACGTACTCAGTACATGCTAGGGTTGCCTGGGAGCGTCCTTTTTAGACGCTCCCTAACCCTAGTACGTACTAGGTACGTGAAAATGACGGCGCCCTGTTTACATGGGTGCTGCCATTTTGACATAACGGCCGCGGCGTGTCCAAACGGCACGGTGCAGCCGTTATGTCTTGGTGCCGCTGAAGGATGCTTGTAGAACCCTTTCAGTGGTGCTGAAAGGAGCTCCGTTTCGCTGGTGTGGCTTTTAAACAGCCATGCCAATGATACAGAGAGAAAGGGGTCAAGCAGCCCCTTTCTCCCTTTCCCCGCCGCTGTCAGGGTGACCTTGGGGCATGAAGCCCCAAGGACACCCCTTTCCAGGCTGTCCCTGTTTCCACGAGGCCTGGAAACAGGGACGTAGCTAGGATTTTAGGAAGGGGGGGGTCCAGACTAAGTGCCACCATTATAATGGGGCTTTGGTACAGCGGCACAGCAGCACGCACCATTCATTTTTCTAATGGAAGGGGGGGTCCGGACCCCAAGAACCCCCCTTTGGCTATGTCCCTGCTGGAAAAGCAGTGGATCGGGGCATCTGGGGCTGCCGCTGTGGCCACTGAGGCCCCGATCTGTCAGGAAAAGGGGCAGGTGCAGGCTGCCCCAAAGGGGCGGTCTCTATCCCGCCTATAATTATTTCCTTATATATCTTGGCAATACATACATATACCTGTATTTTTTTTTATTCCACATTTATTCCCATTGGTCTGATTGTGTGTCCAGTATTCTGGGCTCATTTGACCATACAATCGATTGTAATTTCATCCTCAATTGGGAGATTTTATGATAGTCTCTCCCAGTTGAGATAACTTAAAAACATAATATCATCTATAAACTGGAAGAGCTGTAACACAGAAGTGTTTGGATTTCTTCTCACAGAATTCTCAGATTCTTTAAAGTGAAACATCACTACAGATGTGTACTGACATAAAACCCAGGTTTGCCATATACACTTTATACACATGGTCTCAGGTAATGTTATGCAATATGTTTTAATAATCGTGTGCATGAAATAAAGTTTGCGTACAATGATCCATCAGAAAGCAAAGGTGTCACTATCTCAGCCACCCAGAAAAATGTTTTTCAATTATTTCAGATTTCAAAATAAGGGAGTCGCAACCTGTATTCCATAAATTAATAAACAAATAAATTAATAAATTAATTAACATTAATTTCCCATTTAAACTCAAGTCCCATCTCCAATATTTCTCATTAAGTATAAGCAAATATTCCAGAATTTGAAAAAAAAATCCAAAATACATCAGTTTCCAAGCATTTGGGATAAGGGAAACTCAATCTGTATATGCATTTGGAAATATAAAGCCATGAAAATGTATATTAAGTGGCTACCTACAGATCATCATATTCTGCTCAAAGGAAGAAATCTTCCTTCACTTGTCTGTCACTCCTTACCTGTTTAAATACAATTAATTACTATTTTTCTGCAATTTGATAATTGCAGATAATTTCTGCCCTTTATGATCCCAGTTTCTTTGAATAGTTTTTGACTGTACTGCTCACTAGTTTGGAAGAACAAAAATCCCATGGAAACATTCAGCTGGATAGTTGGAAGGGACGCAGTCACCTTGTCCAACTTTCCAGTCTAATTCACTGTAAACGCTTGCCATGCAGGAATGCACAATCAAAGCATTCCTGAGAGATGGCCATCCAGCCGCTGTTTAAAAGTCTCCAAAGGAGACTCCATCACACTTCCATGCCATGTATTCCTCTGTCAAACAGCTCTTACTGTCAGGAAGTTCTTCCTAATGTTTAGGTGTAAACTTTTTTCCTGTAGTTTGAATCAATTGCTCTGGGTTCTTGTATCTGGAGCAGCAGAAAACAAATTTGCTCCCTCCTCAATATGACATCCCTTCAAATACTTAAACTTGGCTATTATGTCACTTCTTAAATTTCTCTTCCCAAGGCTAAACCTACCCAGCTTCCTGACAAGACATGGTTTCCAGACCTTTCTCCTCATAGGGCATGGTTTCCAGACCTTTCACTACTCTGGACACACTCCAGCTTATCAATATCCCTGTTTAATTGTGGTGTCTAGAACTGCACACAGTATTCCAGGTGAGGTCTAACCAAAGTAGTATTCCTTGATCTAAATACTACACTCCTATTGATGCAACCTAGGATCATATTGGCTTTTTTTAGCTGCTGCACCACACTGTTGACTCACGTTCAGCTTGTGGTCTACTAAGATTCCCAAATGCCTTTTGCATATACTCTTGTCAAGCCAGGTGTCAACCTATCCTATAGCTAAGCCTTTCATATGTTTACCTGCCTAAGTGTAGTACTTTACACTCCTCTGTGTTGAAATTCATTTTGTTAGTTTTGGCCAAACTCTCTAATCTAAAATCATTTTGAATTTTAATCCTGGCCTCTGGGCTGTTAGCTACCCCTTTTAATTTGGTTTCATTTGCAGAGTTGATAAGCATGCCATCTATTCCATCACCTGGGTCATTGATAAAGATGTTGAACAGAACTAGGCCCAGGATAAGAACCCTGTGGCAACCCTTTAGTCACTTCTGTCTAGGATGGGAGGCATGATCCAAGTCCTCAGTCTGGTTTGGGGATCTGTAGTACACCTCCACAATGACATCCCTGTTGTTTCTCTCCCCTTTCATTTTTATCAGATGCTGTCAACCTAAGTTCCAGATTTAAGTCATGGATCTCTTCATAGGTGTAAATATACCAGACATATAATGGTGGTACTCCTCCCTTCGAATTTGTTGTATTTCTCTGAAATAGGTTATCCCCCTCTGTTACTACATTCCAGTCATGAGACTCATCCCACCACATTTTGGTGATACCTATTATATCATATTTGCTTTGCTAAGAGTTCAAGTTCATCTTGTTTATTTCCCATGCTGTGTGCATTATGTAGAGACATCTAAGACCATGAGCCATTCCTCCAGCTGCCTAAGAGTATGTATGATTGTTTTCTTCCCACTATTTGGTTTTCTGACAACTTAAATCAGATAATTAAAGTAAAGTGGTGCAAGTGACAACAACCAGTTCCTTCTGTTATATCCAAGCTGTGGTATATTGTATATTAGAATCCAGTTTAGGAGAACAACTGGGGAACTGTGGGATGGTTTTAGCTTAGTTTGTGCTTGTTGATCTGGGGAGGTATGGTCTTGCTTTGAGTGAACGAGAGGCCTTTGATTTCAATAAGAAGCCCATACAACAAAGGTAAGAGGACCCAAATATTAAGGAAGGAGCCATAGTTCAGTGGTATAGCAAATACTTTGCATACAACAGATTTATAGTTTCTAGCATCTTCAGGAAAGGCATTGTATGAAAACCAAGGCAGCATCTACACTGCACTACTTTAACTGCCATGACTCAGTAGTATAGAATTCTGGGATTTGTAGTTTTGTGAAACATTTATCCATCCTTGTCATAGAGTTCTGGTGCCACAACAAACTACAAATCCCAGGGTTCCATAGGATGGAACCATAGCAGTTAAAGTGATGTTAAACTGCATTAATTCTACAGTGTGGTAGAAGTCCTCGAAAACAACTGCCAGTGAGTGTAAGCAATACTGAGCTGGATGGATCTTTCTTTGTATTAAGGAAGCATCCTCTATTAGAGTTACACATTCTGGGCAAAATGAGGGGTTGTTCCAAATTTATGTTTCCTCTAGGAAACCCATAGCAGAGAGAGAGAGAAGTCTCCCCACTCTTTTAATCTTTTGTGAATATGCTAAATCCTTTGTTTTGATCCTTGATGAATGTGCAAATTGTTCCTTCTTTTCTTGTCAGTTATATATTGAATGAACAAATAAATTAATCAGTGGGAGTGGGGGGGATGTTGGTTAGTTCCTGTTATCTTCAGTGCCTTAGTTGCCTAGTACTTTGGAAAATGTCTCTGCTTTTACCTTCAAATTTCTCTCTTTTTTTGCAGGTTCCAGACTTCACCATCACAGACTTATCTTCAGAATCTGATGAGATACCAGACATCTTGGCTTTGGATGAGGAAGGGCAGCCTGACTATTCACGCACAAATGGTCCAGTAACCACAGGACAAAGGGCTGAATAGACATCAAGCACAAAACAGACTGTTCTTTTTCTTTCAGTATGTACTACAGTGGACCCTTGTTATACGCTGGGGTTTGGTTCCAAGATCCCCCGTGTATAACAAAATCAGTGTATGTTCAAGTCCCATTAAATATAATGACATAGCAAAATGGTGTCCCTAATAAAAAATGGAAAATCAAGGTAAATTTATACTTTTTTGGAACATTTTCAAACCGTATATGCTTGAATCCGTGTATAAAAAATCCGTGTATAAGAAGGGCCGACTGTACGTTGATGCACACTTTCTAACTTACCTGCCTGGTTTTTTGGAATGGAATTGTTTAGCTCTTTGGAGTACACAATTGTTTATCACTTTTCTTTCATGTAGATCAATCAATTTATTTGACTTTTTCATTATCATGGAAGATACATTAGTTGAACATTTTAGCAGGGATAAAAGAACCTTTTGTCCAGTGGAGAAATTGCTTATATTTCAGACCAAAGCATCCCTTGGTCTTAAATACCCAGTTTAGCCTATATCACAGTTTGACCTAGATCAATATCAGAAATGACAAGCCTATCTAAAATATTGGCTCCCTCATGTTTTCTCCTTTAGGTCATCTATAGAACACTTCTCTACCGTGAATCTCTACATTTTCAGTTACCAGGAAGGAAAAACACACTAAGACCTTGTGTTCCTCATCTGTTTTGATTTTCATTGAAATCCTTGATCATGTGCAGTGCACTTTTAAACAAGTCCACTTTGGGTTCTAATGCAATGGGAAGACATGGTATTGCTTTTCTTCATGACTTTATCTTCTGATATCCCAGCAAAGGGTAAACTAGAGATTTTTTTTTTAAACAGAACTAATAAATTTGGATCTTGATTATACCACTTCAGAATGTGGGTTACCATAATTCCAGGGGTCCACAGCCAACAGCCATTGGCCTTTCTCTGTACGGCCTCGAAAGCTGGCAGGACTCCACTCCTTTTTTTTCATATCTAAGCCAAACAGTTGGACTGTTTGGAGGAAAATGTTGCTCCTTGGCTTCCAAAATTGCTTTTCTCCTGCTAATAGCAGTGACAGGGAACTCTTAGGTGGATCACCTCTGAGAGATAGGAAAGGTTTTCCCTTTCTTACATGCAACCCTAGATCTTGCCAAGCAGGCAAGGAAGGTTTAAGCCTTCCCATCAATACATGCTGGAGCTTGTGGATGTGCATATATAGGAACATATGGGTAGCCTTCCATTTCCAGCTAACAGTGGATGCCAGCCTTTTGGCCTAGAAGGACCGGCCATCATTGAGCATTCAATTATGTCTTAAAAGGAATTTTTTTCCTTGTATAACAGTTCACTGCAATAGGAAATAAGCATGCTAAGGAAAAGGTTAGATTGGAATTCTTCCTTTTATCTAATCAGGGAGGAAGAACATTAAATCATGAGAACCCCCACTAAAAGTGGTAAAGTCCAGAAACAGATTTATTGTCTTATGAAGAACTAGGCTTAAGGTAGAGCGTGTAGTTTGAAAAGGACAAATAATGTGAAAAATAAGTGAGGAAAGGCTTATGAAATGAAAACTGGTGCTGGAAAAGGGGAAAAACATTTTCACACAAGAAGCTTAGATACAGTGGCATGTAAGTGAAAATAGGAAACGAATAGGGATGAGAGTGAGAAAGCTCCCTCCAGAACCTATATTTCTACTTAACTCACATTTGTTTAAACTGGCTGTGTATCATTATGTAATTTGCCAACAAATGCTTTATTTCATGGTAATGAAAGTTTTAGGGGGAGCTCCAAGCATCAGCCAAAAACAAAGAATTAGAACTTACCTTGCTGAATGCTAACATCATATGTTACATCCTGTGGAGATACCACTTCAAAATCACTAGTAGTGTGAATCTTACGGGGACATGAGGGTATCTCCTGGTGCTAATTTAATAGACTAGGTCCACAAATTGGGATGAAAGAGATTTTCTCTCTAGCATGAACTGGACACCTCTGTTCTAAAATAATGTCAGATGTAACATTGATGTTTTTAAGGACTAGTCACTGAAATGCCTTGCAAATAAAGTTTGAGCTATATAATTTGATGCTGAAGTGTTGCTTCTCTTTGTTACTCTGTTCATAACCCTGAAATTTATTGAAAAATCTGGATTATTTGAAACAGCAGAGGCTGGAATCCTAAGGAGGAAGTTGTCTTTCTCGAAGACCTAAGGACATCACATCAAATACTGGAGATATCCTATGGTCTTAGAATTGGGAGTGAAAGAGATCATGCAGAAATCTCTTATGTTCACCATTATTTCAAAATCAAATGGTTTCCTATAAAAATTACTATTTCATTTCTGCACTTAGTTACCCTTACAAGACAGTGAAGTAATCGTTTACTTATACAGTATAAGGATGTTTTTGAGTTGACAGCAGGCATGCAAATTATCTTCTCAAATAATTTAACCAAACCTTGAATTTCCTTAACTCTTGATTCCTTAGGACATTATCAGACATGGGAAATTGGAAGTGTAATACAATGGCAATCCGAACGCAATCATGGGGTTTAATGTTATTGCGTGATAGACTACCACACGCAAATTCGGGCAATGGCATGCTATTTTCGGGCAATGGGAAACCAGTTCGAACGCAATTTGCATTCACGTAAATTCTCTGAATTCTCATAAATGCGTTTTGGCCCCACTTTCTTTTCATTCGAAATTAAATGAAATTCCTTATGTGTGATAAAGTCCTTAGAAATTACGAAGTACTGTAATGGTGTCATTTGGGCATGTACTCTGTCTGAGGACTAACTAAACTTCGTTGCTGAAATGTTTGACATGAGAATATTTTAGAACAGTTTTTAAAAAGTGGATTTCCCCCCATCTACATAACTACTACTACCACCAAGTAATAATCTCTTTTTTTAATTAAAAAAAGTTTAATAGCTCCTAATAATAATAATAATAATAATAATAATAATAATAATATTTATTTGTATACCGCCCTATGGAAAACCAATCCAGGCGGTTGACAACAGTAAAATATAAAATATAACAATTAAAAACACTTTATCCCTCCCCCCCTTAAGACAGTATTAAACAATATCTTGAATAATCCATTCACATTCTACATTTCCAACCCATACAAAAATTAAATATATTGTACACTTATTTCTGCTATACTAGGAAGCAGGTAATAAACTACCATGAAAGCAATAAAATTATGAAATGGACTATTACAAAATGGAGAAAATAAAGATAAATACAATTAACATATCAAGCAAAGCAGGAAAGTCTGTAAGATCCTACAAAATGAATGCTAATGTGTCAGCGAGGTCTCTCCACACATCTGCCCTCCAATAGACTAATTTAAAAGCAAGCACGGCTTCAGTTGGCAGATAGTTGGGGTAGAAGGGTATAATCAGTGAGATGAGAGGGAATGGAAAGGAAAGGGACAAAAGTACAAACATTTCTAATGACATTAACCAGCACTGACAGACAAGAATTAGGTGTAAGGAACACATCCTAACCCAGATGAGGTGCAGAACATGTACATTTTAATGAAAAGTCAAACATGTGAAAGAAAGTTAAACTATATGGTTTTTCTAGTTATAATAACATAATTACCTTTCTGAAGGTAATTAGACCATACCTTTTTCCCGTTGGCTGCTGCCATTTGTCTTTACTTTATTCTGCATCTTTTGTGAATAAGAAGACAGTCACTCTCCGGAGACTCTTGTGATATGAATTGGTATCTTTTTCCCATAAGAGAAAAACTGATGGCAAAAATATAGTTAAGAGGATATCACTGGAAGTGTTTGTGCATAACAAAAAGGTTAACATTGTGGTTTATTTGTATTGCACTAGGTATCTTTATGTCCGCTGTAGTTGTTCTGTGTCTTCTACTAATTTCTGTTTAATGGCAACCCTAAAGTGAACCAATCATGGGATTATCTTGGCAAGATTTCTTCAATGGGAGTTTGCCATTGCCTTCCTCTGAGGTTGAGAATGTAACTTGCCCAAGATCACCCAGTGGGTTTCCATGGCTGAATGAGCATTTGAATGAGCACCTGGTCTCCTGGAGTCATAGTCCAGTACTCAAGCCACTACACCACACTGGCTCTTTATGGCATCTAGCTTCTTACAAAATATATTCTGATACTTTTATCTTAGTTCAGGATTGCAGTACTTTTACATACATTGCATTAATGCATTGCATTAATAGTTATTGTTACAGAAAGTATTTGGTAACTATGTGAGTTTACAGCAAGGTTTCTCAACCACTGTTCCCTGGAACCTTAGGGTTCTGCAAAAGGTCAATAGGGTTCTGCAAGAGATTATGATTTTTTAAAAAATAACCTTTAAAAATAAGATGTAGATATAATTTGTATTTAAAAGCAAACACTGCTTCAGTTGGCAGATATTTATATACATGGTTGGGGCGGGAGGATGTAATTAATGAGATGAGATGGAATGGAAATGAAAGGGACAAAAGTACAAGCATTTCTAATTACCTTAACTAGCACTGACAGACAAGAATTAGGTGTAGGAACACATCCTAACCCAGATGAGGTGCAGAGCATGTATATTTTAATGAAAAGTCAAACATGTGAAAGAAAGTTAAAGTGAGACCTAAAAATTATTTCAAGGATACCTCTGGGGTAAAAATGTTGAGAAGGCTGGTTTAGAGACTATTGCTGACTCTATTGGTAATACAGTGCTAGCATTGTATATAACATATTCCCATCCATTTCTTCAGTTCACAGCATGCAGCTTCTTCTGGTTCAGACTGTGCAGATCATTCCCTAAGTGCTGTTATCTATCATTTTACGGTCTATACGTAGCATTCATGGCATTTGTTTATGGGCTCTCTTCTCCAGTAAGGGGATGGATTCAGTGCTCCCCAAGAGTGCCAGCAAGAAAAGGTCTGCTGTACTCCCTGCTCTCCTTACATGACAGTTCCCTCTATCATATTTGGAAGCTACTATTTCTAAATTGTCTGAGACTCCCTTTCTGTAGTTCTCCCAGATCTAAATAATGTCAAAATCAATGTCACTTTCTTATTTTTTTTGTGGGTTTTTATTTCTGGGCTATGTGGCTGTGTTCTGGAAGAGTTTATTCTTGATGTTTCACCAGCAGCTGTGGCTGGCATCGTCAGATAATGGTGGCCTGGAGGTGTGTGGGGTATATATACTATTATGTGACCTTTGGTTGAGAGGAAGTGTTTTATATGTTGATCTCTGTGTTGGTCTGTTGTTGAATGGCAAGCCATCAGGGTGGGATGATATGTGAGGATTTGTGTCTTAGAGAGTGCCAACTACTGTATTTGTGAGTTTGAGATACTAAGTAGGTTTTGTCGAGCCTCTTTTCTTTAAGCAGTCTTCCACACGATTTGATTGACACTGCTTGTCAAACACAGCAGTAATTCTTTTACTTGTTCCCTTCCCTGATTGCTGCTGAAGAAAAATGACTAATTCATCACCTTTCGCCTTCAGTACTAGATCCAGATCATCCACTATAGTGATTGAACTACTTAGTATAGATTAAGTCTCCCTTATTTGAAATGCTTGAGACCAGAGATGTTTTGGATTTTGGGTTTTTAAATTTTATTTTGGAATGCCGGTGTTTGCATATACATACATAATGAGTTATCTTAGAGATGGGACTAAGTATAAACACAACATTCATTAATGTTTCATATACACCTTGCACACATGATCTGAAGGTAATTTTGTACAATATTTTTCATAATTTTTGTGCATATAACAAAGTTTTGTGTACACTGAACCATCAGAAAGCAAAGGTGTCAGTATCTCAACCACTCACGAAAACAGTTTTGGTTTTTGAAATATTTCAGATTTTGGAATTTGAGATAAGGGAGACTCAATCTGTATATCTACTTCATCTGTGCCATTCATCTTCAATAAATTAACTAAAGCATCTTTATTTATATTTTTATGACATATTTCTGATGTTGACTAGGCATGTGACAATATGGATTCGGGAGGCTATTTGCCTTCTACAGATCACATGCTTTTGGCATTACATTAATGTACTCAAAACAGTAACACAACAGCTTTCAAAACAAATTCCTTTCCCTTGGACCTCACTTTGTTTTGTTCACCTATGGTGTTGAAAATTTCCATCGCCGTAGGGTTATGTAACTTGTTGATGGGTGGGTCATTTCTCAGTTTTTCACACTGGAAGCTAGGGTAGCATTGCTCAACAATAGCAAAGGCATTTTTAAAATCAGATACAATGTTCTGAGGAGCTGCATGTACAGTAGAAGTAAACATCTTATTTTCATTCTTGCTGAAAAAACTGGACCAGTTTTGTCTGACAATTGCTAATACACTTTCCCCATCCTTATGCATTGGCAAATCTGTATGGTCGGGGTCACTTCCATCATACATATGGTCAATGTAGCAAGGAAGGCAACTCTGGCAGAGCCAAGGGCTCAGCTTTTTTACTCCCGTCACTCATCGGACAGCAACTTTCAGTTTGGCTTTTCAGGTTTGTTTCAGTTTTGGGAGGTTGTGTTCTTCCAATCTGGTGACACCTAAAACTACCACCCATGGAAGTCTCAGAGCTGACCTTGGCATCTGCTGGGGTTTGGTTCCAGGACCCTCCATAAATACCAAAATCCATGGATGCTCAAGTCCCATTAAATACAATGACATAGTAAAATGGTGTCCCTTATATAAAATGGTCAAACCAAGGTTAGCTTTTGGGATTTTAAAAAAATATTTTCAAGCTCTGGATGGTTGAATGGGTGGATAAAGAACCCATGGATATGGAAGGCTGACTGTATGCCTGGAAATATTACAAAAGTTCAACATACAGTTAACAATTACTTATTTAAAATATCTAAAACCTGACTGACATTAACTGTAACTCACATGCCTCCCTCATATTCCTAACCTTGACACTCACATTTTACTCTGACTCTGACACCCACCTAGCCCTTTTAACATCCATTCCAACACTTAGGGTGCAGGTATATGTAGAAATAATTCAGTTTGATACCATGTTAACTTCAATGGCTCCATCCTACTTAATCCTGGGATTTGTAGTTTTGTGAGGCACCAGCACTCTTTGGCAGAGAAGGATAAAGACTGTTGTTATTGTTGCTATTGCAGCTGTTGATGTTCCATTAAGTTGTTTCCAACTTATGGCCACCTTATGGTGAACCTATCATGGCAAGATTTGTTCACTGGAGGTTTGCCATTGCTGTATCCTGAGGCTGAGAGACTGTGACTTGCCCAAGGTCACTCAGTGGGTTTTATGGCCAAGTGGGAGATCGAACCCTGATCTGTCCAGGCTTGCATAATTTACCTTAATTTCTTTAATAAATGCAACAAAGTTCCATCCAACACCCATAACATCGCAGAGACCAAAAACACAACCATTCCTTGCCATCCATCTCCACTAGAGAGAGTTCACCAATTGAGAGCTTGAGCACCGCCTGCTGCCTGCGATCACCATTGCAGCCTGCTCATATTTTCCAGATGGATGGGTGATGAATTTGATCTGCAAGAAGCAACCAAGGACATTTTTCAAAAAAGGGCTTAGGGTTAATTGACACTACGAAATAACACGGTGTGGTTACTGTGATGTCTGCTGTTGTACCTTACATCACAGTTACCGGGTTATTTCCTTGGCTTTCATACTTGCACCAAATGCATTCAGTGCAGTTGGGGGGGAGGCTGCCTCAAAAACCACGTACCCTGGTATATTCGATACTGGGGTTTTTCCACATCTTTTGAAAACATGCAGATTTCAGCACATGTTGATCCCGAAGTCTGTCAATTTGATTCAGGGCATTCTGAACAGGTTCTTCCAAAACAAGAAGGAAAGGATTATGCACACACATCCCACCTGGTCTTGCCAATGGATCCATAAATCTGGCCAGTATTTCCACCACTGCTTCAATTTGCTTTGGCTTAGCATCGGAAGGCTTATTTATACAGTCGGCCCTTCTTATCTACAATTTTTTTATCCATGGATTCAAGCATCTGCAGCTCGAAAATATTTTTTAAAAATTATAAATTACAAATAGCAATCCTTGATTTTCAATAAGGGACACCATTTTGCTATGCCATTATATTTAATGGGACTTGAGCATCCACGGATTTTGTCATCCATGGGGGAACCTGGAACCAAGCCCCAGCAGATAACAAGGACCCACTGCATATTTATATACTTTTTGTGTTCAGATTCAAACTACCTGTGACAGTGGAAGAAGAGTCATATCACCAACAGTAAAAGTGGAAGCAAAATGACAAAGATGCATATCACTTGATTGATATTAAAAGAAACAACCCGAGAATGATTGAACATATTTGAAATGGAGGCTCCATTTTAAATTGATATGACAGTGTAAACAGCAATAGGGTTAAAATGCTATAGAGAGATTCGATTGTGGTAAACGTAGCAGGAACTTCAGATGATATCACACAACTGAAATTGGAATTATAATCCAGTGTCATCCTGAATGGAATCATGCGTATTCATGTTATTGTGCAAAAGGTTACCACAAGTGATCCCTGGTTGTCTGTGGCACTCCAAACACAATCATGCATCAATCCATACTTAAGTAAATTTGGTGAACTAGCGAAGACACAAACCCTGTTCCTAGGCAACTTCACACTCAGTGCACTGTTGTTTGGTGTGATGTGCATGTCTCCTTTGTCCCTGGTTCCTCCCCAATCTGGAAGAGGGGGTTGCCATGAAGCCTCACTGCAATTCCGCTTCAATTTTGCTTCCGCTTGTCCTTCAGCATTGCTGAAGGGGGGCTGCTGCCTGCTAATTAAGAGGCATGGACCGGGAGCTATTGAATAACCATTATATTCATGTTTTAACGTAACAAGAGTGAATATATGCTCGTTTTAATGTGAATAGAGCATGTTCTTTCAACCATTCTTCCCGCCCCCCTCCAACCTCTTTTGTAAATTGTGGGGTTCCTTGGTTCCTCTCTCTCACTCACCTAAATACACTATGCTCCAGTCATCTGGAGTCTCAGTGAGCATGTGCAAGGGTGCTAATTCGCAATTAAGAACCCACCGATGTGATGGCTTACTTTGCACAGAATCTGGGTCATGTTCGGGGAGGCCATTACAGCGAATTTAAGGTGTGATAAATAATCACGTAAAATATGAATTTTCAAATTGACATTGTTATCTTCTCTTTTGAAATTGAGAGCCTCCCGTCCCGTTTGACAAACTCCTTCAATTCAGTATTGCATCGCCCTGGAGATTTGGATCTCCTCGGTACAAAAACATAAGCGTGAAAGTCCTTAGAAAGAAGGCGTGTAAAGCTGCTGACTTTTCCCATTGCAATTAAGCCATGAGTACTGTATAAGCACCAAGCAGGTTTTGTATCTGATCATTCATACAATAACAGCCACAAGTTCAACCAAAAAACATGCAGGGGGGGGGGGGGAAACTCATGTGAAGTTAACCCAGCATTGCTGGTTAGATATGCCTGAGAAAACTAAATTTGAAATATGAAAGTGTTTATAAAGTAACTGATCCTTATTGACACCAAAATAAGTCCATATTGTTTTCCTCATAGAAAATTGTAGCAACTGTGTTGGTACTATTGAGAAAGAAAGGATTTAAAAAAAAAACATTAGTTTTCTGAAAGAGTGAGTTTAGGTCCAAAACACACTGCAGAAATAGTCCAGTTTGAGACCGCTTTAACTGTCCTGGGAACTGTAGTTTTGTGAGACATTTAGCCTTCTCCGTTTGTGATGTTTTTCTGTTTTACTGTCAGACTTGCTTTTCATTTTCTTGGGATTTAATATTTTATTAAACTATGCCTTAATGACAAGTGACCATATGCAAACAAAGGAAAACAATCTCTGCGTGCAGTTTTATCCTCTGCCATTTGTCATTTAATTTTTTTTACCATACTAATAAAATGTCCTCTATGTACCATTTTATTATGTGCCATTTGGTTGTGATCTTAACTTCTTTTTTAAGTATATGAACTGTAACTTGTGTTTACTTATGAAGACAGAAAAAGGGAACCGTGGCAGCGCCTCATTTTTATTTCAGCATGAGCTTTCATATATTTATATTTATACCATTCATATCAACCCACTTCTTCAGATACAGCAGAGAGAGATTAAGGACTCAGGTTATGAAGCATATTTATACAGTTGTGGGAGTGAAATAGAATATAAAAGGATCCAGTGAAGGTTGTGGCCACACTGAAGTCCAAAGTCAATGCTGAACCCTTGACATTATAAGAATGGGCCCCAAACTGTGCTCTTTAATTTGGACTTCAGCTCCCAGAACCCTACACTATTGGCCGACATGGCTGAGGCTTCTGGGAACTGAAGTCCAAAATCCCTTAAAGAACCCTTGACATTATAGCAGTCGTCCCCAAACTGTGCCCTGTCAGGGATCGGCCCATTGGCCACATGGCGAGGCTTCGGGAACTGAAGTCCAAAAATCCCTAAAGACCCCTTGACATTATAACAGTGGTCCCCAAACTGTGTTGGACTCCATCTCCCAGAATCCAGGGCCATTGGCCAACATGGCTGAGGCTTCTGGGAAATGAAGTCCCAAAAAAAACCAAACTCTCTTTAGAACACACAGTTTGGGGAAACCACTGTTGGCAACTCTATGGCTCTTTCTCTAGGGAGCGTCTAGGCCTAGCCATGCGCGGTGCATGCTGGGAGGACGAACCCGTCGCCTTTCGCCGTCGCACAGCGCGCATGCCCCAAAGGCCGGGTTCTGATTGGCCAATGCTCCCCAAGGCTTTATTGTGACGTAATGCCCCACTCTTCTACTTATCCGGTTTTGGCGGTTTGCACAAAATGGCGGCGAGGAGGTTTTGCTGAGGAAGGACTGGAGAGGCGCGCCTTGGCTGAAGATGAGCGCCAAGCCCTCGCCTCGCTCCTGGGAGAAGGAGCACCTTTGGTACGGCCTCCTGGCCCTGGGCTTCGACCCTGAGGGAGCCTCGGCCGGGAAGGTATCCTGCCACCTCCACCTGGGAATGTGAGTGCCACCCCAAACCCACAAGAGAGAGAGAGATATATATAGGCTCCATAGCAAAGTACAATAGCATCCCAAACCCACAGAACAGGGATGCCTTTATGGGCCAACCAAAATATATTAGTGTGTCTATATAGATTTATATATATATATTGGCCCCATAGCAAAGTACAATAGCATCCCAAATCCAGGAAGTAGGGATACTTTTATGGGGCCAACCAAAGGGATAACATTGCCCCCTAAATCCATAACACAGTGATACCTTTATGGGGCCAGCCAAAATGCACAAAATATATGTTGCAAGCCTTTGAAGCTCCACTGGCTTCTTCATCAGGCAAAGAAAGGTGTTCAACATCATACAGGAGAAAGGAAACAAATTGATGGCATTAGTCATAGCTCTGCATTTGGTCAAGATGTAGTTGATGATGGTTGTCCCCAGTTCAGATGGTGTGGAAGGGTATTCCTGCATGTGGGCCCTCCTCCTTCTGTCCCTGTGGGTTGAAATGCACAGTTATTAACAAACCTACTGTCTTTGTTACTGTATAATACACAATTTTTTTGAAAAAAGGGCAAAATGAGAAAGATAATATTACAAATCAACTACATTGGTGCTTTAAAAGGTCTTCTTTCTTCTCTATCGAAATGGCAAGTCGTATGGTAATCATAGCTTCATAGAGTGGGAAGAAAGGAAGCAAAACAATGTGTATGTCCCAGTACTTTCTGTATTAATGTATGTGTGTGTGTGTGTGTTGCAGCTTGTTGTGCTTGCAATAAAACAGGGTCCTGGACAAATAAGTAACAGAATAGCTGCTAGAATTTCAGGGGAGTCAAGCCCAGACCAGAGGATTCCTTTTTGGTTAATATCTCATGTCTGGCTAAGGGAAGAACATGCCTGATGGTTGCGGTTGGGCATCACAATAAACAAATGACAAATGGGAGGTCTGAGTTTGTCAAACTGCTTGCATTTGCAGAGGGAGCAATTGGGCAGCTCGCTGTCTCATTCATGGCTAACCCAGTCTTCTCAGTGCTGTCGTAGTGTGGCCTTTATATAATGAAATGCGATAAAACTCCACAGACTTTCCAAAGGAAGCCCAGTGAAGACAAATGCTGTTCTGGTGGAGGTTTTAAGTGGTTGAGGGTGAAAACATTGTTTTACTGCTGTCATGAAGCTCATCCAGGGGACTTTCCCATGGAGGAAACAGGGAAGACCTAATGAGCATTCCAGGATAGCACTTGGGGTAATTATATTCCTTTTCCTTGACCGCTGTCAGTTTTATAGTTGTTTAATTTGCTGATTTTTCTTGCTTTCAAAGGGACATGTTTGATAAACCGAACAAAGATGCTTTTCATATCGTTGCGTGGTTCTTGTTTTCAAAGCTGGACCAATCACATTGTAATGAGACCTTCAGGTAAGAATAACATTTCTCTGATATCACTGAACAATGCTTTATTACTCAAAATCTCCTTAAGGTTACTGAGAGTTGTCTACAGTTTATGTCAGTCTTGTTAGCTGAATCAAATACTGGCCTGTTACAGACTGCCAAAATGAAGCTGCTTTGGGTCTCTTTGGAGGTATGCTATTTAAATGATGCATGCATCCTAAGAATCCGGAAGCTGCACCAAAAGCTGCACTCCAGTGCTTAGGAATGGAGTGTGGCTTTGGCGTGACCTCCGGACTCTTAGGACCCATGCATCATTTAAACAGCATACTTCCAAAGAGACCCAAAGCAGCTTTATTTTGGCAGTCTGTAACAGGCCACTGTTTCCCGGATCAGGATTGGCTCTGCCTTCTACACTAGTACACTCTTTCTGGTGATGGTTAATTGCAAGCTTGCCAGGTTGGTTACTCTACAGCCACAGTACCCTGGATACTATGTTAAAGGCTAGATATACAGTGCACCCTTTTTTTACCCGGGGGCTCCGTTCCAGCCCCCTCCACATAAAAAAGTGTATGTTCGAGCCCCATTGAAAATAATGGGGCTTGTGCATGTCACGGTGCACAGCGATGGGCGCGCACCCCATTACTCTTAATGGGACATGCTGCCCCTTGCACCCCATGCGGTCCCTGGTGGCTTTCATCATATGCTGAAGCCGCGTATGGTGCATCTGCGTATGACATGGGTGCACTGTATTCAGATGGCAACTTCTCAGTCTGCTCATATAAATTGGAAGGATGAAATGTACCCCAGTATAGCCTATAGAGTATAAGATACATGGCATAAGTTCTAATGCAAGCAATAGGTTTGGTGAGAGTGCCTGTCTGTATCAGTCAGGATTCTGGTCTGGAATAAATGCCATATGCTCTGGAATGTAAACAAAGATAAGAAATACTTCTACCTTTGTATGCAAGAGAAGACAGTCAGTAGTCTGACTTGGGATCAAACTTCCTCACAGGTGCATTACCTGAGACAAGTAGGATAGTTACAGCTTCTGCTGACCTCTGGGCGGAGTAAGAGGTCAGAGATGTGAAGCGCAGATGATGAACCCCTCTGGAATGAGTTCATTTTATTTGGTCAGGTGTAAGGAGAGAAACAAACCAAGTAGTAGCTCTTATCAGGCTCCTTTCAGAATGCCTACAACACAGAAGACACTGCTCCTGATAGCCCTGACATGTTGTCCAAAATGCTGGTAAGGCTATAAGTATATAGCCTGGTTGTTGTTATGCTATTAAAATTTAACAAGGGGATTATCCCTTGAATGTCTGTGTAGTCACAGATGTCTCTTTAGAGATGTGTAATTACTCAACAGATGTGATTGCATTGTTAAGAGGATTATGAATATGGTACGAAGAACAGAATTCTATGCTTCTAAAAGCTTTTAAGTTATATCTATATAATGGGACACCATGGGAAATTATGGAAGAATGTGATGATGTTGATGTTCATAAGACTGTGTTAAATGATTTTGAAGGGTTCAAAAGAAATAGTGTGATATGTAGGTAATTCATAATAGATCTACTCTTGTTGGATGAGAAATAACTTACTTATCTGCCTCCTCACCCCAATGAGGGGGTAATGCTGATTAAATGGTGGGGATTGTGGTTAAATGGTGGCACAGTGGTTAAAAGCTTGTACTGCAGCTACTTACTCACTAACCATAAGGTTGTGAGTTCAATACCAGCCAGGGGCTCAGTCTGGACTCAGTCTTACATCCTTCTGAGGTCGCTAAAATGAGAACCCAGCTTGTTGGGGGCAATTAGCTTACACATTGTGAATCGCTTAAGGAGTGCTTAAGTGCACTGATAAGCATTATAGAAATGTACTTACTATTGCTGTTGGGATGTTACTAGCAAGCTCAAGAAAAAGTGTAAAGTGGTTCTTTGCCTTTCCCTCTTTTTCATATCCTTTCTTGAAAATTTAAACTATTTTTGTAGGGCTTGAGAGAGACACGAAGGGCTTCTCTACAATATCTTCAGGCTATTATGTTTTAAGTCTTCTTTTTGTAGATGAAGTTCGTTATAGAGTCACAAGGTGGTGGAAGCACAGACTTGTGATAAATTGAAGAACTTGTGCTTCCTTTTGAAGTCTTTATAAGGGTGTGTTAATGTTTGTTTTTGAAAAATACAGCATTACTGAAATACTCTTCTTTGAAGAACATAGCTATGCATGAATAGTAGTTCCTCACTTCTATAAACACTGAACATTTGAAAAAGAGTGGCTAGGCTCATATGAGTTGAGGCACTCCTTGAAGATCTTGGGCTCCTTGGAGCATAATAACCTATTCTCATACAAAGCTTACCATGACTAATAAATTAAAAATAATTTTCAGAAGTTATTTATAAACTATGTTAAAACAACTAGCAATGTGTTCTTGTGCGTTTTTGCTCAGAAGTAACTTCACTGAGTTCAGTGTAACTCAGATGTTGTGTATTAGAGAGTGGTATACCTGATAAATAGATTTTAAAACAAAAGAGATCAATTAAATACATAATCTTGGTAGATCAAATGCTTATTGGAAAAGGGATGAAGTCTGAGAAAGTGGGTGAAAGACTTTCTGTGGCAGAGCATTGCATAATAGAGTTACTACCCAAAGAGAACGTTCTCTATTGTGTTCTGAAGGATGTGCTTTTGCCACTGAGAGAATGTGGAAAGGACCCTCTCCATTTGATATTAAAGAGTGGGCAGTCTACTTTGATTTGAAGATCCTTTAAAGATAACGAACAAAGTCTTTCACTGTTCTGAAATTATCTGGAAGGCAGTATAGGTGTTGTAAAATAGCGTCCATGTGCACTCAAGGCAGAGAGTCGATTTAAATCCTTGCCACATTATTTTAGAAGAGCTGAAGTTTCTAGGGATCTTCAGGGATAGCGATAATTCCTTGCAACAATCATTACTTGATGCTTTCGATTTTCAAAGCCAACATGGTGTCATTTTGAATTTGTACTACTGAAACCAGTCTGAGAATGCACTACAGCTTTGTATGTATAACTCTAGAATGGATAGGATGAGGCGTTTCTTAAATTATTCTATATCAGCATATTCAGTGGTGGGGGAAATGATGAGAGTGGTAGTACCAACATTTGGAGGGTCCCTATTGCCCACTGAGGCTCTGCAGAAAACAAAATATCTTGCTAATGTTTTCATGTAATACCAAAACCCTTTTTGTGTTATGTCAAGGGAGATATTTGGCTTCTTGAGCATATTTTGAAATGTGTCTCTTTCCTTTCCTTTGGAATGGAAAGATTTTGTTTTCCACCTACAGATAAAAAGACAGATTCTGAATTTAGAAAACAGTGTTATGAATGGCTAAGAAGAATTTCAGTAAGTATTAGTAAGAATGAGTTGACGTCCATGTATTTGTCTCATATGTGTCAGGGTATGCCTGTGTTGGTCTATAAAAATATTTTCAGAGTTTGTATCATGATAATGGAGAGAATTTTTTGCATTGTTCTGTCAGCATTTTTTCACCCTTTGAAACTTTTCTTCAGCTGGGGAAATAATTCAAAATGACATCAAAGAAGCATTCAGAAGAGGGAAACAGCTTAAAAGGAAGGCCACAGTGCTCCCCACTCTTTTAATTTTTTCCCTCTCATTTGTTTCTTCTCTTCGATACACTTAAAAAGTGGAAAGCTTGCCTTAGCACCATCAATAGTAACAGTCAGTGAAGTTTGTTGCACTTAGGAGGAGACTCTACAACACTTTGAGGCAGCATATTCCACAGGTAAGAGTTGTTAGACAGTGGAATATGCTGCCTTGAAGTGTGATTGAATCTCTTCCTTTGGAGGTTTTTAAACAGAGGCTGGATAGCCATTTGTCAAGACTGCTTTGATTATGTATTCCTTTATGGCAGGGGATGGACTGAGTGGCCCTTGTGGTCTCTTCCAACTCTATGATTTTGTAAATTTAAGACGATAAGATTAATGTATCTCTTAAGATTCCTTTTTTTTTTAAAGTTTCCATTTGGTATCCTTTATATAGCATGAGCATGAGCATTGTGCCTAGCACAATGGGCAAATGTTGTGAGACTGAAACTCCCATCAGCCTGAACTAGCATAGGCCAATAGTGAAAAGTCTGGAGAGGCACAGTTGCCCATTCCTGTCTTTGAGGACATGCAGCTGAAATTAAGACAACCAGTGCTAGCATGAGAATGAAACTGATTCTGCCATGATACCTTGAGAGCATAACAAGGCTTGTTGCTGTAGTGCTGTGACTATGCGTATACGTACTGTGAAAAATCACTTGTGTGGCACAGGAGAGAAGAGGGATTACATTTGCAATCTGTTGTACCAGAATGGCTGCTTCATTCTGTACCAGCCTCAGGTAGTGGTAAGACTTGGTATAGTGAACTCTGGCAGGGAAACAAAAGCTATTTGGCACATTCTGCTTGTTGGCATTTTTGGTTGAAGTGAATATAAGCAGGTAGTAGCTAAAGCATAATATAAAACATTGTATTGTAGGCTGCAGTTCACTTTTTCAAACTCATTCCTCTTAATCCTCTTAATTTAGGATGAATGTGGAAAAAACTTCCCTCCAGTTGTGGCATCATTATTCCTTTCTCCCGGTGGTCCCAAGTTCATTCATCTCATGTTCCATTTCTCAAGATATGTCATAATGCAACATATTAAAGCAGATTGTGCAGGTAAACAATAGTGTTACAGCAATATATAATTCTTGAAATGCTTTCTTTTTGAAGATGGTACCTAATTTGATTTGGGGAAGTTTATGCCATAAAGTGAGCCAGTGTGGTGTAGTAATTTGAGCATTGGACTACGACTCTGGGGACCAAGGTTCGAATCCTTGCTCAGCCATGGAAGCCCACTGGGTGACTTTAGGCAATCACACTCTCAGCCTCAGAAAGAGGCAAAGGCAAACCCCCTCTGAACAAATCTTACCAAGAAATCACCATGATGGATTCACCTTGGAATTATAAGTTGGAAACGACTTTAAGGCACACAACAACAACAGTGCCATCACTTTTCCTGCATAAATCTACCTGTTACAGAATGTCTGCATGTTGTAGAAGATTCTGAAATGTGTTTATGAGTCCTATTAAACCAGGATATATTGTAGAATACACCCAGCTTTCTTGTATGGCTGCAGACTGCTGTAGAAATTCTTCAGTGATGAACAAGCTGTCTGTTACGGCATTTTGCATACCATTCCTGCCATGGGTGACTGTTGCAGATCCCCTGATAAAGTTCTACAAAATAGAGTTTGAAAACCGTAGTTTTCTTGTTATCTATGCTGTGTTTAATGAAAGCACTGGAAGTTTTGCTGAAGGATGGGATAGAAAGCAAGTAGTACTGAAGCCCACGTATTTTTGTGTACATAGTAGATTGCATGTGTACAGCTCTGCACAGGGATCCTTGAGCTCTCATCCTCATTTAGAGGAGGGGTCCCTAGTATAAAAGACTTGAGAGATGCAGCATAATGTTTTACTTTTTATTTAGATGTTGACATACCCTGTCCAGACGCTGTGAGTTCAAAATCGCCAGAGTTGAGTATAGCAGATGCAAAATACCGTGTGTCTCAAAATCGATTTTTACAAAGTCTACAGAAAGAAGACTTGCTCATTCAAGAGCTTCAGAAAAAATCACAGTAAGCTGAGTTTTTATAAATTTGTAGATTTCAGATTGTCAGTACTGGATATTATGTTTTTATGTATGAGGGACTGCTGAAAAGTTCTCTGCCTGACCAAGAAGAGAATGACATAGGTGCGGTACATACTGCCAACAAGCAGCATACCGGCACTGATTCTAGGGTTAGGGACTGTGTGGCAACCGCACAGTCCCTAACCCTAGAACCCATGGGTGGCATAACAATGGCGGTGCCCTGCATACACGGGCACCATCATTGTTATGTAAGCGACGTGCGGCGTCTGCACGTCGCTGAGTATCGCTTACGTAATGAGTGTGCCAGTGGCGCACTCACGTCAGCCCTGCAGCGGAAAAAGAGCCCACTTTCCCTGGGTTCTTTTTCCTCCAGAGGGAAGCCATGCGGTTTGGCGGCTTCGATCTGGAGGAAAGTAGGTTGCCAGCAGGCTGCCCTTTTTGGGCAGTCTGCCCCAGGCCTTAGAGCCATGAAACTTAGGTGCTATTTCACATATTCACCATTAAGTTTAATGCATTTAGCACATTGTTTCTCAAGTTTCTTTAACCCTTTCCCCCAAAATTCTGATGTCTGTTCTCTGAAATACTATTTATTTATTTGGACGATTTATACCCCACTCTTCAGCCAAAAAGGCTCTCAGAGTGGCTTACAGTTCCCTGACACAAAATGAGAAGGGAATGGCAGTGAGTAAGGGGATCAAGTCCAACAGATCTTTTATCCCTTTTGAGTCCGGGACCATGGCACATGGACTGGAGAGAGGGCCTTTCTTGAACACTCTTCTCCTGTAGCTATCCCCTCTGAATCATTCGAAAATTTTCTTACTTTCCACCTTCTTTTAAAATTCGGATGGAGTAAGATCTAGTGCGTAGGGTGGATGGTCTATGCACTCAAACCCCAAGGATTCTTCCAAACATCCATTATCTTGCCAACCCTGTGAGCAGGTGCATTGTTCTGCAAAAAGAGAACATTTTTCCACAGCTTCCCTCACTGTTTTTCGTTCAGTGCCACCTTTAAGGACTGTTGTTTGGTCTCTGGATTATAGTGATGTAAACATGTTTCATCAACATTGATCAATCATTCCAAAAAAATTAACACTGGATTTCTCAAAATCATGTAAAATCAGTTTGAAAGTATCCACTTGATTTTGTTTCTGGTCAGAAGTCAAACATTTCGCCATCTCCTTGGCAGACAGCTTCTTTATAGCTCATGATTCCTCTGTGAAAAAGCGGAATATAAATAAATGATTATTAATTATATTATGAGTTATAAACCCAATGTGTTCTCAGGTAAATGTTTTAGCTGAGATTCACTGATCTGCCAAAATCGCAATAATGCATTCAACAATTTCAGCAGTTGACACTGTTGAAGGCCTCCCAGACCCTGCTAGATCTGTGGTCTTACTCTCCATGCTGAAGGTTGGCACACCTCTTCTTCACAGTTCAATATGATCGGCACTTGTCACTCAATGTTTGCATGAGACACTCATGGATTTCCTTTGGAGTTTTCTTCTTTTGGGACAGGAACTTTATACTAGCCCAGAGTTCAGCACTTGAATATTCCACATTTTTTGGTGACATGGTTCTGTCAATGATCTGAAAAAACCCAAAATGTAGAGCTGTGATCCTGCAGATTGGCAGTTTACAAGACAAAAGAACACTCTTTCAAGTTATAGCTACAAAATTACATTCAAATTTTGGGAAGTGTGTCAGGCTGGGAACTTTTCAGTACCCACTTGTGTTATATTGAAAGCTCCAATTGTAACAAACACTGAAATAGTTTGAATAACTCAAACTGTCACATAGTGGAAGATTATCCATATTCTGTCCATATGGAAAAGAACAATGAGTTATACAATAAAGTTCATACAGTTCTCTTAATAGGAAGATGACAGTGTATTACATAATTTTAAATCTCTACCCATTTGCAAACAAAACAACTTCCCTCAATGCAGCAGGGAGAAAGCAATTCTAAAGGGTTCGTCAATCCTCCAGAAGAGACTGTAGGGACTTCAGGGTTATGAGAAGAACAGAAAATCTCACTGTGAACAGCTCTTTGGTCCAAAACACACTGCAGAAATAATCCAGTTTGAGACTACAGTCGGCCCTTCTTATACAGGGATTTTTTATACACGGATTCAAGCATACACGGTTTGAAAATGTTCCAAAAAAGTATAAATTTACCTTGATTTTCCATTTTTATAAGGATACCATTTTGCTATGTCATTATATCTAATGGGACTTGAGCATACACTGATTTTGTTATACACGGGGGATCTTGGAACCAAACCCCAGCGTATAACAAGGGTCCACTGTACTTTAACTGCCCTTGCTTAATTCTAGGGAATTTGGGGAACTGTAGTTTTGTGAGATATTTAACCTTCTCTGTCAGAGAGCTCTGGTGCCACATCCTCATCATCCTCATCCTCATCATCATCAACATTTAGTTAGAAAGCGCTGTAAATTTACACAGCGCTGTACATACAATCTTTTTAATTAGACGGTTAAAAACTACAATTCCCAGGATTCCCAAGTACTGAGCCAGGGCAGTACTAGCCAGGGCAGTTAAAAAGCAGTCTCAGATTGGATAATTTCTGCAGTGTTTTTGGACTTTTGTTTCTGCAGTGTTGTTTTCTTGGAAGTAAGGAGTACATGGTTGCTCTTATCATTTGGGAATGAAGCATTAGGAAGAACTTTGTGATTGTAAAAGCTGATAAATGTCTTGAGAGTTGGTACACACTTCTTTATTGGAGGTTTTGAAACTGAGGATACATGGTCATCTATCAAGGATGCTTTAGTTGTAGATTCACTCACTGATAGTAGAGAGGGAGAGGCCTGGAAAATATTGAAAGAAATTTGTTTTTCCTGTTTTTCTTTTAGAATGTTGAATAAAATGTTTAAAGCAAGGTATCCATATATTCCCTCACCCCTCAAATATTTATAATAACAACAGGGAGACTTATTTGAGCCGGAATACACTATCTTGTCATTGCAATTCCTGGTCTTAGTATCCTTCTGTCACTTCTTTTTATGGGAATGACTGGTATCTGTTTAGCACAATGGAAGACTAGAGGAGACAAAATAATTTTCTGAGCTTTGATATTGTTGATGGTTTCTTCTATTTTTATTTATTTTGCCTGCTCTTTTTATAAAGTGGCAAAACCAAAGAGGTCATTGTAGTTCAGTTTATAACAAAAAATTAAAATAACTTACAGAATGGGCAAATAACGTTACATAGTTGTAGTCTACTGTATGTATAACCTCATATTCCTGTAGTAACAAAGTGCCTTTCAATCTGCAAAAGATGCTAATTCCATATAGTCTCTCCCCCCCCCCCCCCTGTATTTCTATGCTTTACACCTCCCTCCCATTCCATGGTTTTTTTGCCCCATGGTTTCAACATTTCTGAAAATTTTGTATTTCTAACTAGCAGGCGTTTATCGGGTTAGCTTGCATTAATCTCGTAACTGGATTTTAAATTTTATTTTTCTCTCTACAGGCTTTTAACTAAACGAATAAGAGATTTACGATTTGAAAATGCAGATCTGGACAAACAGCTCCAAAAGTATGTGTATTGTGTTAACTTGCTTACATTTGTAAGTTTCTGTCCAAGATGATTCTATAATTCTATGTTTTCCCTCTAAACTGTTTTTTTAAATGCGTTTTCTGTGTAGCATTACATTTCATGGGTATGATAAGTTATGAGAGAAAGAAGTTTTAGATATTTATTTATGTAATTTTGTGCTCTATCTTGCTGAATGGCTTAAATTTATATACCATTGACAAAATATGTTAAGATTTAATTAAGAAGTATTACTCCTACTGTCAGTGAAAACTATTTCGTGTTTTTTCTTGGGCAGAATAGGAAAAAGTATTCCTCAAAATCAAAGTATCACCACACAGAGAATCGAAAAGGTAAGGATCTTTGCCCTTTTACTTGCAGGTATATATTTCCATTTTGTTATTTTTTATTATTATTTTGGCTTTTTCAAGGTGTTTTTTCATTTCCTTTTCCTCCTCTCCAATGCCCCAAGGTTCGCTGTTCATGGGAAGTCATAAAGGAAGCACTTAAACTACTGGACAAAGAAAGAGAAGTTGTGGATTCAATTGTTAAGGGTCATGCTGACCAGTATGTATTAGATGGCACAAGTGTTGCTATCAGTATTCCAAGGCCCCTGCTTGAAAAAGTTGAAAAGGAAATACACAAGGTAATTTTTTGCTTTTTAGACACTGCATTTTATGTTTCTAACTTACGTTTCATTTGCTTTAGCTGTGTGGTATTGAATGTCCATTGGTTATTGTGCTTAGATTAGAGAAAGAAAAGCCAAGAATTTCCTGCTGTGATGAGACAAGAGAATTAATTGAATTCAGCTGCCTCTGGGATTCAGCCCTGACCTGACTGAGATTGTCAGGCTCCTTTTTATTATTATTATTTTGGTGACACTTGTTGCTTTAACACACCCAACCTCCTTCCTTATCTTTGCTGGGAGAATTAAGATGGATTGGGTCTGACCCTATCTGGCAATAGACAGAGAAGGGGACAGGGAAGAAGCTGTAGCAGTGGTGACTGAGGGAGATGTCTGAGGTTCCATGGGGACAAATGAGAATGTAAAGAGGGGAAAGAATATAAGGGCCAGCTGACCAGGTCACTCTGTGAGGCCTGTGGACTGCAGACACTACAAGTGCCACAGCATGCATGAGTAGGACATGTGGATAGAGTTTGGAATGTGAGATGATTCTAGGATGATGAACTGCTGGTTGTGGGTTAGATTCTCACACCCTTTAGTAGAAATTGGAAACTGCAAAAACCTCAGACGTTTTCAGAGTGGAAGACCTATTGTACTCAATTTTTTTTGTAAAAAAACCAACAACCTTAACTTTTTAAGTTAAGAAAAGGCACATTAGGCGGGTTTTTTTGGATCCTGTCTTATAAATTTTTAAAAGTTTTCAATTCCATATAAATGTTTACAATAATTTTTTTCTAGGTATCAGCCTAGAAATTTTAGTTAATTTTAATTAATATCATATTGCTAGATATGTCAAGAGGCGTTACTATAAATAAGGGGAAATGTTTTTATGAGGCACTGTGTCCTGTAGAAACACTTTCCTTACGATCTAATATATCATTAGCTATAAAAGTTGGCTTGAATTATGTCTTCACAAGTGTTGAACTGCTAGATGAAGCACAAAAAAGTAATTCTCCGGGCATCCTATGCAATATTGAACTGTGAATTCCTGTTAGGATGAATAGCCCATAATTATTAGGAAGGATTGCAGAGTAGGGGACAGATAACATTATCTATCTAAAGTGAATGGCAAAATAGATGTTTTCCACATACATTTGGAATTACTTAACCTGTGTGACCCATTTTGTCCATCATATTCTAGTGTCAGGAAGATTTATTTTTAACCTGTGCATGGCTAATGGTAGATTTGGTAGGAGAGCCAGTAGGAGAAGCTGTATGTACATTCTACAGTGGTAATAAATTGCCAGAATATGGAAGAAGAAATAAAGAGAGAAACTCAATTATCATAAATTTAAGAGCACAGCCATTTTTGCTGTATCTTTATTGAATAGTAACTAAATCACGGTTTCCCCCCTCCATTTGTGTTACATTATGCACTATTCCTTTTCTACTGTTGAATGGTGACTGGGTCTTATGACAGCATATTTATGTACTAAACTCCTTGTTTTCAATGTTTATAGTTGCCTGTGGGGAATGTATATGAAGAAGGAAAACTAAACATTTTAACAGTCATCCAGTTACTAATCAGAGCCATAAAAATGTTGATTGATGAGCGTGGACACACTGATAAGAATACACCAAAATTGGATCTTCAGTATTTTGAAGGCAAGACCAAACTCCAGAATGAGACTTTCTTGGGACTAAAGTCACTTAGGTGAGCATGGAAATCTGGCATTCATATTGAATTCTGTGGGCACTGCCTCCTTCCAGATTAACAGGTAAAATCTGAGTGTAGATTTATGCATCCATTTCACATGTAAAAACCTCGATTTACTTAAATTATGGCCTGAACTTGAACACTCTTCTTCTGCTCAGAATGCACAACTTATGGCTGAAATAGATGGCCTGAAGGAGCGGCTTGAAGCTGCCCTTCTCAAGGCAAATTGGTGGCCCCAATCCGCCTTGAAGCCACCCAAAAGTGAGCGGTAAAGAGTTGCTCTTTTTCTGGGCGGCTAAAAGCCCTTTTTTTTCTGGCTGCGACTGCTGGAAGCTGGCTTTAAGGTGCACTGGCGGCATGCAGCATGTATATGCTGTGCTGCTGGAGTGCCTGGTAGCTGGGCCCATATGTGCATAGCTGTCTGGCTTTAAGCCAGCTTCTGGGTGTCTTGGGGGAGTGTGTCGTCTGCACACCATGCCCCCAAGACACCAGGAAGCCGGCTTTTTATGCTGGTCCGTTCTGGACCTTCTTTCATTGTTTCCAGGGTTTGTTAAACTACAGTGTCCCCATGACTTCAGAAGAGGAAATTATGGTTTGAATAGTCCCTTCAAACCAGGATCAATCTTGGTTTGCAGAGATTACTTAAACCAGATTTTCCTACTTCGGAGGTAACAGAAATTGATTCAACAAGTTCTGTAAGGTATGTGGGGTGGAAGGGAAGATGGTGCATGTGAATTATCACTTGTTCCTGTTCACTGTTACATCTGAGCAACAACACTGACCTTTTTTTTTTGTATTTTGTTGGCTGAATAAAATTTTAAACAAGCTGATATCCATAGCATCTGTAATGAAGCATAGCTAGGACTATTTGCTCAGTCCTATCATTAATCTAGGCTTGCATTCTTTAATTGGTTTCTGGTGATCAGATTTATTCGTGTCTTTTGTGTATTTGCCAAATAATGTATAAATATATATAGATTTATTGTGATCCACTGATCAAACATCAACAAACATCAATCAACATACAGTAGATAATAGTTAAAATTTCACTTATAAATTTATATTAAAACAAAAGAAAGAATAAAATTTAAAAGTATAAAGTCATTGTAAATGTATGAAATCATTATAAAATTTTAACAGACTAAAAGAATATTATGAAATTTTAAGAAACCATCTTACCATTTTTGTATTTGCCAAATGTAGTAATTTAAAGAAACAACCCTGATCTTGAGTACTTCTACAATTTTAAATTTGAGTAAGTGGCAAAAGCAGACTGCCCCTTCCAAAACCAGATTGAGGCCCGCGGTAACCACATGCCAGAGCCCCAGTCCACCTTGAAGCCGCCCGAAAAAGGAGCAGCAAAGAGCTGTTCCTTTTTTGGCTGGCAAAAAGCTAGCTGTGGCACCCACATTGGGATTGGAAACTGGCTTCAGGGTGTGGCGTGTAAACACTGTGCTGCTGGAGTATCCTGAAGCTGTCTATGTCTGGGCAGTTGGGAGGCTTCAAGACATTTTGGGGGCATTCAGCATGTAAATGCCATGCCCCCAAGTCACCTGGAAGCTGACTCTAAGTAAAACTTGTGCTTTTGCAGTATCTTTTTGCTTACTATGATTATGAATCACAATTAAACTGTAACTAATGTACAGAGGAAATACCTTACGTTTGACAGCTGCTGTATTTACATAACAAAACGCTTGCATTTGAAGTTGCTGGAAAAACCTGTTCTTTGTGAAATTTGCATTTGCTTGAATAAAAGTAATGAACATAACCCAATAAATATCTTGGGTATTAATATTTTTACAGGCTAAAATTAAAACATGAGGACCATATATCAATAAGCCAATCAATTGCTGAAAAACAACACGAATGGGATTTGAAATGGAAAGCCTATCTTGGCCATGCACCTTTTGATTTAATTAAATATCCAAACTCTGTAAGTATTTCCAGTGCAGAAAAATATCTGAGCATGTACTCAACAAGAACTATATATACTTCAAAAGGATTTGTCAAATGCAATGGGAAGAAATTGGCCTATAAAAATCACAATAGAAACATCTTTTCTCATTGGACTAATTATTAAGCTAAATGCAGTTCTAAATAGTATATTGTTATGACACTTAGAACCCTTCAGTATTTTTAGGATGGTTAATGCCATGCATTTGAGCCATTTTAAATAGTTGCATTTATGGCCACAATAGTTACCTTAAAATCTCTCTGTTTTCCTCCTCACCTTTTTACTACTGAAACCTTATATTGCAAAATATGAAGGAAACAATTTTAGATTTTAAAATAGACTGATATAGAAATGTTTTAGTTCATATAAGTCTAGGTTTTTGGATATCAAAACATTCTTAATTGTAACATTGATTTTCTTTCTTGTTTTAGGCACTTGACTTATTACCAGCTATGTCACCCCTTTCTTTTACTCCTGCTACAGAGGAAGCTTATAAAAGCAGTGTTTTTGGCCAGTATCCTGCATCAATTCCAGGTAAGCTTTAGAAGTTAACTTTTTGGTTGCCTGATCTAAGGGCTTTAGTTGTTCCTTTAAGCTGAATTCATATCTCAAGAACATGGCAGTGGGATTGAAATGTTCAGTAAGGAGTGTCTTACTCCACTAACTACTTTTCAGAAATAAGAATGTTTAAGTTCTAGAATGAAATGAAAACTTTTCATAAATGACAGCTGTATATAAATGTAAATAAATATTTTGGAAAACAAGTAAACAGTGCTTCATTTTCATAGGCTTAACAGTGCATGTGTATGTAAATGTTTGGCAAAAAGAGACAGAACACTAGTTTAGAAAGCAATAAAATATCATGGAGCCACCATTAATATCACCATGGGGGCCAGCGTGGGGTAGTGGCTTGAGCATTGAACTATGTCTCTGGACTCCTTCCCCAGAGTGCATTCCCCACACAGCTTCAAATGTGCCCCCCTCAAACATTGTTTCTTCTACTACCTCTTCTCTCAACCTGTTTGATGAAATAAAGCAGGAGCAGCAGCACAGCTTCAGCCTGCCAGCCAAGCCTCAACAAGGCTCACAAAGCTTAAGCAGAGTCCCAAATTCGAAAGCTTTCTTTTGCTGCCATTTCTCCCTTGCCACCATGAGCTCCTTGCTCCAGTTGATCAGTCTATCAAAAAAATGGCACTACTCAAAGCCACAGAAGCAATGCCCTGTGCCAAAGCCTTGCGAGAGTTTCCCAGCCACCGCCGCCACTACTAGCTAAGGGAGTGAGCTTGCATGGGTAGGCAAAGAGCGGGAGACACCACCACATAAAGCAATCAGTGCAGTTGCATGGTGGTTTTAAGGGACCCTGAAAAGAAGCTTCATGCAACCCTCATTTCCATCATGGTTCTAAAGGCCACTGGTTTCCCTTGTCTTTCTTGCACACCAATAGTTTGACTGAAGGCCCTCCTGCCACCACCTTTCCTTCTCACCACCAACCTGCTGCCCCCTTTCCCCTTCTGCTGCATGTGTAAATGCCGCACCGTAGAAATGCTGTGACACCGCCCGCTGTGTAGTCATCGGGATGGTGTGATGCCAGCTTGGGGGCATTGTCAGGGCATGTGCCATGTGTATGCCACATCCCCATGCCATCCCAAAGCCGGTGTTTTTTGCTGGTCTGTTTTGGCCCTTAGACTGAAAAACATTGCAGTGGGTAAAATGCAAACAATAGCAGGAGGGAAATTAGTCTTGGACTATCCATAGTTGCCCACTTTATCAGCTGACTAAACTGGTTCCTTGTCCTTTTACCAATGTGTGTATTTATTCCCAACTGTAAATGGCAAACTGGATTTGCTATAGATTTCAGGTATTCCCACAATTTGCTAGGCAGGTTGCTAATATATGTATAACAGCTGAAGCTTTATCCATGCAGTCTGAATCAAATGAGGGACATTTGCTCCTGTCCATAATAAAAGACATCTTGTCTTTTATATAAGTAATATTTAATTAACTAGAAGGCTAAATTGTGATTCTAATTTTTAAAAATTTGTTTTAGAATTAACCAAAAAGAATCTCCAAGTAGATCAATGTAAGGGAGCTGATAAAACATCAGGATGTCAGGACTGTTCAACTGTGGTAACTGCGGAGAGGTATGATTTATGCATATCCTTATGTTGCATATTTGATCTATGAAAAATAGAGGGACATACATTGGAAAAGATTGGGTTGTTTTAACACTTCTCAGGTTCTTGTATTTATACTTCTAAACATGAGATTATCTAGGGCAAAACTGGACTAGCTGCAGCACCCAAATCCTTTTTTTGCAGCTTGTCAACACTGCCTGAAAAATGAAGTTTTAAAACACCATGAAAATCTGTTCCATGGTAAACCACTAAATGCACTGACATTGTAATTGACCAATATAGTTAATTAAATAATTGTTGGCAAGCTATAATTAAATGGAAAACTGGCTTTTTATTTGCAACGGGAATAGGTTTGCAAGGAATTCACGTGCCATGTGCTCTTGATGTGTTGGTGCTGCTGCTGTCACTGTCCTATTAATTGTGATCTCCAAACCTGAGAGAATCAAATTATCATCTGTTCATTTTTATTATTTAATTTCTTTTATAATGAATTTGTTTAAATGAATTTAGACTTTTAGGTATTTTTTAAAAGAGCACAGAAAAACTTAATCTGAAATGGGAGGCTTGCAAGCATATGGCCAAAGCAAAAAGTGGCTCCTAGTCACCCCACAGTTGTCCTCCCTTGGCCTTAAGAAAATGTGATTGGAGGTGCTAATTTAAATCTAAATTTGAACTCTTTAGTACAGCCTAACAATTAATTAGATATTTGCTCCCTTGTCTGCCACTTTCACCATTTCCTCATACTTTGGAGTCACCAGACCCATTGGGAGCAACAGGAGAGATAAATGACTTTGCTTTACTTCTTCTGTACTTAGAAGTCAGCTTCATGGAAGGGATCACTCGTGCTTCTCCTTTCAGGTCTAGGAAGCATCTCTGGAAAATGTAATTCTACCACCAACTTGTACCTTGTAAATGCAGTTCTACATAAAATTCCTGTTTTTGAAGTCTTTTGAACCACATATCCAGCTGATTATTTGGCCAGCTATATATGTGGTTTTCTTTTTGCTCTTGTGGTCAAGTGACTGGAAGAGGCGAGTTAAAATCCTAAACTACAATGAATAGTTGCGTCTAATAGGGCAAAACTTAGTATTTTGACTCCAACATCTTTTGTGATCTTTACCAATGTCTGGTTCAGCGGTTAAGATTCTATCTCTGACACTTGCAAGGCTGGCAGTTTGAGACCCAAGTGCTGCACAACGGGGTGAGCTCTCATAATTAGTCCCAGCTTCTGCCAACCTAGCAGTTCGAAAGCATGTAAAAAGTGCAGGTAGAAATATAGGTACCACTTTGGTGGGAAGATAACAGCATTCCATGAAGCCATGCTGGCCACATGACCATGGGATTGTCTTTGATATCATTGGCTCCCTTGGCTTAGTAACGGAGAAGAGCACTGCCCCCTACAATTGGATATGACTAGACAATCTTGTCAAGGAAAACGTTACCTTTACCAGTTTGCAATTTCTTATAGGCTATTTAAAAGCATTTCTGTGAAATACAAGATAAAATATTTTCAAATTTATATGTATACCTGTTGCTATAATCCAGAAGTGGGAATTATGCAGCCCTCCAGATGCTGGGCTACAGCTCCCAGCATTCCGAATCTTTGACTGTGCTGGCTAGAGTCAATGGATATTGTAGTTCAACAACATCTTAAGATCCACACAATTCACATCCCATCTGCACTGTAATTTTTTATACATCTGGGAGGCTGATACTCAAATAGAGAAAAGCCATGCTCTACTTGTCACAAGCTCTCCCTATAACAAAACCGCCTTCTGATGACCGGGACGAATTGAGGGAAATCGTAACGGACAGATACGGGGCACACAACTTCCAGCAGCTGAAGAAAATTTTTTTACATAACTTAATTGTATTTCTGGTAATATTCATTATTTTTTCCCTTAGGAATATCATATTTTCTAACCTGGCTAAGGAATCTGAAAACAGGAAGACTTTTGAAAAGGTAACCCATCTCTAGCTTATGTATATTTTACTGGGGAGTGCCCTTGTAATAAATTGACCAAGTTCTTTTTACTCTGCTTATGAGTGGTCTTGAGTTCTTGTTTGATGAGATAGTGTAGATTTAAGAATTAATATGTTCTTTTGAGACAGTCAAACTGAGTATGTATGCCTATACATATTCATAGACTTGAAAGATTCTTCACTGAAGATTCTTCACTTCTAGGAAGCTATCAGCATGTTTATACTGAGAATTTATCACATGCATAATATGCAGCTCAGAATGGTTGTTTACTTTGAAGAAACTGAATCACAGACTAGTTGGTTCACCAGACTAGTTGGTTCACCAGTTAGCTCTCCTAGGAGTTCAGAAAGTGCAACCCATTGGCCATATGTAACCCTAAAATCTCCTTTTTAAGCCCCTGTACTGCCTAGTTTCTTTCCTGCCCAAAAATGCCTGTTGTAGTTTAATTGCTACAGCTAAAGACCTCCAGCACAGTTTTGTTTAAAACACGTCCATCACCAACTCCAAAATGTTCTTACCCATGTCAGAATTAAAGGCTGAATACAGACTGGTCACGTTGTAGAAATGACAATACAAATTACCCATCAGCTTGCAAAGATCTTATTAATTGACTATACTGGATTATATAACCCTGCTTGATGGCTTTGGTTATTACAACCTGTGCTAAATTGAGTAGCTTCTCTAGTTATTTATTTGTAAAATGCAATGTAATGCAGTGTGGATTATATGTTGCTAAATTCTATAATCTCTCAGATGCTTAGGAAGACTGGGTTGTTCCAATAGCAGCATCCCAAATTCTACTTAGCACTTATGAATTGAATACAAGCACAGTTCAGTAGTTGTGGCAGTGGTACTGCTTTAATCTGCAGTTATGACAAGTATGATAGTTTCCGTTTCTAACCAGTCTTAAAATATGTAAAACCTGTATTTTTTTCCTCCCCCAGGGATCAAATGCTGACACTCCTACAAGGACAGAGCATTCTGATTTTCAAATCTTAAAATACACAGGGAGAAAAGGTAAACCAGCAGAAGTTGGGAAGAAAAGACAAACTAATGTGATGCGGACTCCATCTTCAGTTAAAAGAGAAGATCTTCTGAAGAGAGCGCAAGAGCAGCTGGCAGAAGAGGTGAGAAATAGTTTGATGTTGTTTAATCATTAACATTAGTGCTAGAAGTTCACCACAACTGAAATGTTTTTTTTTTTTTGGCTGTACTAATTTAATAAATACTTAAGTTGCCAAAGGCCTGTTACAGACTGCCAAAATAAAGCTGCTTCGGATCTCTTTGGAGGTATGCTATTTAAATGATGTATGCATCCTAAGAATCCGGAAGCTACACCAAAAGCTGCACTCCGGTGCTTAGGAATGGAGTGTGGCTTTGGTGCGACCTCCGGACTCTTAGGACCCATGCATCATTTAAATAGCATACCTCCAAAGAGACCCGAAGCAGCTTTATTTTGGCAGTCTGTAACAGGCCAAAGAGCAGAACATTGTCAACTGCAGTAAAATGAACAGTGGAAATAGGTCTAAATTTTTAGCCCTCATTACTTCTTCATCTCTGTCATTTTTCACTCCTTATAAACATAATAATAGTGAGAAAGGGTCTATAATTAAGGGAAGAATATAAATGAGGGTTGTGTTACTCAAAACAGACTTACTGCATTTCATGGACACATAGTAGTAAGGTGTGACTGTCCTTGAATTTCAGTCCTATGTCTATATAGTAATACAGGCAAGTCCTTTTCATTTGGATTTGTACATACAGAGACAGCTCCTTCCCCCATACAAATATGTTATCCATGTAGGAATTTTATTTGTATGGAGTGGTTGTTAAGATATAAATACAGCCAAACCATTCTGAAGTATTGGCAGCAATATAATTCTTCTTAAGCTGCTAGGTTTCCTCACATGGGGTTCTCATCTGTTACTCATGAATTTTATATTCTGTGTACTTTGGCTTCAAAACCCATAGCTACAGTACTCTGGCTCATCTCACAGGCTGTTATCCTTGTAGTACAAAAATTCCAGCAGGTGAAAAAATGCTGATCCCTACTTAGTTTCAGAACTGGAAGGTCTGAGTTGAGGAGGGCACTAGGTTAGCTAGCAGCTGATAAAAATTGGTTGTGACTTGAGTGACTGCATTAATTGTTTTTAAAGTTGCTTTAGCTTGGCAGGACTAAATGAGTGGTGATTTTCTGTTCCAGGTTTTCACAAAGCTTCTCTGAAATGCTTCATAGGAAAACATGAGTTTAGAACTTGACTGAAACTCCATTGTTATAATATAATTTCTCTTAAATTTTGGAATTGGCATATTCTTATAGGTAGCAAATGTGGTAGTGTCTGAATCACCACAAAATGCTGGAGGAAAAGGAAAAGATCTGGATAACCTGGTTGACACTTTAATCTCAGATCCTTTCTTAACAAGGAAACAGATTCCACGCACTCCAGAAAATCTGAGTAAGTATCTGAGTGAGTATGACTGTTAGTTACATAGGGAGAAACCATGTTAAAATTAGTGTTAAACTTTTGGGGACCCAGTTCTCTTGTATGATAGATCCATATTACAAAAAGTGAGTTTCTTGATGGATCAGGTGAAATGGTCATAACATCATAGACTTACGATCTGTTTTGGGCAGCTAGTGACTGTATTCTTGAATTCTGAAATATGCAAAATGGATTGTTTAAACTAGTATTCCATAGTTACGGGATTGTACCAAGTGTAGAGATATAACATTTCCAGAAATGTTAAAGTTGAGGAAAAGAAACTATTTCTTCAATTAAAAAAAATTTTTTTTTGAGAATTGAAAAATGCTAGCACCCTTTACAGACTAAAAGTCACTTTTTTACTTTTGGAACATAAAATTTGTTACATATATCTTTGCTTGACATAAAATAATCATGTTTGGATCTTAAAAGTACAGTTTATTCAGAAAATAATTACACATAATTCAGTTTAAAAAAAAAAGAAACAGAAATGGAAATATAAGGTTTTGAACTGTAAAATCTAAAACTAACTTAAAAAAAAAACCCCACAGAACAGAAGAAACTGTTTTACTAATTATAACTGTTAGTAAGATACTGAAGTGTTAAGTAAACCCATAGCGCTCATTTCCCCTGAAAAGGACTGAGACGTGTATACCAGGACCAGGAATTACAGTGATTGGATACTATGCAAGCTTTTTTAGGCTTTCTGATGTGGGAGAACTGGCATATTTTTCTCAATGTATCAGAGACATTTCCTAGACCCTCACTGCAGATTGTCAGTTGATGATTTATTCACCCACTTTATGGAACACCAGTTTCAGTAGTACTGCTATAGAAATGAGGAATGACATAAGGAGCTGGGGATGTTTAGCCTGGAGAAGTGAAGGTTAAGAGGTGATATGATAGCCCTGTTTAAATATTTGAAGGGATGTCATATTGAGGAGAGAGCAAGCTTGTTTTCTGCTACTCCAGAGACTAGGACCCGGAACAATGGATGCAAGCTACAACAAAAGAGATTCCACCTCAACATTAGGAAGAACTTCCTGACAGTAACAGCTGTTTGACAGTGAGACACACTCCCTCAGAGTGTGGTGGAATCTCCTTTCTTGGAAGTCTTTAAACAGAGGCTGGATGGCCATCTGTCGGGGATGCTTTGATCTGGATTTCCTACATGGCAGGGGGTTGGACTGGATGGCCCTTGCGTTCTCTTCCAACTCTATTATTTTATGATTCTGTGATTCAGAAGCAAGTTGATTCTGACAATTTTGTAGAGGGATACTTTTCTGTGCTGGCCTAGATGAGTGATGTGCCAAAGTGTAATTTCCATTCGGAAAGTGGAACACAAGTTGTTAGAGCTTATCAGAGAGCCAAACGATAAGTGTGATACTTGTCCCAAATAAGTAAGAAGAAAGACTTCATTAACTGGGAAAGGCAAGCATTAGCTCCACCATACATTTCAGTCTGTAAAGGCCAGAGATATGTTCTAGGTTAGTATTTTAATATCCATTCCCAGAAGACCAGCCCTTCGATCAGCCCAGTAAATTCCTCAGTGTGAGGCCCACATGCAGTTGATAATCCATTGTATACTGTAAATGCAGTCTCTGTATTAGTATTTGGCACCCTAAGAATTTTCAGACTAAATGTTACACATAACATTTTCCTGATTCAATTTTAGTTACAGAAATCAGAAGCTCATGGAAAAAAGCCATTCAGGCTGAAGGATCTTCAAACGCAGAATCACATCATACTGAAGCAACAAAAGACATACCACAGGTTGCAGTCCCTGCATCTGGAAACCAGACAGATTCAAGTATGGCATGCTTTATGTCATTGTGCATGTCTGACTCAGCAGAGTCTCCCCTCCTGGCAATGCAGTCTTCAGATAGCTTAAAGCAGACAGTTATTGGTCATAATGAATTGTCAACCCACCAAGGATGTGCATTGGATAACATATTTTTCAAGCAGGGATTGACACATGTTCCAGAATGTTGTGTAACCGATAATCCAGAGGTAGGCCCCAAGGCTGTAAATAAATATGTGAGCAAACAGTGTTATAATCTGGGGAACTCAACAGAAGCGTCACCTTATGTAGGTAAGAATTCTTCAACATGTACAACTTTATCGTGGGATACTTCTCGAATGGTAGGTGGCACTTGTACTGATAGCCAAGAAGCTATCCATTTTGGCATACTTCAAGAAACTCTTCCAGAGGAACTAGGGTCTGAAAGTCTTAATAGTATTAATGATTATGAGTCTGATGAAGTAAGAAAAGAAAACTCCCAAGACAGCAAGGGTTTGCCTGATTATCTGACAGAAAATGAGCACAAATTGGATTTATATTCTATTCGGGAACGATATAAAGCATTACAAAAGACTCTTTTTGACAACTCATCTTCTAGAAATCAAATTTCAAGGTGCAGATCAGACTTCAGTCTTCATTCAGTGGGCTTAGAAACAAGTGATGTGCTTAGCTCTTCTGGAAAACCATATGCATTTGATGCAGAACTTGTCAAGGCACCAACACACACGACTCTTGAAAGAAGGGTCCCTCTCTCCCCTCAAGTTCCCTTTTCTCCAGTACAAGCAAGAGAGAAATTGGATGTACAGAATCAAGGAGATCTATGTAATAAACTGAAAGGATAGTACAAATCTGACCTTGTGGCTAGAAGTGTTCGTGGTTTTTGTGTATGGGGTGAGCTTTGTATTTCTTTGCAGAGTACCTAGAGATGTGAAGGCCCAGACAAATTCAGAATTTTTTTTCCAGGGTTTTTCCAAAACCAATTTTTTTCTGGAAAAATTGAAAAAAATGCATTATGGAATATTTTCTTTTAAAATGACCAATAAAACATTTAAGGCAAGATGTTCATATGTTTATTTCCCCATGTTATCTTTTATCTTTTAAAAATACACTTGTCCCTCCATATTCGCTAGGGTTAGGGGCACAAGACCCCCGTGAATATGGAAAAAACGCAAATACCCAAAACACCATGTTTTTACCTGAGATGACACCCCTCTAGGAATCTCTAGGTCCTCCAGTGCAACTCTGTGGTCAACGTCCAACAGACACTGATCATAGAACTGCACTGGAGGAGCTACAAATGCCTAGTAGAGTATTCTCTCTAGGAATCTCTAGGTCTTTCAGTGCAACTTTTAGTTAAAGTTGACCATAGAGTCACACTGAAGGACCTATTAATCAACTTCGTGAATAACCAAATCCGCAAATATCAAAGCCGCAAATATGGAGGGATGAGTGTATATAGCAGGTAAAGTTTCATATAAGACTGCACAGTATCCTACATCATTGCTGTTGTTGGTCTTGGTTTTCTTTTCGCTGTTCTTTTTACGGCAATGTTTTATGTCTTCTTGACACTATGGAGGACCAGAGAAGACAAATAATTTTCTTTGTTTTACTGATGTTCATGGTTTCTTCTGTTTTTATGGGGTTTCCTTTTGCCCTTCCTCTAACTGGCAAAAGAAAAGAGGCTCCTTACAGTTCAAGACCTTGTAACTTTGTAACATTTTTTTAAAAAAAATCAAATTAACAATTTTTTCTAAATGAACATTACTATTAATCTATCAAATGTTAAACTTCCATCTCAAGTAAAATGATATATAATGTATTTTAGGATCTTAAAGTAATGATTTTCAGTCTGTAAAGGGGGCTAATATTGCATTTTTTTCAATTTTTCCAGGTTTTTTAAAATAACTCTTGGAGTGCCACTATTATTATTTATTATTATTATTAAACTTTATTTCTAAAGCGCTGTACCAGTACTAGACTACTGGTACAGTTTTGTAAAGCACAAAACAAATGGCATTTCTCCTGTTTTCTCCATATGTGCTAGTCTTAAGCAGTCATGCTATATGGGGAAAATAAGAGATCAAAAGGCTTGTATTAGAAACAAAAGAACCATGCAACCAAAGTGGCTACTACTTTCTCTCCATTACGCAATACCACATTACAAACAGCATTTTAATTTTGGGATTTTAAAAACCAGTTTGATATAGCAAGGAAGTTTGTTTGTTTTATAAAGGAAAAAGGGATTTGAATTGAATCTAGTTAAATCCTTCTCATGAGAAATCAGCTTTCATCAATAGGTCAAGGAATGGGTGATTCCTCTTGCCTCCCCCCCTCATTGTCACCTACATGTGTGAAGAATTTGGGGATACTTTGGAGCAAATTTGAGGTGTGTAGAAGAATGTGTGGCTGAGGAAAAGAAAAGGTCCTTTTGGACAATCATACTTCTGCTTATTCAAAACTGGATTTCATCATTTGGCTCTTATCAGTAAGAATGGTTTCATCAGATACAATTTTGATTTTTTAAATTAGGTCTCTTTCATAAGTTGCTTGTGCAAGGAGAATGATTTCTCAATGTTAAAATGTGTTCCTGCAGGAGAAACATATTTTCCAGATCTCCATATTTCACCTTGCAAATTCTTTTATCCTCAAGTGATTTTTCTGGAACCACACTTTTAGTTGCTATTACTTTTGAGTATGCTAGAAACTAGAAGCTCAGCTGGTGTGGACCAGCATAATGGCATAGTGAAGATGCAGCAGTGTGGCAGGACATTCCATGGCTGTCCATCTGCCATATTTCAAAGCCATGTTCTTTGCAGAATCTAAATGTTGATAGCAATGGTGTCATTCATATATATAAAGTCCCCATTTCACTTGAATTGTTTTCAAAACATTTAAAATTAAAATTGATTTAAAACAGACTTCTACCCCCATACATAAAAGCACAAGTACTTCTTTGTCCTTTATGCTTTGAAATATATTTTTAGCCAACTTCAAATGATTTTGAAGAGCATATTTCTTTTTCAGAAAAGTAGTATGAAGGTGGATGCAGAAAAATCTTCATCTGCAAAGATCTGTAAAGGTGAAGCTACTCTATGGTTATATACAGTTATGATACACTGACTTGAGATACAATATTTGTACATTCAACTTTGTTAAAAGTGTTTTGCAAACCTGATGCAATTGAGACATTGCTGTTAACTAATACTAATCCTCTACACTTGATCTTAGCCAAAAGGCCGACAAGCTTCAAGTGTAATACTAATCCTCATTGTAGGTTTGTTGCACAGTTTGCTTGATGTTGGAGCCCTTTAGTCTAAGAAATACGGATGGAGTGAAGTCACTTGAGACATTGCAAGAATGAAATTTCAAGATTTAGGAGAATGCAACCCTATAAAAATTGTATTAAATCACCTTCCCTAACAGATAGCACAATACGCTTCAAATGAAATGTTGTAGCAAATAACTGACTAGATCAATTATTCATTTCATTTTACCCCAGTGTAGAAATCTAGGGTGATTTCAGAATAGTCATCAATTCTTCTTGGAGATTTTAGTTTTCATCTTGGTACATCTTGAAAGCTGTTCTCTCAAAAGTAGACTGGAAAAATGTGTTCAGCCTTGCTGGTGTTTTTTTTAAGGGGGGGGGATTGCCAGTTACAGGTGTGGTTTTTAAGTTTCTGCCACTCTGCTGTGCTTTTCCTCCAATGCAATGTAGAAATTAGCTTCTTTCCACTTCACATAGAATTCCCACAGTTATATGGAATAGAGATAGTCACATAAGGATGTTCTGTCCACTTCCATTCAGTTTGTCCACTTTTATTAGGTAAATGATGGGGTGACAAAGATATTAAAAATAGGGATACTGGTTGTTAAGCTGTATCACCGGAGCTCATTTGCCTGGACAACATGGCTCTGTAGAAGAAAAGCTGAAATCTATTAAGTGGTGTCTTAAAACTATTTGTCTTAAAATATTTATTATGATGTTTTTGTTTAGTTTTTTAAAAAGATAACATAAACTTACCTCAGTGAAACCGTCTGAAGTTATTTTTTCTTTAACTTTTCTGAAGTTTGCGTGTTGAATTATTGGTTCACTTTATTTTTCTATATTAACACAGGCCGAGACGTTATTGTGTACCTTCATGTCATTTTGGACTTACGGCAGCCCTAAAGCAAACCTATCATGGGGTTTTCTTTGCAAGGTTTGTTCAAAGAGGGTTTGCCTTTGCCTTCCTCTGAGGCTGAGTGTGTGTAACAATGCCTAAAGTCCTCCATTGGGTTTCCATGACCAGATGGGGAGTTGAATCCTAATCTCTAGAGTTATAGTCCAACACTCAAACCACTGCACTACACGTTGGTCTAGGAGCTGGGACTGAACCATAATCTGACAACTATAGATTGTTTGAAGCCTCTTTGACCACAGAAGTAGCAGCTGTTGCAGTGTTCAATCAAAGCCAATTTGCATTCTATACTGCAGTGTTAAATCAGTACCTGGTTTAAACATTTAACAAAAATAGGACAGTGAGCTTTGTAAATCAATAGCTGTGATTCTGCCATACAGTATATTTTTAAAAGCTTCTACCTTGCAGCACAGGGCACACAGCAGCTTCCATGATCTTAACTTCTATGGCTCTTAATCTTTTCAGAAGCTGGACCACAGGAGTACCAACACAGTTGTGGACTTTCATGACATGTTCTGTTTTTATAGCCCCTGCACAAAGCAGTTTATGACTTGATGGACTACCTACCTAAGGGTTATCTTGTTTTCACAAGCTATAAATCAAGGCCTGAAGGAATGTGTCATGTGAATTGGTCCTGACATTGTAGTGAGCTCTATTAGTGTAACAGTGGCCTAGTAAGATTAATATGAAACTGCTAGAAGAGATGTGCTATATAATGGCTTTCTAATACAGGTTGAGCCTTGCCCAAAATGCTTAGGACCAGTAATGTTGGAGTGTTTTGGATTTTGGAATCCCTGCATTTGCATGCGTGCATACACTCTCTCTCTCTCTCTCTCTTTACATCTTGGACATGGGACCCAAGTCTAAACGTGAAATTCATTTATGTTTCTTATACACTTTAAGCTGAAGGTAATTTTATACAATATTAAATAATTTTGTGCATAAAACAAAGTTTGTGTACCATTAAGAATCCAAGATGTCACTATCTCAGCTACCCATGAAAAAAGTTCTGGATTTTGGAGTATTTTGGAATTGGGGATAAGGGAGACTCAACCTGTATATTTGTAGTGCTAGCAAATCAATATTGTGAGTTAGAACATCTGTTTTGTACAAGGTTTGGAGACCCATAAAAACAGGAATAGAACTTGTCAGACAAGATAAGTGACTTAGCTAGAACTTTATTAGGATTAGATTAGGATCAATTTAATTTTCATTGGGCTTTTATTGCCATCCTTGTGACATCCATACATCAAGTTTTTTTTTAAGAAAACTAATTTCAAAGAACCCCAAATTGAGACCAAATACTATTACTGTATTGTCAAGTAACTTCCAGCCATTTTTACTACAACATTTTCTTTTTAGGAATGGATAAACTGCATTCTTCTAGTTTGTAGCATGACTTTCTCCTTTTTCTGGCTACAACAGGAGTAATCTAGTAGTTTCCAAACAAATTCAAGTAGCGCTATATTGGGGCATAAATAATCCCTTAGTTTTGGGAGAGGCTAATGTGTAAAAGTCTCCTCCTGGCAGTATTGCTGCCTGCAAGGTCCAGGTCTACACGGTGACTTCACAAAGGTTCTCCAGGTTACTATCCCAAGAGGTTATGAGGCCCTGTAGGGCAGTCTGAGTTTTAATGTAGGCTTAAACAGTAGCAAGGCTAGTAGGGAAGAGACTCTGCTGTCCCAGGAAAGCTGACTAGCTGGGATGTGCGAAATCATCTCTTCCACTGCCACCTGCAGCAGTGAGATTGGCCAGAGCTAACCTACAGATTCAGTTTCAGAAAAAAAAGAGCAAGATTGCAACCATCCTATCATCCCATAATGGCTTCCTCAGTGACTCCACTTCTCTCCCAGTCTTCTGGAAAATGCATATGTGAGATCTGCGACTGTGGGTAGGTACAGACCATTCTGGCTTGCACACTCATCATATGTAAGATACCTATATGACCTAGATCAGATGTGCATGCATCTGTATTGGAGTTTCAGTGGCACAGGGTTGTCCACAGAGGGCAGAATGGAGTTTAAAAGCAAATAAGAAAAGTTTCAGCCATGAGTAAGCCAAGAGCTTTGCTTCCTAGCTGTTCACTTCCCTTGCTGCTCTGGACCCCTGGTCATAAATTCGCAGTGCAGTAAAGCCCAGTTTAGAAAAGAAGTTGGCACATACTAGTCTTTCTTGTATGACAAGAATATAGAGATGGTGATGGGCAGAGGCTGATGACAGGCAGAATGCGGTTAGAAAAATCAAACTAGGGATGGGGTCCAGTGAAGGCCGGGGAATACGTCCAAACCTCTCTTTCCAAACCTTAGAATGCTTTTGTGTCTTAGTTTTAAACTCAGATGTTAACTCCTCCCTTTGCCAAAGCTAACAACTCAACATTTTAGGTATGAAAACGTCTGTGCATGCACATTTGTGATCATTTTCAGATGTGAATCATGTCTGTGCCTGCACTGTTGTGCCACGACACACAGTATTCGGTTTCAGGTATGATCACATGCCATATTGCACAGATCTGTGCCTGCACAGCTTATGGAACATGCTATAAAACATAGAAACTCATTGAAGAACTGTTTACTTTCACAATCAACTGTGCAAGCACATATATAGGCAATACTGCATGCCACAACTGGTGCAAATGTTTTTCCTAAAAAACCCCAACAACAACCCAGAACTACTAGGACTTCTAATGTATAACTCAAAGTTCTACACTCAGATTTATTTGGCAAAGAATGTACAATTGCCACCCCTCTTCTTCTTCTTCTACTACTACTATTATGCATTATTTATATAAGCGCTGTAGATTTACACAGCGCTGTACATACAAACAATAAAATACATAAGAGTAAACTTGCCCATGGTGTACATTCTAAGAAATAATAGCATAATACATATAAATAATACATAACAATACAGGAAGAGGTTCAATAAGATAAGGCAGGCAACAAATTCAAAATGACTCATAGCAAATAATAGTCACAGAATGCCTGGGAACGCTTCTCTGAACAGGGTGGTCTTCAACTCAGTTTTGAAACTGGTTAAAGAAGTGATGAACCATGTTCGTGGGGGAAGGAGGTTCCAGGAGTGAGGGGCAGCAAATGAAAAGGGATGAATCTGGGACGGGGCAGTGGAGATCCTAGGTTGAGACAGCAGACTTTGACTACCAGAACGGAGGGCCCAAGTGGGAAGGTGAGGAGAAAGAAGGTCTGATAAATAAGGAGGGCCAGCACATGCAGAGCTTTAAAAGTCAGCAATAGGAGCTTATACTGACTACGGAAGGGGAAGGAGAGCCAGTGAAGGGATGACAACAAAGGAGAGATATGGTCAGAGCAGTGGGAGGATGCAATAATGTGTGCAGCTGAATGCTGGACAGAAATTAAAAGGATGGAGGTGAGAAAGAGGAAGCCCTACCAGAAGGAGGTTAAAGTAATCTAGTTGTAAGATGACCAGAGTGTGGACCAGAATATTGGTCAGATTTTGGTAATATTGTATAAAAAGAATCTACATGACATAGCTGTGGTCGATCTGGGGGATATACGATAGAGAAGAATCAAAAATATAACCAAGACTACGGGCTTCCTGGACTGGTCGAATATAAATGTTTGTGGTTTTGGCGTTTGAGGATTTGATTATTCACAAATTTGATTAATGTGTTCTTTTTATGAATCTCTCGCTCATCCAGCAGGACTACCATCAATGTCCACCAGTAATTGCCAAGAAGGACCTAGAGATTCCTAGAGAGAGCACTTCCCTAGGCACTTGTAAGTTTTCCAGTGCAATGCTATGGTCAGTTTCTGGTAGCTATTTCCCATAGAGTTGCACTGGAAGACCTAGAAATTCCTAGCAAGGTGTTATCGCAGGTTAGGAAAAAAGTCTTTTTTTGTTTGTGGTTTTCCCTCTTTCACAGGGATCCTGTGCCCCTAATCCCAGCAAATGTGAACTGACTATTGCATAACATTTAGAAAGAGCAAGGAGAAGTTAGTGCAAAGGAACAAGGTTAGAAAGAGTATGGCATCTTAGTCTCTGGGGATACCCCACAAAGCCTATTACTATAACAGTTTTTAGGAATTCTCAGTTGAAAGGTATTGCTTAGTGAAATTTCCCATGAGAAAGATAGGGAAACAATCTCAGATCTTTGCAATAGCCTTTCGTCATTTATTTCCTGCTATTTTTAAAACTTATTTTTTGTCAAGATTGTATCCACGTATTGAAAGCAAATAGCATTTAGCAAGTGTGTTTTTGTCCACAACAAATGCATATTGGGGAAAACAACCAAAACCAGTAACCCCTGGGTTTCAAAACATCTGACTACATATGAGATAAGATAAGAGAAGTGTGTGTGTACGTATATATATGTGTTTGTATGTATGAGAGATTTCTGGCAAGGATACCCAGAAATTAGTGTTTGTATGGGAGAACATATATCCTTCTCATCACATTCTAATTACATAAAGCAGCTCTTCCTTCTATAATAGAAGAAGGTAGTTTCTATTAACTATAAAGGGGGAAAAACCAGGGCAACAAAAATGTTTCAAAACGTGCAAGCTTTTCAGCTCTCCAGAGATCTTCGCCAGGCAGGGTGGTAGAAAAAGCAGACATGGGGAAGATGGCAGGGACAAGGCCGAAGTCCTTAAAGCCAAACTGTCAGAGCCTTAAAATGTAATGAGGGAAGAAGGGGTTGTGTAAAATGAGGCTCTACAAGGTGATATGATGTTTTCAGCTTGGGCCCTTAGGATTGCTGGGAAGAAGTAACAAAACAAAGAATCTAGCTGTTCCTCGGAACTGTATCGATCCTTTAGCAAAATACAGAGGTTTCTTGGTAGGTAGTACATGGAAGTACAGTTGGCCCTCTGTATCCACAGATTTTTTTTATCCATGGATTCAACCATCCATGGATTGAAAATATTCAAAAATATATGAATTCCCAAAAGCAAACAATGGTTTGACCATTTTATATAAGAGACCCAATTTACCATGCCATTGTGTTTAATGGGACTTGAGCATCCATGGATTTGGTATCCATGGAGGGATCCTGGAATCAACCCCCAGCAGAACCCAAGGGCCCACTGTATAAAGAAACTACAAAGTTTTTATATTAACAAACTGGAAATTTCATATGGTATACTATGTTTTTAAACAATCTGTAATAATTCTCCAAAACATTTTATTCAAATGTAAAGGAAGTTATCCGTAAACCCTTCAACCCATCTGGAAGGTTGTTACTGTCTGCTTTCTGAATGGCATTGTCCGCTGCCCAAGCTACTTCAGAACTTGTCATACCCCCTCTTATATGTTTTCTGCATGTACATGAGGCTGGGGTTCAGATGTGTGGCCCTCCAAATCCAACACCTGTCAGCCCTAGACAATATAGGTACGGAAGAGGAATTATGGAAGCTGTAGGCCAACAGCATTTGGAAAAATACACATTTTTCACACCCAAGTTGAAGGGCAATTTATAGGGCATGCAATTAGCCCTTGAGGAATGGGCATGTGGCCTGGTGCAGCTTGAGTCTGAGAACTTCAGTCTTCATTAAAGGGCATTCTGGTTGCAGAAATCAATTTAAATATGTGGTACCATTGGCAACCATTTCTAATGTGGCCTTCACATCACTGGCAAAGATGTTAATCTCCCTTGCCCTAGGCCTGTGGCCACCCAGACGCCAGCTTCATCCTTGTAACCTTTGTTTTTGGTTAAAAACTACAGACCTCTGACACTGCCTAGGTATCATGGAAAGTCAAAAGCTGAAAGGAAGAAGTGGCTGTTTTGATGAGTCTCAGGGCCCTGCCATGGGTGCCCTATTTGACGAGAGACTGTTTAGCAGAGGTGTCCACATCTGGAGCAATGTGTGTGGGCTTAAAGCTGGGGAACTGGATGTGTTTGGTGGATTTGGCAAGGAACAGAAACACACACATCGCCCACTGTTAGTACATCTGTGTCTTTTTATTTTGGGTACATTAACACTTCTCCTAGCCTTTCACATCTGTTGCTGTTTTTCCATGGCACTGACAGTGGTTTCAGACATATTTACAATAGGAGTCGCAATGGTGCTGAATTTGGTCTGCACTCGCCTTAATCTCTCATTTATGGCTGTTCAGCTGTCTCTTTCCAAGCGTCTACATTTCAGTGGTTAGTGCTATGGGCACCATGTGGAGATATTGGTGGGAATTTTTTTGGCACAGTGAGAAGCAAAATAATATTATCCCACAATTATTTGTGTTTGCAGTGTGACATTTTGTTTGTTTAACATATTTCAGCACAGTACTTCCTGTCTTACTTGTAACACCATTAAGTGTTGACAGCATTCTTAACTTTGTAATAAAAAGACCTGATTCTCTGAACATATAGGCAAGAACAATAACACATACAGTAGACTCAGAAGAGGGACATCATGTAAGGAATGTTTTTAAGGTTGTAATTCAGTTAGTCAAACTGTGCCTCAACAGGTAACAGTTCTGATTCATATAACTAGTTCTTGTGTTTATCCTATTTGAAGCTCAGCCAAGAGCATGAAATTACATGGGATTCTAATATATCCCAGTCCCAAACATTCTATCATGCTCTAGTGCAGTAGTTCCCAACCTTTTCTATGCCCCACACCCCTAGGAAATGCTTGACTAATGTTTGCACACCTTACAAAAGCAATATCATATTTGAAAATGATGAAGTCTTAATTTTTGCTAGGAATCCTTAGTGCCTCCCCACTGGAGCAGTCTTGAGAGCAGCCTGTCTTGCTCTTCAGTGACTCTTCTGCAAAGAACAGTGGGACTTCACCATCTACGGGCTTGCCATCCACAGATTTCAGCATCCGTGGACAGCAGACCCCCTTGCCTTAAGCGACAGCACATGCACGTGGCCACTAGTGTCGCCACATGCATGGTGTGCCACCACTAACAACATTGCAACTTCAGGTCCTGCATTTTTTCTTATCAGGGAGTGGAATGGATCCCCCATGGATATGAAGGTCCAACTGTAATTTTATTAACTGAGTTAATAATAATAGAGTTGCATCGGGTTTAAGAGTGGCTGTGTTTAATACCAGAAGAAGGGAGGAAGCCTAGATATACAAAATGTATTTTTTGTGTTCAACATGTATGAGGTTAGACACGTGTTGGATCCAAAAGGCACGTTTTCTATATCTAGTCTTCCTCCCTTCATTTTCTGTATGGAGGCTTCCTCACTTTTCTGCTCTTCTCATCATGCTGCCTGCACCCCTGCCTACTGTAATAACTGACATTTTGTTTGCAATAAATGTTGAAAGATGCACGATGAAGCTGGCCAAATGCTTGCATTTTAGAACCTGAAACATTGGAGCATTCAGTCTGTTAATGGGTTTACAGCATCCAATAAATCCATAAGACAAGCAGCGTTAGTACAGTGGAACTTTTTTTTAGTAACAGCGAGCCAGTCTAGATATTAACTCTCATTTAAAAGTCAAGAGGGCTACAATGAGAGAAATTGCAACAGAAAGGTGATCTAGTAGTGTTCATTTTCATAAGGTGACCCCGAGTTATAATAGACTGAAGGCAGTCAAAAGGAATTATGTGAGCTAGAGAATGGCTGGGCAATAGGGTTCCCAAATCAGGAGTAGCCCAGTTCCCAAGAGTTCTGAAACATAAAGACCGTTTGTTATGTCATGGTAGCAAGCCACTTGTGATGTTGTGTGGTTGTGTGCCTTCAGGACATTTCTGACTTATTATGACCCTTGCCGTGGCGTTTTATGACAAGATTTGTTCAGAGGAGGTTTTCCATTGCCCTCCCCTGAGGCTGAGAACATGTGACTTGCCCAAAGTCATCCAGTGGGTTTCATGGCCAAGTGGGGAATTGAACCTTGGTCTCTCGAGTCGCAGTCCAACACTCAAACTTCCCCGGTGATACCATAATACCTTAAGCATCTATAGCTACAGCTAGCAGACTGAAAAATGGAGATGGCTCCCGTACCTCTTTAATGGATGTGTAGAAGAGTGAATTTCAGCAGTTGTGGCTTGTCACGCAACGGGGTAACAAGCAATACCTGCTGAATTCCCTCTTCTATAGAAATATGAAAGGGACTGGAGCCATCTCTAGTTTTCATTCTGGCAATAACCACCATTGCATAGAGTATGACGTTTAAGTAAAGCACATTAATTTTCACAAATGAATACACACATGCACATATGTAAATGCATAGGCAGTGGTCTTGTCCTGACATTCCTTGAGTTCCCCCTGAAGACTTGGAAAGAAAGTCCAGGCTCTTAGATATGGGAACCCTAGTGGACAGATGTGTTTGGACTATAACTCTCCAATCCTTGATGACTGTTTTATCGCAGATGGGAAGTGTAGATGAAAAACATATGTAGTGACACAGTGGTCTGTCCTCGAGTTATAAAATTAGCTATAAAATATGTATGATGTGCCTAGTTTATATGGTTCAAAAAAGGGATAATTTTAAAAATTATTTTTAAATTTCCTTTAAAGACATCACATCTCACCGAATTTTCACTTTAACCACATGAAACTATGTCCATGTAAATACATGTAGGCACACAATAGCAGCAGGACCGCCCCATAAACATGTAACATTTCTGTTTTTAAAATCCTTTTTAGATGCTTGCTGATGTTTCTTAGCACACTCCTTTACCTTATCCAGAGTGTAATTATTGCTACCTGGCTCACTGAGTGTTTAAAGTAAGAGAACGAACCCCACATCTATCAGCAGAAAGCTATTTAGTCTGTGTTGGTGAGCCATGCTAGGGATATCTATCAGAAACCTCTGCCGGGTTGGAGAGTGATCCTGTAGTTTGTGTGTCAACAGTGCAACTATATATTATTGTGGTCTAAGAATAAGAGTCTTGTCTCTTGCTGGCCTACTTTGTGCATTGACCAAGAGATTTAAATACTAGGAAAGCTGTTGCTCATGTCAGATCTTTGAAGAAATGCATGTAATGTTTTTCGTCCTTCACAGTTAAAGGAAAATATATAGACAGAGATAAAAATACCTAGTGTGCAATGCTCAACAGATTGTTTAGATTTTAAGAGGCTGTTCCACACCTGATACTTGCACCTGAATACACAAGCTCAGGAGACCGCTTGAATATCTTCAGCAGGAAAAGGATAGGTCCATCCCAGCACTCTGCTATTTTAAAATTTAGCTTTAATTTCAGTCACAGCTCTACATTTCCACAATTATTATCTTTAATAAGTTATAGTACTTGGGCTGGCTTCAAAGTTCCCTTCCTCCGATAAAGGTCACATCTTCTGACAATGGGAGGAAAGCTCTTTCCATATATCTTGGGACCAACAAAGAGTTCAGGGAAATGAATTCCATCAGTATGACCAATGGCCATTCTTGTTGGTGTATTTTGGGACTTGCAATCCAAACTGGAGGCTTTCTAAGCAATGGTGTCACTAGGGTTGGTGTCACCTGGTGGGGTAACTGATGGCATCACACACCCCCCCCCCCCATTGATCTCCTCCCCTACCACCACCATATAGAATCCTTAGTCATGTTTTTTTGTATTAATGTTTCTCATTAATCATAATTCCTGCATATTACCGAACGTCAAAGTTGTGACATAAACAAGGAAAATTGAAATTATACCTTTAAATTACCATGTCATACACACAGTCTCAGTGCATTTCCATATAGCTAGTTTCATGTGGTTGAAGGAGCCCTGGTGGCGCAGTGGTTAAATGCCTGTACTGCAGCCATTTACTCAAAACCACAAGGTTGCGAGTTCAAGACCAGCAAAGGGCCCAAGCTCGACTCAGGCTTGCATCCTTCCGAGGTCGCTAAAATGAGTACCCAGTCTGTTGGGGGCAAATTAGCTTACTTGCTAATTAGCTTACTTGCTGTTCACCGCTATGATCTTTGGAATAGCGGTATATAAATAAAACTTCTTCTTCTTCTTCTTGAAGTGAATATTTGGTAAAAGGTGGTGTTTTTAAAGAATTTAAATATATATATATGAATATTGTTAATTTTTTTGCTTATGCGCTCTCTTTATGTGATTTGGGAGGATCCCTTGCTCCTTTGCAAATTTAGCTCATCTCATTCAGCCAGATGCTCTGATTCTCTGTGGATTATTTTCAAGGGGCTGAAGAAAGACTTCATAGTGAGAAAAGGGGGACAGGGATGTTTGGAACTGCTGCTCTGGTTGAAGAGACCTAAAGCTGGATCTAACCTCTCATTTTGTATAAGATAGTGAATTGGCTGAGACAGTCGGTTCTGAGAGCTGGCATGACGTAGAGGATAGAGTGTTGGACTACGACTCTGGAGACCAGGGGTTCAAATCCTGGCTCAGCCATGGAAACCCATTGGGTGACCTTGGGCAGGTCACACTCTCTCAGCCTTAGAGGATGGCAATGGCAAACCCCCACTGAAAAAACTTAATGAGAAAATTCCATGTTAAGTTTGCCTTAGGCTCACCATAAGTTGGAAACAACTTTAAGGCACACAACAACAACAACAACAACAACAACAACAACAACGTGAATTGGCTAGATTGTTTTGCGATTTAAGCACACTGTTAGGATTCAGGGTGTTTTAAGCATGAACTACAATTGTTACTACAATTAGCCTGTGTTTCCAGTCAGCAACTTCCATGAATGAAAGTCAAGTTCTATGGTTTTTCCTGCGTCTCGGCAGTGTATTTTCTCTCAGAGTGCCACAGGGTGGCAACCTGTGCTTTATTTTGTCAAAGTGAAACCAGAGCTATTTGCTAAGAGAACATTTTCCTGTGTTCACTGCTTTTGCAATAAATGCTTTCAACTTGCTCTATGTTTTAGAATGGATATACCAACATTAAAGAAGGAAGGAAAGCTTTCAGTTTAGGAGTACTGACAGCAAAAATGATGGGCACTTGAATTGTCTCTCCATGTTATAAGGGAGTAGTAAGCAATGGTAGTGGTGGAGTGATGGTTCAGGTTCAGATTCAATGGTCAAGGCCTGCACTGTTTTCCTTTGTTTTTAATTTTTTTTAAAAAAAATTATTTATTCACTGGCGATTAAATAATATTCACTGTGTTCATTCTAAGAAATGAAACAAATGCATTTCTGGAATTGTAACATATATTAACATTAAATTTGCAATTAAAATTAATTCTTTAATTCACTACAATTCACTTAGAATTAGAAATTATAGTCAGCCTTCTGTATCCACAGATTCCATATCAACAGACTCAAGCACCCATGGCTTGAAAATATATTCAAAAATATAAAACTTTGATTTTGTCATTTTATATAAGAGACACCATTTTACTATGCTACTGTGTATAATGGGACTTGAGCATCCATGGATTTTAGTATCCATAGCCAGTCCCGGAACCAAACTCCAGCAGATAGAAAGGGTCTACTGTATTATTAATATAGTATAGGACTTACAGATACCTTCCAATTTTTCAGGAACAGTATGAATTAATTCTCTGGCCTCCAACTTTTTCAGGTCCTTTTAAAATGTCCTTGCATCTTTTCCCTCCTCCCACTTTCCCTTCATCCTCAGTTTGCTTCAACTGATGCAAATCGGGTTCTGATTGCAAAAGAAATTTGCACTTAGTGGGAAGAGAGGACAGGTTGGGACAGCGTCTTGCCCTTCCCAGTAGGCACAGGCAAAAGCAAACTACCTCTCCTCACTGTGTTCTTCCTCAGTAATAACTTTGACCATCTTGATCACAATCTGTTGTTGCTGGGCCACATATGTCTCAGTTTTCATTTATGAAACATTGGTGGATATGCTGACAAACTCAGGGTGACCAGGCATCCTCCTTTTCCATGACATGAACTCCATTTCAGCCTTCTGTCCAGGAGGAATTCCAAAATGTCCTCCATTTGAACTGTTAGTTATATGATGGTTTTTAGATCTCATTTTGTAATGTCCTGCATTTTCCTGAATGACTTACATTTAGTGATGCCTTGTCCTCCTTTGCAGTTAGGACATTTGGTCACCCTGAACAAACTGTACAGTACTACGGAGAGTAGCAGCTAAAGCACTAGGACAGACATACCAACAGCTAATGGCTGCTACCCTCTAAACTGTTTAAAAAACCAAGCTTTCCTCTGCAAAGAAACAGCTTCTTGTTTCATTTAAGATAATTAACTACTGCACATTAGCCAGTTACTGTTTTGCAAAGCCAAGGTTTTCAATGCACAGAAAGCATTTCCATCCACATCAGGTACACCATGTAGTAGAACCAAGGTTTTCCTGCACATGAAAGTCTTCTTGTATCAGTCAAGGTTAATGATTGCTCAGTTGTGTTATTAGCACATTTAGCAACATGCTGCAAAATGTTGGTAGACTACATTTTGCCCACCTATTACCTTCAGGTGACAGAATGCAAAGGTACTGAAGCCTTTATAGCAAGCATTTTGGAGCATTGATGCAAATGTGTTTGTGCCTTCTGCTAAAGATCTCATCAAATAACATTTTGATGCTACAATCAAAATTTAATGTTATCTTTAAAGAGGGAAACTTTACATTTACTGAGGCACCAATAAACTGCTGCCATATACCACTGGCTTTATTCCTGTAGGGGAGTCTTAGCAGCTTGAGACATGTCTGATCACTGGGAATTACTTCCATGGGTGCATCTGCTGTAGAAATCATGCAGTTTGACACCACTTTAACCACCATCCTGTTGATCAGTTGGCTGGGCTTCTGGAAGCTGAAGGACAAAACACTTGAATAAATAGTGTAAGATGTGATGTCAGAAAGCTACTCTTATCTTCCTTGGGCCTGTTACAGACAGGCCAAAATAAAGCTGCTTTGGGTCTCTTTGGAGGTATGCTATTTAAATGATGCATGGGTCCTAAGAGTCCGGAGGTCGTGCCAAAGCCACACTCCATTCCTAAGCACTGGAGTGCAGCTTTGGTGCATCTTCCGGATTCTTAGGGTGTATGCATCATTTAAACAGCATACCTCCAAAGAGACCCGAAGCAGCTTTATTTTGGCAGTCTGTAACAGGCCCTAGACTCTTTATTAAAGAACCAACCTCTTTTGCTTTCTGTTCTCCTGATATTTACCAGAGTCATGATAGAGGCCAACACAACATGTTTCCAACCCATGGCAAGTTCATCTTGGCACCATTGAGCTCCATAGAACAAATGCCGGTGCTCTCTTCAATTTTCGATGCCATAACTACTTTTACACAGTGGTGGATACTGACATGGAAGATGTTATAATAGGCTTACAGTTGTTGCTGTCCTATTGATGGCCACAGAGGCACAACTCCCATTGTGTTCTTATCCTCTTTAGTAGCAAAAACTCTAATAATATCCCAGCATTCCTTGAGTGCAGCAAGAGGTCACTTTGATCATCAATCAGCCTTGTTATGTCATAATGCTCTGTGGAAAATTTCCCAGTATGCCTCATAAAAATATAATCGTTACTGAGGGAATAGCCAAGAGCACGCTGTTCATGATTTTACTGGCTGGCAGATGTACTGCTGTTGATAGAATGATTTCACTTATAGCTGGAGGATAGGATTGCCATAATTCTCTTTCACAAAACTGGGACAAAAGTATACAGGGTTGGATTTGGCAGATTATTGTCACCCCCACTGCAAAAAACCCCCCACACACCACATTTTGACATTTAACATTATTTTATTTCATATTTCAATTGTTGATGTATTATTATTATTATTATTATTTTGCCAATAATTTACATTCTGGGATCTGAGGTTTGTTGTGGCACCAGAGCTCTCTGACAGAGGCTGCATAGCCCACAAAACTACAAACCCCAGAATTCCATCACAGTGAGCCATGGCAGTTAAAGTGGTGTGAAGCTGCATTATTTGTGCAGTGCAAATTAAACGTATGTCTCTGCATTCTAGCCAGCTGGAAGGGAACTTAGGAAAGGTTTTTTAAAATCCTTTTCACTCTTATGGAGAGGATAGGTAGAGAGATGTTCCCAAGCAGCCATTAGAGTAAGAAGGATTCCCTCCTACTTGGAAAGGAATAGGAAGGGAACTTAGGAAAGGATTTATTTTTCCTTTTCACTCTTATGAGGAGTCTTTGGAGATAAGCCCCCAAAGGCTACCAGAGTAAGAGGGACTCCCTCTTGCTCTTTCAGCAGCATCACACACTTACCAGGACACAACAGAACCCTTCTCTGCTCGGTTTGCCTCCTTTGCTTTCCCTTCCTGCCTTCTGGGCTCTGGGTCTGGCACGTTTGCACAGTACCACCCAGAGCCTCAATGGAAGGACGATAAGTCTTCTCAAAAAGTTTCACTCTTGCCTTGAGTAATCCAGGATCTGCTGCTTCAACTGGTGCAGCCAGCAGGGACATTTTCCAGATCCTTCAATCTGGGATTTTCCTCTTTTTCTGGGACAAATGGCAAGCCTAGTGTAGGAGGGAAACATTTTCCAGTTCATCTTTTATTACAGTCACAGACCAGCACAAGGCGAGAGGCTAAAACTATATCCATACCATTATCATAATATAATCTAGTCCTCTCTTCTAGCAATCAGTGTGTGGTGTTGAGTGAATGGCAGGGTATTGAATGAATGAATGAATGAATATGCTGTTCAGAATAATGATCGATTCTGACTGACATGACAGTTTGCTCCTCTTGACGATTATTTTTTATCCTTTAAAAAGCTATTGTTTCTTTTGCTTGTGAAGCTAAAAAATTCAGTTGCACGGGGATGAAAGAGAACATGTTCCCATTTCCTTTTGATTTCATGGTGCCATCATGTTGTTGGGAGTCCCATGTGAGCACAGATATCCATATAAAGGAAACAAAATATTTCTTCTACAGCATTGTGCCAGAAGGAAAAAGTCAAAATGCATGTTGAAAAGAAGTACAAGAGTCTGATCCCAAATTCAATATACAGCTGATGATTTGAACAGGTCTCATTGTAAAGTCTTTCCCCTGTTTAATCCACTTGGGTATCTGTGGTGTATATCTCTTCATTAGCTTCAGAGAAAGGTCAACCTTTTGGGGGGTGGATGGTGGGTATCTCTTTCTACAAAAATTGTTTTCTGCCAACTGAATCACGCAGGCTGATTTTTGGATTAGAAAAGCTATCTTAGGCTCCAGAAATTCTCTCTGATCTCTGATATCCTTCCTTTGGGAAGCTCCTTTCTTAGATTGTGTTTCCCCAAGGAGGAAATATTATGTTCTACCCATTTAATTGGTATTTGAAGTCTTAATAACTGCACCTGTTTGCATTTAACCCCTTTTCACAATAAGCTTGCTCTGGCACCCAGCTTGTAAAGAAAGACGTCTCCCCTGTGTCTCTTCATCAGAAGTGGAGAGCTAGCTTTTCCTATAAAATCCCTTTCTAATTTGTTGCCATCATCTGTAATAGATATACTATATATATGTTATACTTCAAACCGTAGAGGAATCTGTGGTACTCTAGAAGTTCTTAGGCTCAAGAACAGTTGCAGTTATCCTTGACCATGGAATTTGCTGGCTGCAGTTGGTGGCATATCCTCCAGTACTTTAAAGACATTCTCCTCCAAATTGATGCTTTGCAGATCTACTAGCTTGCCATCATCCCTAACCAGTAGAAGCAATGGCCATGCTGGCTGGGATTTTGGTAGCTAATTCAGTACATTTGGAGGAACCTGGGCTGAAGAAATCCAGTTTACAGAACAAGCTCTTGGGCTATTGTGCCAATATGAACTGTATACAGACAAACCTCTGAACATTACTTGGGTTGCAATTCTGTGCATACTTACTTGGGAGTATGCCCCATAAATGAGCCAGTGTGGTATAGTGGTTTGAACGTTGGACTATGACTCTGGAGTCCAGGGTTCAAATGCTAGCTTGGGTATGGAAATCCACTGGGTGACCTGGGACAAGTCACATACTCTCAGACCCCCCAAAACCCATGACACGTTTGCCTTAGTATTGCCATAAGCTGGAAATGACTTGAAGGCACACAACAACAACAACAGGCCCCATTAACACAATGGGATTTGCTTCTGAACAGCACAGCTCAAGTCTTGTAATGTGAATTTTATAGAAAGTGCACTGTGTGAAAAAACACAATTGAGGTATGCATTCCTATGTTTCCCACTGCCATTTAGGTGCTGCATGCCAATGTATGTTTACATGATAGTAAAACCCACAAATACAGTGGAATGTATTTCCAAATACAAACTCACAGGCTTTGGATATTTGCTTTACATTTTACACTTGTAAACAGGGTGTTACTGATTACTGGATGTGGCAAGTGGCCTCTATCTGAGTTGCTGCCCCCTACTACATTCACAGAGAGCTAGACTGGTAACTACTTCCCAGAGGACGTTTTCTGCTGCAGCTCCTAAAATCTGGAACAATCTGCCAGACGAGATCTGCCAACTAACATCTTTTGAGGCCTTTAAGAAGGAAATAAAAACAGATCTCATCCGGTGGGCCTTCCCAAAGTGATCCCCTAATTTCACTCTCTGCATGCCTAAATTGTTCTCTTCAGACTAATTCGAATGCCTTTGATATTATTGTTTTCACTTTTTATATGTTGTTACCCGCCTTGATCCAACACAGGGAGAGGTGGGTTATAAATATTATTATTATTATTATTATTATTATTATTATTATTATTATTATTATTATTATTATTATTATTGGGGAAGGAGTCCCACCAGCATGTTTTATCCCAGAGGCCTTAAAAATCATATGATGCATGTACACCTATCAGTTACTCAGCAAGCCTTAAATCTGTGGCTGGAACTCTGCTGCACTACACTAGCAGTTGTATTTTTCTGGGCCATGCATCAGAAGCAAAGGAAGGCAGACAAAATCTGCTATCTCCATGCTGTCTATTTCTTCAGTGCCTTCCTTCACAGCTACTGTGCCCACAGTCTTTTTCTTTCTGTTGTTACTGCCAACATCAGTGTAGTTAGTCTGGCATAGTGTACCTGCAGGGCTCCAATTTGGGACAGAATTTAATTACAGACTTCAATGGTTTAAAACATTTGGCCAGAACACACACACACATATATTTTGGATTACTATAGCTCTACCCTCAACTCCCTCCACCCTTTACCCCACCCCCTATAATCCCATGACTAGTTCTGGAGGATTAGAAAGCCTGAACATTTTCTGTATATACAGTTGATCCTAATAATGGCTTTGCCAATCTGTGGATTTGGGGTTATTCCACTGGCTTTTCAAAATCTAGTAAAAGATGAAGTAGACAAGCCATTGGGTATCATAATACAAATTTCCATCTTTTAAATGCAAAGGGATCTTGTAGCACATCTGAGACTAACTGTGCGAAAGAATTTGTAGCATACGCGTTCATAGACTGACAAAGTAGACCAACCCTTTGTAAGCTCATGTTACAACTTCTTTTGCACAGTTACTTTAGAAAGAACTGTTAGGTCTCTTTGCATACTGATATTCCAGAGTAACATTGGTATGTCATGGTGCAGAGGAATGGATGGGGATTTATACTTTCCCCAATTTTTCAGTGGAAATTACCCCATATTGCTTTTTTTCTATTAGAGAAACTGTAATAGATGAAATAGCAATTTGGAGAGGGGTTACATTGTGAAAACAGCATGGGTGGGACTGTTATTGCCACCCTTCCAGAGGGCTATATTTAATTCTCTTTGTGTCTCCTCAACCAGAGAATGGTGATCCATAGTTGGGAGTTGTGGCCCTTTTAGTTTGGTCCCTTAAGTCTAACTAGTTAACAGTTTTCTTGGGCACTTTTGTCCACTTTCTGCCCAACTGATTCATTTTCAAAGAGGAAACTTGAAAAAACAGGTACCTCTTTTACAGTCTGTCCCAAGCATGTTTAGGATTAAACCCTTTCAAAACACAAAAGGAGGCTTTCCTGAGCAACATGACAGGCCCTCTGCCTGGAGAAATGTAATGATCTCATTGCGGACCCTTCGCTGACCCTGTGAGTTGACAGTAAAGAAGCTGACCTTGTCATGACTCTGTCTTCTCTTTATAAGCTGTACTGAAGCATTCACAAGGGTCTTTAACAACATGCTCCGGTGTCTGTCCTCCTCTCAGACTATTGACCTCAGTCTGAATGAATAAAAATGCTCCCAGTGGCTGATAAATCACAACTGACTCTGTCACAGCAGTCAGAATCCATGCAGAGCAGAGGCTTTCTGTGTTAACCTCCCCCCAAACCTTTTAAACCTTTTTACGAAGTCTTTTACAATCCATTAAGCTGTATTATATGTTTTAAGAGCATGCAAGATTTTCAAATTTTAATATACATGTGTATGTATGATATAATACTGTACAACCATTTCTATTTTATCAGGAACAGGGTGACCAGACATCTTTCTTTTCACATCCACATCCTATATTTCAACCTTCCCTCCAGGAGGAATTTAAAAACGTCCTCCATTTTGAGTATGCCTAAGAACCATGAATTAATTACATAATTAATTCATGGGTTTTTTTTTCTAGTTGTGAAAGCCTTGGGGTTCCCCCAAGCATACTGAATCCCCCCTACCCACCATGGTCTCTCCATAGTTTTAATTTAGTTACATAGGCCTGTTACAGACTGCCAAAATAAAGCTGCTTCTTTGGAGGTATGCTGTTTAAATGACACATGCATCCTAAGAATCCAGAAGCTGCACCAAAGATGCCCTCCAGTGCTTAGGAATGGAGTGTGGCTTTGGCGCGACCTCCGGACTCTTAGGACCCATGCATCTTTTAAATAGCATACCTCCAAAGAGACCCGAAGCAGCTTTATTTTGGCAGTCTGTAACAGGCCTCTGTCACCATAACCCAGCACTGGAGTTTACCATTAGTATGTACAAAGAGGTGTTTGGGATGCTTTTATTAATATGCATGCAAATGCATTAGACCACCTGCCACAGTGAATCTCCAAAGTGAAATCTATATGTGTATAGAGGTATATCTTTATTCTGTTTGTATATTAAATTAAAGATATATAGCACAGAGTCAGTACAAAAATGCAACAACAAAATGTCTCTTGAGCTATCAACGGTTGAAAAACAAGAAATTATCACAGGACCCATCACTCCAAGAACTAATAACCATCACATATTTGAGGCCTAATAGCTTTTTAAATATTTTGAAATTTGAATACAGTAAGAATGTCTAGGCAGCTCCTTCTATGTAAACACACTTTCAAAAAGGCTGCATCACAGGGACGTAGCCAGGATTTTAGGAAGGGGGGGTCCAGACTAAGTGCCAACATTATAATGGGGCTTGGGCTTGGGCGCAGCGGTGCAGTGGCGCAGCAGCACGCACCATTCATTTTTCTAATGGAGGGGGGGTCCGGACCCTAAGAAACCCCCCCCCCGGCTACATCCCTGTGCATCAGATCCTAGAGGAAACCGTTCCACAATAGATTTCCACACCAGAGTGCATTAGAAGTTGCAAATTCTTACTATTATTATTTTTATTTATATCCACCCTTCCTTCCAGAACTGGGACTCCAGGTGGCTTAAAGTTTAAAAGAGGAATATAATTAAAAACATACAAAAGGTTAGCATTAGAATAGAATCAAACTATTACAATATTAAAACACGTCACATGTTTAAAAAATAAAATGCAGTTAAAAAGATACAAATGGACAAGGAAGGACCATCCTGGCCTCCCTGGGAAGGGAGTTCCAGAGTCTAGGGGCAGCCATGGAAAAGGCCATCTCTTGTGTCCCCACCAACCATGCTTGTGATAGATAGATAGAGAAAAGGGCTTCTCCTGATGATCTCAGAGCCCAGACCAGCTCATACTGGGAGATATAGTCTGCCAAGTGGCCTTGACCTGAGCCACATAGGGCTTTATAGGTCATAAGCAGCATTTTGAATTGTACCCGGAAACAAACTGGCAGCCAGTTCAGCTATTCTAACAAGGGCTTTGTATGGCCCTTGTAATCTGCCCCAGTTAACACTTATTCCTTTGGCTACATTAATTCCAGCACACTGTTTCCCATTTGTCTCCCTTACAACCACCTCTCTAGATAGTGAGCATCAACCTCATCATCACCACACACATATATAAATAAATAAATATGTTGCTGAAGAGTATCATTGAGCTGCAGCTATTCTGTATAAGTACAAACAATTTGACTGTTTCAGAGTCCTGTGAGGGCGAGCATATTATAGAGTGAATGGATGCATACACAAGCAAGACTTGTGAAGTATCCAGCACTGGATAATAGTGGAGAAGAGGAACATTTTCAGGTTGTGGTCCTTGGCGTGTTAACAGAAGTTTGATGTGAGTCTAAGAGTGGTCTGGTTTTCATCTATGAAATGTGCATGTGTGGGATTTGTGTGGCTGAATGTGAAAAAATATTGTTTTTCATAGTGAACATATCTGTTTGTATATACTCACATGTATTTCAACATTTGGAAGTGTACACGTCACAGGATAATAACAATAACAACAATAATTATTATAATGATAGTCAGCATCCAGAGTACAGATATTTAGAAAAGGCTTCCAAGTTCTGCAGGAATTAAAGAAAACCCTCTAAATGTTTTGGATTAAAATCTGTTGTATGGTCATAAGCACAGAGACTTCAAACTTCTGCTTTCCCAAAGGAGCAGTTACTTTTTACAGCCCTTTTAAGTTTTATTTCAAAACCATTCACTGTCTAAGAGCAGCATGCTTTCATTCCCATCAGCCTTTATCTGCAATGTGTTTTCATTTTCTTAATATGATTACCACATCTAATATTCCTGTACGCTATGTCCTGATGCGTTGCACATGTAAGCTTTTTCCTCCTGACACAATCCCTGTAAGCTGTCCCTTCTCTGTCTTTCTCACATGTGCATGTAGTTACATGAAAGGGAGAGGGAGGTCTTTTATACAAATAAACATAGGCCAGGATTGGGAGTCACCTGGCTGGTCCCCCATCATCTCCATTTTCAGCCCTCAGTTTCCTGTCCTGCTACTAGATTGAATTTTTGTTTCTTTGCTGAAACAGAAAGCATAGCAACTTCAGAAACATCCCTGAGAAATGGTTCACCTCTAAAGCTAGACCCAAGGCCTTCCTTTGTTTTATACCAACATTCTGTATTTGAGAAACCATAAGTGACTTTCCAGTCACAAGATCCCTTTGGTACAAGATCCCTTTGCATACTGATCAAGCCTATCTTGACTATCTCTTTGGCCTGTTACAGACTGCCAAAATAAAGCTGCTTCATGTCTCTTTGGAGGTATGCTGTTTAAATGATGCATGCATCCTAAGAATCCAGAAGCTGCACCAAAGCTGCACTCCAGTGCTTAGGAATGGAGTGAGGCTTTGGCGCGACCTCCGGACTCTTAGGATCCATGCATCATTTAAATAGCATACCTCCAACGAGACCCGAAGCAGCTTTATTTTGGCAGTCTGTAACAGGCCTTTGAATGTAAGGAAAATTATTATGAACTGCCTTGGGGCATTTACAACTACAACTGTAATGAATTACTTTTTAATGAATTACTTTTTAAAAAGTAACTTTCAGAACTCTAGTTCCCCTTGGGCCTGAACAGACAGGCCAAAATAAAGCTGCTTCAGTTCACTTTGGAGGTATGCTGTTTAAATGACACACGCATCTTAAGAGGCCAGAAGCTGCGGCAAAGCTGTGCTTTACTCCTTAGGACTGGAACGTGGCTTTGGCGCTGCTTCCGGCCTCTTAGGACGCATGCAGCATTTAAACAGCATACCTCCAAAGTGAAGCAAAGGAGCTTTATTTTGGCCTGTCTGTTTGGGCTCTCTGACAGCTTTTCCTACTGTTTCTTGTAGCTCTGTGTTCCCTTCTCATGTTTATACAATTTTTCCAAAATTACATGCAAGAAAGGGCAAAAATTGCAACAAACCTCTTGATAAGGATGGCTATTTCAACATACTTGAGGCATTCCATTGAAAAATAGTCAACTGCTATGAGTTCTTTTGCATTTCAGGGCCTTTTTTGCACACACACAAAATTGTGCAAAAAAGCAACCTTTATTTATTTGAAATACATCTGTATGCAAAATTTTTGTTTTGGTGCAGCTTTTGTGTGTGTGCAGAGATAATGTTTGTACAAAATCCCCAAAATGTAGGAAATCACCACACTATGCAGAAAAACACTTGTGATATCACCCGGCTTGGACAAAACTTTGGAAGACCTTTCTTCAGAATCCTGCTGGGGCCTTACATCTTCATAAGTGGACTTGACACCTGCAGAAATCATTTATGTAATTCATTTATATCTTGCCTTTTGCCAAAAATAGGACTCAAGGTGGCTAACAACAATATATTAAAACAATACTGATTAAAACTATACAAAGGTTTCAATAAAAATGTAAATATAACTATTTAAAAACAGTTAAACAATTAATGAAATTAAAGCATTGAACATTAAAAAGACTGAAGTTTATTTAAACACAACAAACTGTAAGGCAGCACCACATAGCACTTAAAGCCCACCCCAGTCCATAGCCTGACAGCATAAAAATACTTTAACTTGCTAATGGAAAGATAGTAAGGATGGGACTATTCTGGCCTCCTCAAGGTGGAGTTCCAAGATCGTAAGCAATATTCTAAACTAAGAGAGACATAGCCCTGTTCGTCTGGAATATCAGCGTGCAAAGGGATCTTGTAGCACTTTTGAGAACAAGTGTGCAAAAGAAGTTGTAGTGTAAGCCTCTGAAAATGGTTACTAAGGATAATTTCCAAGGAAGTATGACAGCCAGCATGGTGTAGTGGTTTGAGTGTTGGATTGTGATTCTGGAGACCAGGGTTCAATTCCTGGCTCAACCATGAAACCCATTGGATGTCCTTAGGCAAGTCACATGCTCTCAGCTTCAGTGGAAGGCAATGGCAAACCTCCCCTGAACAAGTCTTGCCAAGAAAATCCCATGAAAACCCTTCACTATAAGTCAGAAATGACTTAAAGGCACACAATAACAACAACAACAACAACAACAGACCAAGTCTACAAAAGCTTATGCAACAACTTCTTTTGCACATTTAGTCTCAAAGGTGCTACAAGATCCCATTGCACAAATAATATTAAGACAGTGATGGTTGTTAAGCTCTCCCAGGAATAACAAAGCCTGAATGCAAGCTGTCCTATGAACACTTGTTCAGGAGTAAGCACTCCTGAACACATGGAGAGCATTTGTAAGTACAGACTGTGTGTGTACAGCTTGTAATATAACCTTAAATATGTGTTATTTCTTAATTATGCAATGGAAGCTAATGGTACTTCATTTAGCCACACTAACTTCAGCTTTGGGTCAGGGGTTTGTCAAAGTATATAAAAATCCACCCTGTTGATGTTTAATTACTAGGGGTGATTTCAACAATGTTAAGTCATTCGTATGACTTCGTATAAAATAAGCAGGATAGCACTCATCGCTGTCAGTTCATGAAATGCAAGATCTTTCATCTGCACCAGCCACACATGGATTATAAAGAACCTTCTGCAGCTCTAGGTGTTACTGAAAAGCTTGTTTCAATGCGGTGGGGCCTGGTTTTCTAGCCACTATTTCACTCACAGTGTTGAGTCTAGATGATGAGTTAGTGCTACACAGTAATACTGTTTTGAAACAGACAATGCAATGCAGAAACACCTTTAAACCCAAAAAGTCCTTTCTGACCCTGTAATAAAGATATATACAGACTGTAGGATTCTCTATGGTGTGGGTTGATATTGATGCCTTTCTGTTTTCTGAGCTACAAGTGTGTGTGTAAATGCATATTCTACCATACCATGCAAAGACATTAAAGTAATGAATGATATGCTATGTGCAGATACTTACAGTAGGGTCCCGGTGTTTTTAAACAAGCTCAATGAGAGGCAGAGGTTAAGCGTGGAAAAGGACAAATGAAGAAGTAAGTCATTGGTTTGGTTTTCCTGGTGGAAACAGCCTCCCTTTCACAAGTGATTTCATCTCTTTCCTTGACTGGGTTATGGTTGCCCAAAGTGGAGCATTTTCACTGGTTCCTGTGACACGGTAGTGTTTCTATCTTCTGTTTGGTCAATTGCTTGTATGAAGAGAAAACATGCTTCTCTCAATTTTATTGGTATGTATTGTTGGCTATGTAACATCTCAATGGGGAGATGGTCAGGCAAGGAGCAACATGGCCATCTGGACACATGAGCTGCTTCCAGTTCTAAAAGACTATCCAGTTTGCCAGGCATGAAATCGCACCTTTATCAAGGCCATCATGTAGCATTTTATTCCCTGAGGCAGAGTGGCTAATGATGCCTTCCCACTCAACCCAGGCATGATGTATAGTAACCTACACCAGGAGCCAGTGTGGGCGAGTGGTTTGAGTGTTGGTCTATGACTTTGGAGACCAGGGTTGGATTCACAGCTCGGCCACGAAACCTACTATGTCACACAAACTCAGCTTCAAGGGAAGGCAATAGCAAATTTCCTCTGAACAAATCTTGCCAAGAAACCCCGATGATAGGCTCACCTTAGATTCGCCATACATTGGAAATGACTTGAAGGCACACAACCCACTCACACAACACACACCAGTCAATTACTTTTGGCATGCAAGGAAGAACGTTATGGAAGCACCTCTATTTCTTCCTCGTATTAAGTGGCAGTAAAGCTACAATAATATCACACAGAATAACTATTTTATTTTTATTTTATTTATATGCCACCCCTTTCTTGGATTGGGACCCAAGGTGGTCCAGAGAAGGAAATCAACTGAAATCTACCCATGCCATTTTAAAAACGCTTAAAATTGCCACAATTAAAACAATATAAATTATTTTAAAACATACAAAAGTTAAAGCATAAATAAAACCCACACCCCAATAAGAAAGCCTCCCAGCAAAAGGAAAGCAGAGAAGGGGCTACCTTAGCTTCCCAAAGAAAGGTGTTCCAGAGGATTGGAGCAGTCACTGAGATGGCTCTTCTTGTGTCCCTACCAAGTGAGCGTGTGATGGTAGCTGAACCAAGAGAAAGTCTTTCCCTGAAGATGGTAGAGGTCTTGCAGATTTGTGTGGGAAGGCAGGCTCTTTCAGATAATAATTTGTTAATCTTTCATGATACTCAGAATCTGCTCTTGAGGCAACTGCCTCACTCTGCGTAATGTTAGGGCTGGTGCTGACTTGCTGACTTGTATGTAGAAAGGATTTCATCCTTGGGGATCCTGTAAGCAGAATACAGAAAGGGATTTGGATACATTTGGGTTGACAATTGGGAACAGCAAGAGTGTTGGCAAGAGTGGCATCATGAGAGCCGGAGTAATGTAGCAGACCGAGTGCTTGATTTTGGACTGGGAAGTGCACTCAACATGTTCTCAGAGGCAACTTTGGTCCACTTTCATTCAGCTTAAATTAGCTCTCAAGACAGCATGAACCTATAGTAGGGAGGTCATATGTACAGCACCCAGCAGTGTATCCCTACTCCATTTATCACACCACACACTAGACAAAATCTAGTGGTAACCTCTTCTCTAGGCCTAGGCAATGTAGGTTTCCAAAACCACACAATACCTCACTGGAGAAAACTGTTGGGCCATATTTTCTTCTCTGTTTTTTCTTTTAAAAGCTGTAAAAATGTTAAAAAAAATTCAAGGTCAGAACATCTTTTTGGCATTTTCAAATGCATTTGCAATTCAAAAAGTCACAGCAGTTTGAACAAAGTAACTGAAATCAATATCAATCTATAGACACCAATGAATGCTGATAATGTACTTTAAGAACAATTCCATTTGGCTTGAATAATTCTGCTTTTCCAAATTTGGGGGAGGAAGTTTGTTTAGGTCAGTAAGAAGAATGTTTAAGCTGGTTCAGAGCCGACCCTGGGGATTCACAGCAAGCGCTTTATGATTTGCACTGCTATTTAATGACCTTTTAATGATCTGAAAGAACTTGGAAGTACACTTGTACGCCGATGATGTCATGTGTTAGGTTGTTCGACAGGGAAAGCCACAACACAAACACAAAATGCCTGGCTTTTTTAAAAAGTACGTTCTGTTCACAGTTGGTAAGAAATCCCAGAACATAAACAGAACCTGTTTTCCAAAACGGAATTGTAAGTGAGGGTATGTACCTTGATATGAGTTATAGCTGATCTAATAAAATGAGTGACTCTGATGTTTCAACTCTTTGGCTGGAATCCCATTAGAAACATATGCATGCCTAATTCACACTACACATGCTGGGCCAAAAGGTCACCGTTGTGCAATGGATGCATTTTCCTGAGAGCACCAAAAGTAGATTTGCGCAGACAGCCTGTTGATCCGTGTCTTGTCTTTGTGGTTGCATATTATGTGTTGTAGTTGTACATCCTATACAGCTTGAGTCCCCCTTATCCAGAATTTTGAAATCTGAAATTTGAAATACTCCAAAACTATCCATGTGGGTGACTGGGAGAGTGATACCTTTGCTTTCAGAAAGGGTTCTGTATACACGAACATTGTTTCAGGCACAAAATTACCAAAGATATTGTGTATACAATTACCTTCAGGCTAAGCAAATAAGCTGTATACACAATATAAATGTACAGTTCCTCCTTGGAACTTGTGCGGGATTCGTTCCGGACCCCGCTCCCACAAGTTCCAAATCTCATGAAAATTCAAGCCCCATAGGCTTGAATGGAGTATGTGCATCTGGGGTGCGCGCCATGGGTGCACTCCTCATTAAGGTTAATGCCAGTCACCCCTCCGTGGATTTTCAAGTCTGTGGATTTCAAGTTTGCAGTCTTGGAGGGGCAACTGTATTTCATGTTTAGACTTTGGTCCCTTTCTTCAAGATCTCATTATGCATATGCAAATATTACAAAATTAAAAACAAAACAAAAACAAAGTGCAAAACACTTCTAGCCCCAAGCATTTTGGGTAAGAGAAACTGGCATTGTGCAGTGCAGCTGTGCACCTACACTTTGCATGGTGGTTGTGGAAGCTATATTGTGCAGTGAAGATGTGTACCCTACACTTTGCATCGTGTTCCTGCATCATGTATTGTGAATTGCACAACGGCACCTAGTCATTGATATATATTGTGCAATTTTGCTATGCTGCATGGGAGTTGTGTTGTGTTTGTGCAGAATAGCTCCAGGAGTGGATACTTACACTATTCTAAAGGGGCTGTTGAGCTGCAGTTTACTATTAATTTCTATGCCAGGAAAAGCTTCCCCTGTATATTAGCTTGATGTTAAAAAAAAAAGGATCAGGTTTTTTTCTTAACTGGCAATACTCAGTGGCATCTGGATTGCATGCTAGTGGAGCAGTGAATTTCCTCTGACACTTCAGGTGCATCTACACTCTAGAAATAATTCAGCTTAACACTAATTTAAGAGCTGTTGCTTCATCCTACAAATCTTGGGATTTGTAGTTGTACAAGATCTTTAGCTTTCTCTGCCAAAGAGTGCTAGTGCCTCACAAAACTACAAACCCCAGGATTCCATAGGATGGAACCATGGTTGTTAAAGTGGTGCCAAGCGCCATTATTTCTGCAGTTCAGATGCAGCCTAAAATTCAAAGTGGATTCACTACACCAGCTCCCACTGGCAACATTATGGGACCCATGAAAGAAAGAAATTATTGTACTATGCTGTATGACCAACAGGATTACACCTGGATATGCTCCCAACATATTTGGTTTACACAATAAACATCCAGATGCCAATGAGAAGCCTGTCTGCAGGACATGATGGGAGTTGCAATCCAAACATGTTTGGAGGGGCCTCCCAGAATGGAGTTTCCCCCTGCCTGGGACAAAAGGCTTGTTATGTGTGCTGTGTGTTACATTGTGACATAGAGTGAGCCCAGGAGGCCTCAACCAAATTCTTCTCTCATCCTGGAATGTTTCGGGTTATTTCCACTGATGTCATTTGGAGACATTCCAGAATTATAAAGTGAAAGAGGACTTGAATTTCTGCAGAGGGAGGAAGGTCAATAGCACGGGCCACTGAATTTTAATACAGGAAAGCCAGATTTATTTCTGAATTTAACTGTCGATATTCCCTGAGATTTGAGGGAATTTATTTCATTTGCAGTTTTGCCTGAGGCACCCACATTTAAAATAGCAGCAAGGTTTCCTTACTTCACAGTTCCCTATAAATTCATTTCAAAGCTCTTCTGAGCATTTTGGGGTTATTCAAAACCACAGTAAAAGGAGCTTAGCAAGAACATGTACTTTCGATAAGAAATAAGATACCACCAACTGCAAAGGCAACAAGTAGAGTGTGGGGACCAAGCCTATAGGATTAACAGCCAGAGTCATGGAAGTTGTTAGAGGTAGGGCTTCTTGCAGAAAATGAGGTTTGCATGAATAAGGAGACCAAAAAGGGGCATACAAGGACAGAACCTGCCCAAGCTGCCAAATTTCACATACAAATCGCACATGCACACGCACACAGAATGCACAAAAAATAGAAAAATGGCTAAGGAGGTAATGGACCATTGGATAACAACCAAAGTAAAGATGTGCTAAAGGAGAATAAGGAATCACAGAAAACCTGAATGAATTATATACCTCTGTCTCCCTCTGGCAGATGTAAAGCAGTGTCAGATACCAATGCTTGGCCAGGCATTTCCAGGAATGGAGTCAGAGCAGTAACAAGAGATGAAGTTCAAACCCAGTGGCTCCCAGATTTGGGTCCCAAATATCGTTGGATCAAGTTCCCAGTCACCTTGGTCTTCCTGGCCAATAGTGAATGTGTTCTGATCCAACAACATCTGGGGACCCAAGTTTGAGATCCATTGTTCCAAGCCACTAATTCAGGACATTACAAACTCACAAATTATTGGATCAATTTACTTCAGCGCTCTAAGAGAACTCAAATGTCAAACTGCTGATCTTCAACAAAAATATATAACATGTCTCAACCATCAGAAGCTGAGGGCTAAAACATGTCCCAAGAGAACTAGTTGTTAACTTGAGATACACGGAATGAGGAATGACCATTAAAATGTGAGGCATGGTTCAGTGTATGTATGTGTCAGCACACTGGGAAGGAGATTCTAACTTCACATATAGATTGGTGGCATTTGAGTAGGTCTGATAGCCAGGGGTCCACTGGGGTTTGGTTCTGGGAACCCTCATGGATATCAAAGTCCATGGATGCTCAAGTCTCATTAAATACAATAGTGCCCCTTATATAAAATGGCAAAATCAAGGTTTGCTTATTGGAATTTATATTTTTAAAAAAATATTTCCAAGCCATGGATGGTTGAATTCATGGATAAAGAATCGGTGGAAATGGAAAGCTGGCTGTATTGTGTACCGTTCTGTTTATTGCACCTTAGAAGGGATATGTATTGCTGCAAAAGGAGTCAAACATGGCCACCAAAATGAAGAAGAGGCTATAGCAAAGGGATGATAGAATGTTTGGGGCTATGTAGTTTAGGGAAAAAGGCAGCTGAGTAGACATGACAATGGTGTTGTAAACTTATGAATAGGATGGAGAAAGTGGATGGAGAAATTCCTCTCTTTTCTCTCTCATAATACTAAAACCTGGGATCACCCACTTAATCTGGAACCTGGTGGGAGATTCAAGACAGTTACATGTGCCTAGTTAAATGATAAATCATCCTTTGCAAGTTGTGGTGACAGCCACAAATTTAAATGGCTTCCGAAAAGGATAAGAAAAATGAATGGAAGGGAAAATTTATCAGTGGCTCCTAATCATGGTAGCTATATATTACCTTTGGCATTGGAGACAGCTTGCTTCTGAATACCAGTTGCTAGGGAGCATATGTTGGACAATGCTTGCTGTCTTCAGGTTCTACTTGTAGGCTTCCCAAAGGCATCTTCTTGGCCACTATAGAGACAGAATGGATTAGATAGTCTTTTGGCTTGCTCTAGTAGACTCTTCTTATAATCAAAACTGTGATGCACTAGCTTTAACCTGATACAAACCAGACTTTGTGACATGGAAGTCTTATTGTTCTTTCTTCTCCTCACACAGTGTCTTTCCTTTGATATGGAAAAAGCCTTCTGTGCATATCCAATAAACTATTCTCTTTTTCTTGACTGTGTTGCATGTCTCTGCATTGAGAGCTAGCACTGGGAGCAAGCTTTGTTGACAGAACTATGGGTCAGCTAATTTTCTTCTTTCCTTTGTCCCACAGACGTCACCATTGCCCTCATCTCCTAACAAAGCCCTATGTGACGGATGAGAAGCCATGCCTCCTTTCTGAGTATACAGACAAATACCTTCTTTACCCCTTTGCTCCACCAAGGGACTCCTTCAAACCCAAAGCAGAATACAACAAGCAGCCGGTACCCATGGAAGGTATTTCAACCGCCAGGTAAGAAAACGGAAAGTTAATTTGGGAGTCCCCCTCCAAAAAAGCACACATATATGCATGGAATTGAGTGGGAGGGATGTGTGTTGTAGCCCATCTTATCTTTGTAGGGCTTCTGGGAAACGATGGTGAGATTTGTTGCTTGCAAGAATGGGAATAGCAAAAATGTGCAGAAATGCCTGTCTCTGTTCCCTTTCCATTTCTGGAGGCTGATAGACACGTTTCTATTCCTTGGTAATACCAGCACCTCTGGCCAGCTGACAAGTTTTGACTAAGCTATATTATATAACACACACACATATATGGCCTATATCCTACTTTTCATCCCAACCAGAGGAGAATCTCCCAACCAGTAGGATTTACCTATGTGTTTCCTTCATAAAAAACAACAACCTTGAAGGTTTGTCTCAAGGTTCTCAGTCGATGAATGATTTATTGATAAAATAATTTCCTGATCTATTGGGATTGTTATTAATAAATCGTTCCTCCATGTTTCTAGTTTCTTCTGTGGATTTTATTGGGTTTTATCCTCAGTTTTTGTTTCCTATGTGTTTACTTGCCATACAACAATTGAGTCAGTAGGTCTACTCTAATTAGAACTAACCAACAGGATTCCAGCCATGGTTTTACATCAAGGATAACAACAACAACAACAACAACAACAACAAAAGCTTTATTTGTATATCGCTTTTCCAACATGATCAAAGCGGTTCACATCATATCAGGTATATCACAAGGATGGGCAACATTCCTGGTATTATGGCCCTGAGCTGAGATCAACAGCTTCATCATTGTCTGAATGACTTCCCCCATCCCCTGCAGCAGCAGCAGTAGCAAATGGATAGGAGGTCCAAACTGATTTTTAACTGCTGTGGGGCAGGTAGGACACAGAACTGCATGGGCAGAGTATTACGATCCACTGGGTTGGTGTAGGGTTGATGTAGGATTTCAGCCTAAGGCATGATCTGTTCAGTGCAGTCATCATTTAACTTTGTGTCATTTCAACTATAATAATATTCCATGCAGTGCCCTATTGCATATTTTAATATAAAACACTCTAAAATATTTAAATTCCTATCTGTTGCAATCTACTACTTTCCAAGTTTGGCCATCATAGTGGGGAATATAGAGACTTCACTTGCTCCTGCCTCTTCTTTTTCCCCTCCCTTACTTGTAGCATAGTTGTGCTTCTTTAAGAAATCCCAGAATTATAAAGCATTTTTAAAATAAAAAATAGGTTTAGCATCTCTGGATATATAGCCTAACAACTATTAATTCAGATTGTTGAGATGCATGGTCATGTATAGAGGTAATACAGGCACAGAATGAATAGGTGTAACGAGGAAGTAACATCACAGTGGTAAGCATTACCATTGACCTGTGTGTAGCCACTTTGGAAATGTAAGTGACATGTGTAGCTGGAGCAAGGATAGGAGATACTTGGCTATCCAGAAGTTTTGATAACATCTCCCACAATCCCTTACAACTGGCTATGCTGGCTGGGGCTCATGGAAGTTATAGGACAAAACATCTAGAAACCCGGATATTCCTTACTTCTAGTCTAGAAGCAACCATGATGCTGCCCCACTGCCTTTGTAAATCTATATTGTGCCTGTATAATGCCTGTGATAGGCCTAGGAAAATTAAATTAACCATTTAACCAATTCAGTTAATCAATTAATCAGTTAATCAGTTCAGCAACTTTGGTATGTTAGAGCAATGTTTTTCATGTTTAGGACTAGCCACTCCAACATAGTAGTGAATTGTGGATTGGCATCCTCTATATTCAGCAAAAGAATAGATAAATGCTAACTGCAGTTTTCTATCTTATACTTTTCTGTTCTCTCAAAATTTGTTGGCCAATTACAGTACCTGGCTTATGTTCATATCCTGATCTCAGATGTGTAACTACACATATTAGAATTCATTATTTGTTATTTGTGCCTCTCCTTTCTTGCATACTCTTTCCTTTACAGTTGCAAATTTAGGTTTTGTCTTTCCAAACATGACCTATTATTATGTATGTCAATGTGCAAAGCTCCGTGAAAACTGCTGGTACAATATAAACTACAGTAAGAATGTTGCATTCCTCCCCAGATTTCCCCCCTTTTTTGTATTTGTAAAAACTATCTGATCATTGACGTTCAGCTGGGGCTATGAATCCTGTCCAAGTTCAAGTCTGAATTTTAACAGTGCTGTCCAAAGTGCTGAACCCCGACTTCCAATGGATTCGACATCTTGGATAGCAATTTTAGAGGTTGAACTCAAGCACAGAGCATTCACCATCTCACCAACTGCCACGGGGTATTGGGAATGGAGATTACTGTTAGGGCATCCCTTGATTTAAGATTGTTTGTAGTACCAGTGCTACAAATGAAGTAGAGAGTCTACAAATGCATGTTTAGGCTAAAAGTAGTTCCCAGATCTGAGAAGGCTAAAGACTATTGATGTTGGCTGATGAGCCCTTGGCAAGCTTTCCAGAGCCTGGAAAATATTTTCCATGAAACTGGCTTTAACCCATGATAATCCTATGAATGAGACACCTCCAAGAGTTCCAATTCTTCAGCAGCTTGGAATTCAGGGTTGTGGTTTCCTTGATTGAATCAATCCATCTGAAATGCTATCTTCCTCTTTTCATCCTGCCTTCCACTTTGCCAAAGAGTATTGTCTTTTCCAGTGAGGTATAGCATCTCATGTGTCTGACATGCATGTCATCAATTAACCAACAAAATAAATTTGGGGATAGAGCCACTTATCTGCACCATTGAATTCAGTGGGTCTACTCCAGGCAGAAGAAAATCTGTATCCAACTACTTATGATCTATGTAGATCATATTAGATATTTATTTATTTATTTATTTATTTACTCTCCTCTCTTCAAAAATGCTCCCAGAGTGGCTTACTAATGCAAGTAAGGTAACATTTATGTTTTCTTTTACAGGAGAGATTACGTCCCTTATGAAGTGCGACCGATCAAACAGAGACCTCCTGATAAATATGTCAAGAAAGATGAAACTATGGACCTGCAATCCACCTATAGGAAAGACTACAACCCTCACCCTTTAACGCGAGTGCTTCCTTGCATACCCCAATCACAACACATTTCCTCAGGGGAGATGACAACAATCCCAACATACAAATGTAAGTGGCAAAGGCGTATTTTCAATAGGTTGTCACACTTCTTTGAAACCTCTTTGTGTAAGAACAAAGCGAACAGATAATGTCTGTATGCAAGCCATTGACATATGGCCTCCTTTTGTGATGGGAGATTTTTTTTTAATGAACCACTGTACATTTTCATAGACTGGAAGAACAGATTATACATAGTATGGCCAAGAAGAGCATTTTTACTTCTGCACCTTCTCTGTGAAGTCTCAAAGACCTTTACTTATGGGTAAGGATCAAAGAGGTCTCCAGCTGTGAGACTCAAGGCCTCTTACTGGGTGGCGAACCTCTGTCTGCAGCCAGATTTGGTCCCCAGATGTTCTCCATCTAGCCTACAGTTTCTTCAGCTGTTCCCTCTAACCTTTTGGATGCAACTGAGTAGACTGGACATTTTAAAAAAAAGTCTTGGTGGGGAAACACCTACATTGGTAAAAAAGAAACAACCCATTTCATTATAATATATTCCTTTGGAATATTCTTGGCCATGACCATATATCCCTTTGGTGCCACTTAGTTTTCGATTGGCTCCACCCACCACTACATTACGGTCCGAAATGTACCTATGAGGATGTGTGTGTGTGTAAAATGGGAGCCATGTGCCCTAATAAAAAAAATCTTCCTTTCATGAAATTTTTCTTCAGTCCTCAATGATCTAGCATTGCAGAAAGTGAGACAATTAAAATTGTACAGTTGGCCCTTCTTATACACGGATTTTTTATACATGGATTCAAGCATACACGGTTTGAAAATGTTCCAAAAAAGTATAAATTTACCTTGATGTTCCATTTTTTATAAGGGACACCATTTTGCTATGTCATTATACTTAATGGGACTTGAGCATACACGGATTTTGTTATACACGGGGGATCTTGGAACCAAACCCCAGCGTATAACAAGGATCCACTGTATCCAGAACAATTTCCTGTGTTCACATTTCCCTGGCAACTCTGCCTGCACCTTTTCTTTGGAAGGCTGAATGTTATTTCTAAATGTGCAACGGAAGTTTCAAGTTACTGTAATATTAGAAATTTGGGGGAAATTTCATGGTAGGAAGATTTCATGGTAGGAAAATTCCTATTTTGCCCCCTGTAGAAGTACCCCTGAATGAGACCCTTTTAGATTGGAAGTCAACCAGTGGATCCAAAACAATTCCCTGTTCTGTGGTAATGTGCCGGGAAGTGTGTGACAGCTGCTCTGCATCGTTCTTCAGTGCCATCTCTGTAAATAGATTGAGTCCGCCATTGTAGCAGGATGTATTTATTTATTTATTTTAAAAGGGAAAGTACAAAAGACTTCTACTTCATTCCACAAGATATAAATCCTGGTTTGGCTTCTTTGTGTAACTTGTTGCCCAGGGTGCTGCTGGGTTACCCTGACTATATTATCATGTTGCTTTTGATGGGTTCATCTCCCTGGATATTAACTTACCACACTCTAGTGGTTAAAGGCTCCTTACAGCATGCAATGTTTGCATATCAGTACAATGCTATATCTAGTGCATTGTCACAGCTATATCCAATTGAGAATACACAAGACTTGCCCCAGAGGTTTGGTTTCATTGCCTGGGGCAGAGCAATTCCTTTCCCTTTTACTCAAGATGTCTAGTACTCCAAGTCACTCAAATCATTTTGGAACTGAAGGCAGAAAGTGCCCACAAGTGCCTTGCCTTCTCTTGGAAGCCAATCCTGCTCCTCTATAACTATCTAGCAATTGCAAAGACATAGCTGTGTTAGTCTGGGATATCACTGCACAAAGGAATCTTGTAGCACCTTTGAGGCTAACAGAGAGAAAGAAGTTGGCAACATAAATCCTTATAGACTTAAGACTACTTTGAGTGTATCAAAGTATATTTGTGTATTTCTACACTGTAGAAATAATGAAATTTGATACCATTACAACTGCCATGGCTCCATTTTCATAATCTTGGAATTTGTAGTTTGACAGAGACAGCTAAAGACCTTGTAAAACTATAAATGCCAGGATTCCATAGAATGGAGCTATAGCAATTTAAAGTAATGTCAAACTACATTATTGCTACAGTGTAGATGCACCCTGATCAGGGTGTTTATGGAAGCTTATGCTACCAACTTCAGTTTCAGAGGTGCAACATGATCCCTTTGCAGATCTAGGAATTTGCTGACCTTTGATGCAACTCCAGTTGTCTAAAGTCTAATGGAAGGGCCAGCTCTTCCATCAGTAAGGAGCTTTTCTTTGTTGGACTTGTACTAAAGACTAGTACTGCTCAAAGTATGGACCACTTTAACAGTCAATCAATCAATCAATAGCCTTTATTACAGTCAACAGACCTCCAGGCAATTAAAAAAATAAATAAAAACAAAGCCAAACAGCCACAACCAGTTTTATCACAGCAATGACACTTTAACAGTCCTGGTGCAGACTGTCTTCCTAAGTGGCTTTTCAGGGGTAATTAACTTTTAAATAGATCCTTGTTACACCTTACATTGATATAGCATTAATTTTTTTTTAAAGCTGTCCTGGACAGATTCTTTATCATATATGCAAATAAAGAAAATTTGGCTCTACAATTCATGGAGCTATAAAATTGATTTCAATGGAGTCACAAGGACTTCATTTATGTATACATACAACACATATGGAGGAGAGGGCTGGGCCAGGCCTCTACTACCCCTGTGCACATTTGGTGTCACCTGTGAATCGAGCCTATGCATGTTCTATCCATGTGCACAGTAGCATTGCGTGCATTTAGATACTGCCAAAAGCAAATCCACTGTTTATATTGTGTACAGTCTGTGTGGACACAGAATTGCTTGCAAGTTATGATATATCTGATTAGAAGGGGAAGTGGAGACCATGAACGTAGTCCTGCTCACCCCATTACAAACCTTACTTATGTGTAACAATGAGCGCAATTCTAGCTAGTACTTAAAGTATTTATTTATTTATTTATTTATTTATGGTATTTATACTCCACCCTTCAGCCCTAAAGGCTATCAATACCATTTGATACCAGTGGACAAATCTGTATGCCATAGTGATATGCTTACATTATCAGCATGCAAACCACATGTAAACAGTAATAAAGATTTGTAGTGTTTGGAGCAGTCTTTGCTGGGGTTTCAAGAAGTCTAATAAAATGTAACTCAGCTACATTTGGTTGTAATTTGCAACCTTTTCCACAACACTTGCAAGTGGAAGTCTTCATCTTTTAATTGGTCCCATGATCATGTTCCATATTATGTTGATTCATTCTTTAAAGGCTGCAATTCACCAGTGTAAAGGACATACTGGCATTCTTCAGTATCCAGGCAGGCCTAACCAGTCAGAGTCCCACTGAAACACACTCAAAGAGTTCATGCTTGACAAGCTTCACAAATATAATTTCTTATACAGATGGATCTGGGAACCCTCCGCTGAAGTGAATGAACAAAACTCAGGAATGTTAGAGCAGAATTATTTCAAATAGCTGTGTGTTGCTAGATGCTGCAGATAAGTAGCATTGCACAAGGAATGGCTCTGTACTGAAGATCCAAACAAAAACACATATTCCCATCTTCTGTTGCATCAGTATGAAAGTAAATGTACCCTGGATAGAGCTGGCAGGGTTTGCAGAGAAAATAAGGTTTGCATTTGTCCCAGAAAACCTGGAAAATCTACATTGAAGGGACTAAAAATGCCTCAGCTGTGCCAGTTGAAGCAGTAAATTCCAGATTTCTCCTTCATCACAGGCAGTGGTGATGAAGCAGAAAACCATGCAAGAAGAGAGGCACTGTTGGGATCCTCATCCCACCATGCAGGCTATGGTTGCTACTGCACAGGTGTATTATTGTCACCTTATTCTTCCATTCCTTCCCCACTTCTTCTGACAGGCCCAGGAGTCAGGAGAGGAAAAGAGGCAAGCAGAGACAGCTTTGTGTAGTGTGATAATAGTGTCGGTGCTGCAGCCTTCGGCTAGGAAGCATGATGCAACTTCCAAACAACTTCCAGAGAGGAAAGGGAGTCCCTTCTGTGGGGTTGTTTGGAAGCCACCCTCTCTTCACATTAAGGTTGAAGAAGAAAAGAACTTGGTACTGGCACTGGGCTTGAAACACAATGATAGAAAAAATGCAATGATCAAGGTGTTGAATTTGCATAATTAGAATGTAAATTAATAACATGCATAATTATAATAATCTGCATAATATGCAGATTAGATGCCTGAATATGCAGGAATGGAATATGGCAGCTCTAGCACAGATGGACTGTGATGTGGATCTCCACCATGTCCAATTTCTCTGGTTGTAGTTAGGATGCTATATTACCACTAAGATTATCAGTAACGTTGCCATTAGCAATTTTCTCATTGAGGAATACCTCCAGGGAACCCCAGGAAGCACTGTTTGAAAAATAATAATACTCCCTACCCTCTCTTGAATTATGTCCTTACTTTTTCCAGTGCCGTAGACACTTGCTCGAGGGTCAGCCATAAGGCTGGCCATTTCTTCATGAGCATTAATAGTTGTGAATTAATCATCACACTGCATGAGTTTCTTTGAAGGTCATGAGTTACTTTATTTCTTGAGTGGAGTCATTTAATTACTGGCCTGCAGTCAGGCATTATCCAGATTCCTTGCACATGGCCCTGGAGAGTAGCTCTTAGCCAGAAGAACAGTGAAATTTTGATGAAGAGACTTGGTGGACACAGTCTCTTTCAATGGCAGCTTAAGGGCCAAGCAGGGAGGAGACACCCTCCCCCTTCCAAATTCTCCCTGCACACCCAGTTTGGTCCCTCCTGCTCTCTGCTCAAACCACCAATCGTCTCTTTCTAAAGTTCAGGAATGGCCATGGACATGGCAAGATTGCTTTAACAAAGCTACTTGGGGTGAATATACTTATTGCAGCTGTGTCAAGAAAATCCGCTGACAGTCCCACACGACACAGGCGCCAGATGGCCTCAAGAAAGATCCTGATTATCACAAGTAATGGCAAACTCTGGAGGATCTTCAGTATGTTTTTGATGGCCTGTTATCTAGTATATTTGGACGTGGGGCAACACCTTTCATTTTCATTCATTCCACTTCAGAATATTTTTTATTAGGGCTGGAATAATTGCCTGATCAAGGGATGAATGTTTTTCAAAAGAAGATGAGTTGTATTGATGGAATGGCATCTGTCAGCTGTAGGGAAGAGGATTCTCCTTCCATCCTGGATACCTAAATCTTCTCCAGAAAGTTGGGGGGCTTTCTGGAGGAGATTTTAGGGCGCATGGGAAGCTGGAGAAGGGAGGAGAAAATGGCAACATTAACACATCTGTTCAAGCAGCATTGGCTATTGCCCTGATTCTGGAAAGGCCCTGAGAACTCAGCAGCAAGGTATGGTTGTAAGTGATACCATTAGATCTTTCATAGCAATCATTTCACAGCTCTACAGTACAAATCAGTGTATTGTTTGAACCTTCTCGTTGTCTCAGAGATATAGTCTTATCTACCTACAAGTAGATAATTTAATTTTAGAGTCATTTTGGTAGTCTGCCTAAGCTATTTAACATGTGGTTTTTATCCTGGATTCCCTCCCTTATTCCCTAATTTTTTCAAGATGGTGATACATGGGAAACCATTAATATCTACCAGAAAAAAATGAGAGTTTCAATAAAATTGTTACATATTTCAGTCGGGGCTAGTAGCACCGTTGGCTCTTACAAAGTAAAATATATTCATATTACCTAGGAGAACTCCAACTGTGTGGTTTTTTTAAAAAGAAAAACCATGGAAGACATGTGGAAACATTTGTCAGATTTCTAATACTGTGCAAAATTGCCATATCAGTGAACTCCTTGGACTGGATTATCACAAATAATGGCAAACCTTGGCAAACCGAGTATGTTTTTGATAGCCTACTAGAACACATTTGAAAGGTAAGACCTTATGAAGCAGCCTTGTACTCACAAAGAGATTGTGTAAGAGGTAACCATAAATAATAAAGTACATTTTCACTTATTTATCATCCCCATTTTCCCATGGTTCTTTTCAATATATGTTCCAGGTTTCCTCCCAAAGAAATCCTAATCCTCTATTATATGTAGTAGCTGTTAAACTTTGATTCTCAGCCAATCCCTTGTGAGCATTTTGGCAATCAAGACATAACATTGAAACCTGCTTCTTCACAAGGAAGATTCCTTACAAGATTCCTTACAAGAATTACAGGAATTGTCTCAGAGGTGATACAGATGTTGCATCTAGATCACACCTCACCACATTGGTGTTGAAGCAGTGTAGCACTGAATTGAATGTGTAAAAGCCAACATTGCAGGAGAAAAGAGGACAAAAAGGAGGAAAAGGGACAAAAAGGAGAAAAGGATTTGTAAGCCACCTTGAGCCCCTGTACTGGGAGGAATACGGGATATAAATAAATGTAATAACAACAACAACAACAACAACAACAAGTGTATATTTGCATGTAAAGAGAGCATTATGCAGTAGAGGCCTACTGCAGTTCATTATTAGGACTCTGTCAGAACTGACAGTGGCAAGATATAGCATTGTATACATCAGCAGAAAGAGAACTTGTAGCACCTTTGAGATTAAATGAAAGAAAGGAGTTTGTAGCATGAGCCTTTTGTAGACATGAATCTGCTTCTTCTAGGTGCAAGTCTATGAAAGCTCATACAGTACTACCAACTTCTTTCTCAAAGGCTTCAAGATCCCTTTAGAATCGAAAGTACTATAAGATCCCTTTGCATACTGATTCTCCGGGCTAAGGAGATATCACATGGGGAAAAGGAGGGGAGCAAAGGGGATTGCTCCCATCCTTATAGCACAAAGATTATCAGACAATGTTGTGCTTATTCCGTCAGTATCCCATTGTTATGTCATCCTTATCACATGATTACACAAAGATTATTGGATGATGTTGCACTTATTCTGTCAGGATCCCATCGTTACAATGTCCTTATCCCACAGTTGCACAAAGATTATCAGATGACATCACACTTATCCTGTACTTCTCCCGTCAGTGAAGTGGAATGGCCCTGTCACTTTGTATTAACAGAAACTCCCATTAATACAAAATGACAGGGCCATTCCACTTCACTGATGGGACAAGGACAGAATAAGCACGATGTGATAAGGATGGGATAAGGATGGGAGCACTCCGTTTTGCTCCCTCCTTTCCCCCATGTGATAATCTCCTATGTCTCTGAATACGTAGAATGGGTGCCACACAGAGCACCAGGCTCATGTGCATCTCTCTTCTTTGTGGCCAAAAAGAGGACTAAACTAGGATTTCATTTTGCCTCAGTTAATTCCTTGCTCACTGTTAGATATGAATCATGGTTTAAAATCAACTCTAGTTCAAGGCAGTCTGAGGCCTTGCAGACATCCTGACCATTGTTTGTGATGAAACTCATGAGAATCACCTTCTAAAGGACACGATGTTGCCTACTCCTGCTTCAGTTTGTTAAACAGGTCAGTGAAATATAAAAGCCTATACATGGGATGACATCTCTGTGTGTTTTCACAATGGTAAACAGCCTCGAGCTAGTTAGAATTTTTTTTGCATCTGATTTGTCTCTTACATCACAATCCCCTTCTTTTCCAGGTGATTATGTGCCATGGAATCAGCCCAAAAGGGACATGATTAAGCCAGACAATGCTTACCGTCCATCAGATGACAAATTTGATCATAGGACTACTAACCAGGATGACTACCTCTACAAGGGTCCTGTTATAACCAAGAGCTTCAAACCTTTTAAGCCACCTAAGATCACAAATATACCTTTGGATGGTACGACTCATTACAAGTTGAATTATGTCTCACATCCTATCCAAAAACGATATGTCCATGAGCCCGAGCCATTCAAGCCCAGTGATGTCCCTTTTGAAGGTCTCACCACTCACAAATTATCCTATAAAGGATTATCAGGTGAGCCGGCAAAGTCAATGAAACCGCCTTATATAAGGCCAGACACGGACATATTTGCTGGTTCTACTGAATTTAAAGAAAAGTACCAAGCTTGGCCAACGCCTGCCCGTTTCATCATAAAGCGTGATGTTTACACACCACCTAAGGAGAAGATGAATCTTCAGACAACGGCACAGACACATTATGGCCATCCTCATGGACGCCCAGCAACGTCATGTAAACCCATGGTCCAGATCGCTGAGCACACAGAGCCTTTTGCCCATCGCTCCACTACAAAGGAAGATTACCAGCCTTGGCAAAGTGGAAGGCGCGCGCCTGTGCTCCCTCACTCAGAGATCACATTGCCAGCTGTGCCTATGGAGACACTGACCACTTTTCAGGAGCATTATGTGCCTCACCCTCTTCCTTTCACTAAGAGCTTCAAGCCTCACAGGCCAGCAGCAAGGCCTGATGTACCAGTGAAACAGGAAACCACCTACGCCACAAGCTACACGCCAAAAGAAATTCATATATGCCCTGCTTCTTTCAAAGAGCCACCTGGGTATGTTTTTGACAAGATTGATGAAGGTGGACACAGGCGGTTCCGACCGGCTACCGTGGCTCAAGCCCGTCGCTCGTCAAACTCAAATATTGCCAGTCGGAAAGGTAGCCCCACTGGTAGCAGGCCAAGCCAAACAGCTTTCAAAGCGATACCACTGAAAGCCTGAGATTTTACAACCTACGTTTAAACAGACTGATGATTTTATTTCTTCATGAAAGCTATCAATATAAAGCCAAATTCTGTAGAACTACACCTTCTGCTATAGCTGAATAAATAACTAAAGTTAGAGGAAAGTAATATTTAACTCTCCTACTCAGACTGAACTATCTTGAGGATTGTCATATGATAACATTAACTTTACTAGATCAAACATTTGAGTTTGAAGTAATAAATTATGCAGTTAATTGGTCAAATGGTCAGACATTTGAACATGAAGAAAAAATTAGCTGTACAGATGGTACTTTGTTTTTAAATGTTGTTTCCAATGCATCATGCGTAAATGATGCTTGGGTGATCCCGGAATTTGTGGTCCAAAATAATACTTTCCCATGCTCTGAATTTGTAGCTGCTCTGCTCTGGTGCCACAACAAACTACACTTCCCAGAATTCCACAGCATTGAGCCACAGCAGTTAAAGCGGTGTCAAACCGGATTATTTCTACAGTGTGGATGTAGCCTTTGTTTCCCTCAATTTCTGCTTCTCCTTCACCCATAGGAATGTTGTGCTCATCATCTGTGGGAAAGCAACACAGATATTGGAACAAGTAGTGTGTTAGCAATAGTTTTTCCTTTTTGAAAAAACCAATGCCTGTATTGTCATTTACTGTTGTAGTACTTAAGTCTAAAGGACTGGTACCCACAGTTTTACTTACCCCTGTAATTTGTTTAGAGTCTTGGCACAGGCTATGAGGTCTGCCCATCCAAATAAGTATTGCATGTTTTCTTTGTAAAAAAGAAACAGAGACGACTATTACCAGTCTGTGCAGTTGTTGACATGATGCTCTGTCATGTCTCCACTGGTAGCTGTTTGGGAGGGGGTCTTGGTTGTAATAGTCCAAAGTGCAGCTACAATGAAATAACTCTATTGCTCAGTGTTTCATATCTACTTATAATTACCATTTCCCATTGGGCTCTTTTTGGAGGTGGGTAGAAGGTGGGGTATTCCACCTTTTTAATTTTTCACCTAATTTTTTTTCTTTGTTTTACATTTGCAAGTTCTGAGGGTCTCCTGAATATGCTACCTCCAGGGACATAGCCAGGATTTAGGGAATGGGGGGGGGTTTCCAGACTAAGTGCCACCATTATAATGGGGCTTGGGTGCGGCAGCGCAGCAGCACGCACCATTCATTTTATCTAACAGAAGGGGGGGTCTGGACCCCAAGAACCTTCCCCCCCCCCCGGCTACATCCCTGCTACCTCAGGGGCTACAAGAATAACAGGACCCGAAGAACAAAGATGATTACAGTTGGCCCTCCACATTTGTGGTTTTGACTCTTACGGATTTGATTATTTGTGGTTTTGAGTAATATGTTCTCCCTAGGTCCTCCAGGAAAAGTCTGTCAGAAATTGACCATAGAGTTGTGCTAGAAAACCTAGACGTTCCTAGAGAAAACACTTCTCTGGGCATTTGTTGCTCCTCCAACATGATTCTGGCAGATGTTGACCATAGGGTTGCACTGGAGATTCCTAGAGAGATGTTTTCTTAGGTACAAAGAATGAGCTTATATTTTTATTTGCAGTTTTTTCCAAATTCACAAGGCTCCTTCACCCTTAACCTCAGTGAATGGGGAAGGACCACGGTACTTCTAGCACTTCTGTAACACTGAGTAACACTGAGCTTCAAAAAGGCTGTCAAGACGGATCTCTTCAGGCAGGCCTTCCCAGACTAAAATATCCCGGCCTCAGGATCCTCAGTAATGTCTCCAAAGCCCCCTTTTCTTTTCTTTAGAACTGAAGTTGCAGTGGTTTATCGGTTGGTATTATTTTGTTTAATTTATTGTTGTTTTAACTAGTTATTGTGGTTTTAATTTAGATATGCAGTTTAATAACTTTTTAAGGGGGGAGGGAAATATATTGTTTTTATGCTGTATGTTATTTTAATGTTGTAAACCGCCCAGATTGGGTCACCACAGGACAGTATATCAATAAAATTTATTATTATTTATTATAAATCATCATCAGCAACATTGATCCTCATCTAAGGTTCAGTGCTTTGGGATCCTGGGATTTTGCAGAGATTTAGCCACCTCTGCAAGAAAGCTCTGGTGCTATTACAAACTTCAAATCCCAGAAGTCCATAGCATTGAGCCATGCAGTTAAAGCGGTGTCAAACTGCATTATTTCTGCAGTGCAGATTAGATTTACAGTCATCCCTCCATATTTGCAACTTTGATATTTGCGGATTTGATTATTCACGGATGCAACTCTGTGGTCAACTTTAATAAAAAGTTGCCCTGAAAGACCTAGAGATTCCTAGAGAGAATACTCTATTAGGCATTTGTAGCTCCTCCAGTGCCGTTCTATGGTCAGTGTATGTTGGACATTGACCACAGAGTTGCACTGGAGGACCTAGAGATTCCTAGAGAGGTGTCCTCTCAGGTAAAAACAGTGTTTTTGTTATTTGCGATTTTTCTATGTTCACAGGGGTCTTGTGCCCCTAACCCTAGCGAATATGGAGGGACAAGTGTATATCAATACCAATGTGGGATCCACTGTGTATACCCTAAATTCTTGATGTAGCCTGGAGTGTGGAACAAAATGAAAAGCTTTGTCATAGTTATTTATATGGTTATTCTGTTTTAAGTCATCACCAGTACTAAAGATGTGAATGACTGAAAGAAAAGACAGCTTCCCCTGTTTTTTCCCAATCCTTTCTCCCTTGAAAAGTGGGGAAATGAGAAAAACAGATTATGGAATATTTTCTTATAGAATGAAAAATAAAAAAGTTTAAGACACTGGCTGAGATCCTGCATGGAGGGATATGTTGTAAAGTTTTTCCCAGGGAGAACTATTACGGCTGAAATCCAGCATCATTGGCTATAACTGTGAGATTGGAGTGCCCCCAAATCCACTTTCTGAGTCTGACAGTGTCCCAACCGAAGGGTTTCTGAGCTGCTGCAGATTGGGGCACTGGGAAAGGAAGTCTGTAACTTGCCTGGTGTGCCACATATTGAGATGAGCCCATTGAATTAACAGTTGAATGGCGAGTCAGGTCATAGGTAAGCCCCATTATTTAAGGGGCTTACTCTGATCAGGACTAACAATCAGATTTAGGACCCTGGTTTACAATGTCTCCGAAACCCTTCAGTTGAGGTGCTGCTGGGCTGAAAAGTTTTGTTGGGGTGGGGGTCATGTTTGGTCATTAATGTCTCTAAAGGTGCATCCCAAAAGTAAGAAGGCCCTAAGTCTGGCTTATGATCTTGTAACATCAGAACAGGATGTTACCCTGCAGTTCTCAAACTGTGGGGCACCGCCCTCACATGGGTGTGATAGTTGATCAAGGGGGAGTCAAGAAATTTTCCAACCCTAATTTTTTGTACCTTAATTCAAAGTGGTGCTGAATTTTTTCAGAGCCTCATTCAGGTTTGGTTTTTTTGGACCCACATTCAGAGTGGCACCAGATGGGTGAGAGCATCTTGCACTGCTTCTGTGCAGTCTGCCATCCCTTGCTATCCCCATGTTTTGTCCCTGCCACCAAGGAAAGAAAGAAGGACTTCTCACTGAGTGAAGGAAATGGCCACCAACACCTTGGCTAGAAGGAAAGAGTAGTAGTGAGCCAGGCTCGGAGGGACACCAGAGGGGGGCATTGTTGCTACTGTCACCCTCTCCCTCACTGCTGCCACATTGGTTGTGGGCCAGGCTGCCCACCCTGCAGGTGTGCACTAGTTTGATTTCAAACACAAAACCCTTGCTTACGATTACTGGGCAGACCAGTAGGTTAGGTACTGCCCTTAGAGCTGCCTGTTTTTGAAACAGCTAACCCAAGAATATGGCTCTTGATTGGAGTGATTGGCAAGTTTTGTGGTAGAGGCAGAACACACTTGCCAGTAAAATCACAGCCAGGTTGGGTTTTAGTCCCCTTAACAGTTGGCAACTCGACCTACATAGACATTTTGTCTCTTTCCCTTTTGCTATGAACCTTGAAGTTCAGTCCTGAGGAAATCTAGTCCAAATTGCAGAGCATCGCAAGGACGAAATTCTAAAAATACTCAATGAAATTGCACCTCGGCTATTAGGATATGGCAAGGGGCCCTCGTGGTCATGTACTAATACTCAAACACACTTTGCTTATTGTGATGCCATCTAGAAAGAGTTCTTTTAGTTTGCCCCTCAACTGTTATGATCCTGTGCATTCTGATCTAGAAGTTAAGCCCCATTGAGTTGAAGACTTAATTCTGAGTAGACATACATGAAATTGCTGTGTTACATTATTGAAGGCAATGTGTTCCAGAGCTCAGGATGGGACTGAAAACATACCTAGCTACTACTAACAAAATCGGTGTGCTCGGAGGGTATCCACAAAGCAAAATGATAGCACTTTGATAGCACTTTAACACCTAGTTGTCCATCCTATGGAATCCTGGGATTTGTAGTTCTTTCTTTCTTTCTTTCTTTCTTTCGAGGTGCCTTCCTCAGAAATATATTAGAGCTTTCTGGCAAGGAATTCTGAATAACTCTTAAACAAACCCAAAGTCCCACAATTCTATGGGATGGAACTGGGGAAATTAGTGATATTAAAGTGTCATAATTGTGTGGTGCGGATGATTATCACATTTTAAAAGTTTACCTTTGCTCAGCATTTTTTTTCTTTCCGAGTCCAACTGGATTTAATTTGCAATAGTTTGTCCTTCCCACTTCGGAAACTAGTTTCGTCCCCTTTTCTCTTGGTAATAAAAATCACTAGGTTGATCGTTGTTAGCAGAAAAAAAACGATCCCATAAATATTTCACTAAGCAAAGTGTGCTTAATAAGAATCTTTCAACCTTACAGGATATTTGCTTAAACCAATAACATTGGCTTTCCAAATAGCTTTTTTTTTTTAGAAAAGGGAGGGTTGAAAATAACCATTTGGTGTAGCTCAGACCAAATTACTGCTCAAGCCAACCATTGAAACATTTCCTTCAATAACAAGGAAGAACGTCTGGATTCCTTCATTAGCAATTCACTTATTCACAGTTCCTCCAGTCTCTTTGCTTCACATGGCATTCCTGGGCCTTTGGGGTGACCTTTGGGACTGGAGAATGAGCTCACCTCCACACTCCTGAGGGATCTCAAGGCAACAGACTCTTTTATAGGATCAGAGGAATGTATGCGTGTGCAGCAGAAATTAGTAATTCCCACATGATTTTATTGCAAGCATACCTACAGTGCAAACCGTGCTGCTATCCCCATTTAAATAAATGCGCTCCAAAAACGAAATGTTATGTGCATCAAATCCCAGCCCACCGACACCTAATTACCTTTCAGCCAGACCCTATTATCACACCACATTTGTTAGTCTGTCTCTGACTATCAGCTGTGTCTAGGGAACCCATGTGGCTTAGCGATTTGAGTGTTGGACTGTGGCTAGTTTACACGCACGTGTACTATGCGAACTGGTGCTCATTTTCACACATCCGCGTCAACGATTAATTGTCTTTACTCTTCTGTGCAAATTATTTGCATCTATTCACCTTCTTTCCATGTGCAGCCACTGAATGCATGGGAAGCAGACGGCCAGCCACATGTGTGATAATGTGCATTTCTGTGAATTTCAACAGGTACTTAGGTAAGATCCAGAGATAGCCAGAAGCAAAATCTTTGTCATAATTCCTCTTCACATCAGAGATATCTGACAGAGGGAGTAGAAATGTCCGTCTGCTGCATCATGATCAACAGGGAGCAGTCTTTGGTTCCTGACAGTTCGAAATGGGGGACTTTCACAATCTCTACATATCCCCTACATTATTGAATATTAAGGGATCATGACTATGAACCAGTCATGAATGTGTAACTCTAGGTTACACATTTGTAATTCCAATTGTGAATGCCAAGCAATGTGATTTGTGTAGGACTGCTGGCTGTTCATTTCATGCCAAATGTTTCGCCACTTTCAGCAAACGCTGTAGTTTAAATATGTTGTTTGTCAGTCTTTTAAGTTATTGCTCATTTAAAAAAAAAAAAAGGTCATAGCACAGCCAAGTGTGAACCTCACAGGACAGAATTGTCACATTGGTTTCCACAGCAACAGTCCTTTACAGGGAGAATCTGTCATAAAATAAGTGTGAAGCTGCTTCAGATGGTGCTAACCCTCTCCCTCCTCTTGTAAATCCACAGCAAGCAGAACTGAATCCTCCATGCAGGAGAGTTGGAAGTGGTTGAAGAAAAGCCCTCGGTTGAATATAGCACACAGACATTACCTTGCCTTGTATGTGTGTGGTGAGCCAACGTTTGCTTTGAAATGGGCCAATATGCTTTGGGGGCCTTATAATTGCAAGCAGATGATGACAGCTAATGAAGAATTATTAGAACTCCACTTGCTGGATGTCATCCACCATCAGAGTCCTGGTGGCACAGCAGTTAAATGCTGGTATTGCAGCCAAAATGTTGTGTGTTCAATCCCGCAGGGCTCCAGGTTGACTCAGGCTTCTATCCTTTTGTAGGTCAGTAAAATGAGTACCGAGCTTGTTGGGGGCAATTGGCTAACACATTGTAAACCGCTCAGAGAGTGCTCAGCACTATAAAGAAAAGTGCTGTTGGTATATTAGCTATCCTGTTTGTCCTCAATAGTCATGCTTAAATATGATTTGGTTCCAGGTGGATTAGAGTTAGATTGGGGTCCCCAATCTTTTTAGTGTGGGCACATTGGACCAACACTAGCTCTCATCTTTTACTGTTTATCTTTTACATAAATGTGTGCTACCTGTTTACATATACATTTACCTGCTCTTTGAGCCTGGCCTGGAGTCTCTTTTATGCATGGGTCATATCCAAGCAAATGAAGGTGCAAATTCTTCAGTTTTGGTAGGCTCAGCTCCAGACTGAGGAAAGGACTGGGTCTAAAGCCTGATCCCAGATAGTAGACCAGCAGATATAGGATGGGGGACACCTGACTGGACAACAGTACATCTGAAAGTGATCTAGGAGTCCTAGATCACAAGCTGAAAATGAGTCAAGTGTGATGCAGCAGCTAAAAAAAGCCAATGCAATTCTAGGCTGCATCAATAGAGGTATAGGGTCTAGATCAAGGGAAGTAATAATACCACTCTATTCTGCTTTGGTCAGATCTCACTTGGAATATTGTGTCCAGTTCTGGGCACAATTCAAGAATATTGACAAGCTTCAGCATGTCCAAATGAGGGCAATGAAAATGGTGAAGGAGAGACTACAAGGAGAGACTTAGGCCCGTTACAGACCGCCCTTTTGGGGCGGCCTCTATCCGGCCCTTTCCCTGCCGGATTGGGGCCTCAGCTGCCAGAGCGGCAGCCTCTGAGGCCCCGATCCGCCACTTTCCAGGCCATGGGGAAGCGGCAAAAGGCCGCTTTCCCGTGGCCTGGAAAGGGGTGTCCTTGGGGCTTCATGCCCCAAGGACACCCGACGGTGGTGGGGACACACAGAAAGGGGCACCCTGTTTGGAGGCGGCGTGGTGGTGACGTCCCCATGGCGGTGCCCATGTAGAATGGGCACCACCATTTTGTATGTCCCCAGGATGTACTAGGGTTAGGGCGTCGGGAATGGACGCCGTTTCCTAACCCTAGTACGTCCTGGGGATGTACTTTATGCCCGTCTGTAACGGGCCTTAGGGAACTGGATAGGTTTAGCCTGGAGAAGATAAATTTAAGAGCTGGTGTGATAGCCATGTTTAAGTATTTGAAGGGATGTCATGCTGAAGATGGAACAAGTTTGTTTTCTGCAGCTCCAGAGAACAGGACCTGGAGCAATGGATTCAGACTAAAGGAAAAAAGATTCCACCTGAACATTAGGAAGAACTTCCTGAACTAGGAAAAGGCAGGATATCAAATAAACATAACAATGATAACAAGAACTAGCTGTGAGAAACTGTGGTTGGTACCTAATGCATAACCTTAATGAAATCATTTTCATTTTCTGCCATTTTGGTATTTAATGTATTTTTTTAAAAAAATAAAAGTATCTAAAAGTAAATTGTTAAAAATGAACAACATGCTGACTCACTCTTTTAATAATGGCTAACTTTAAAAAAGTCTGAGGTTTTGTTCTTTCTTTTAAAATATATATAGTGCACAATGTATAACTAGGTGGGATGGTGAGTAACAAGTCTAGTGCTGCAGAATCACATTTATTTTCAATCATTTGGCTCCATAGGGGGATTTTGTTCCCCAGTGAAAATAGCTGAGGTTCCATGGTATCAAATCATGAGGAAAGAGGTTTCTAGTTCCCTCCACTCTTTTGAGGTCTTAATAATTATTCCCCCTCCCCATTACGGTATCTGCATTATTTTGAGCATTCATATTAAATATCCCCACTTCATATCCCACTATACTTAGGTTGGACATGATCATGACCAAACTATCTTGGCTGCTCAGAACAAAGACACCGTTTTGCATCCAAACATTTTTTTCAACAGACAAATATTCTTCCTACAGGTCTTTCCCCAATCACTTTATCCTTGACAATCAATTTTCACCATCTATATTTTTCGTTTTCAATTATATGACAAAAATATTTAAGTTTTCTGTGTTTTACAATTTCCTGGTCTTTGCACATTCTGTTTAGTAATTTTTTGTTGGTCAACTTCTCATTCTAGGAATTTTTTAACATCCTATAATAAATCCACTTCTGAAATACTTCTGTCACATTTAGCACAGCCTTTGTTATCGTCCACAATTACCAACCATAGAAACTGAAAATTTATGTTAAATGCAAATGTAAATTAATGACGCATCTATTTGGACTTTAGTGACTTAGTAACCCAACTGTAAATACTGTGAACTTTAGCCGTATGAATAACACAACGTCCCAAAAAAACGTATACATCCTTTAACAGCTAATAGTAGTGATGGCGAAGGCTAAGTAAATACATTTATGTTGAAGAATAAATGTTATAATAATGATTTAATCAGAGTTACAAATTCCATCTAACATCACAATTTTATGTACAAATTGTTGTCCCTGTTCAGCAATGCATTGCTCACATTGTTGAATCACAGAGTTGAAAGCTTCACCTAAAATGTTTCTTGACACTTTTCTACTATTGTAATTTTTAAATGCTTCAGATGTATTTGGTTTTGTAGCATAAGCTTTATTTTTAAGGTACCCCAACAACATGAAGCTGTTAAACGTATGCATTTTTTTGGGTACACCCTGTATTTTAAGTCAGCAGTATGGGCAAACTCCCTCCGAACAAATCTTGCCAAGAAAACCCTGTGACAGATTTGCCTTAGGATCACCATAAGTCGGAAAGGACGTGAAGCACACAACAACACAACAAATATGTAATAATGGTGACATTCAAGTTTGCATCTGCTGCTTCTGCTATCTTCACAGCACCCCAACTTTATCTATATGCTCATAGTCTTGTCTGCCTAGAAAACTACACACGCACAGACCACTGGGTCTGTGTGTGCATCTTGTAATTCAGGATGTGGACTGCTTATGTCGATGTGTGTGTGTACATGTACAGAGTCCTGTGCACATAGGACCTTCAAGACAAAGAGCAAAACTAACAGTGTACATACCTTTCTTAGGAGGCCATCCAGTCACTAAAGCAGGAGTGGGCAACTGTGAGAAGCTAGGTGATTATATGATCACCCCAGGAGACTTTTTAGGGCAGCACCCCTTGCTACACACCTCATGCAAAAACAAACAAACAAACAAACCAAAAAGCCCCAGCAACACCAGGAAGACAACAGTAGCCTAAGAGTACACTTTGCCCTGCCCTGCCCAAAGGAATAAGTAATGTATGAGCAGATTTCATGTGCTACCAAGGAACTGGACTAGCAGATGTTTGAAATCCTTTCCTAGTTTCTGAGCCTGAGAAAAGAATGCTAAAATAGAGCAGGGGATCAGTGGCTTTCTTCATGGCTCCCTGCAGGCCATTGCATCCCTTTGGTTCTCTTTTTGAAGGAGGGAGTCATAAAAGCATGCCTTTTGTCAAACAGAGTTTTCCAGCACAACAAAAGACATGCTTTTATGACTGTCTCCTTGAAGAAGAGAATGGAATTGCTATGACGACATGCAGAGAGGCACGGAGAAAGCCGCTACTCTTCTGCTCCATTTTGGTTTTCTTTTCTCATGCAATAAGGTTCTAGGATTCTACACAGGCACTGTGGCGACTGGAAATGCTAACAGCCCTGGCAGGTGCAATTTTAGCCTCCCCCCCCCAACATAGGTGTTTAAAGAAAGGTTTTTAAAACAACCCATTTGAGATATCAGACAAAACATAACCCAAGCTATCGGTAATTCCAAAGGCTCCACAAAGAACCAATCAGACAAGAGAAATTAAATAAATAAGATGCATTATTTGTACAAAAGAAATTATATAAACAAGATTTTTTTTTTGTAAAGGGAGGGAAGCCGCCTCCTGTAATATTTGTCAACCTTAAGAAACTTACACAGATGCTATTAGGTCACAATTCATCAGACAAACATTTGCAATTACTGTACATTCATAGGCTGCAAGCCTTTGCAGTTACAAACATGTCAGTCTCAGTGGGACTTTATGCAGGCGCTCTGTGCAGAAGATCGTGGCCATGGCATGCAAAGTGGCCAAGTGGCCCCGCCAGCCCATGGGTGCAACTCAGCACTGTGAAAAACAGTGCTACTGCCACTGATTTCAGTGGAGACTAAATGATGTGGATTTACTCCATACCAGGGACTACTTGGACACTCCTTTCCCATTACAGCTAAAGCACTATGATACCACTTTATCTGCCATGGCTGCATCCTATGGAGTCATGGTGTTTGATTGGAGGCTCTGGTTGAGAATTCTAAAGACCCCTCTCTACACTGCAAATCCTAGGATTTCACAGGATGTTGCTATGGCAGTTAAAATGGAATCATAGCACTATAATTATGCTATGTGAAAAGGACCCCCTGAGGGCATGAAGCCCTCTAATATCCATCTGGAGGAGCTTTCTGAGCTCCAAGGGTTCCTCTAGTCAAGTACATTGAGGGAGCAATAGTGGGAAGTATACACAGAGCATCCCTCTGTACTGACGAGAACAAGAAAACCAGGTTGCACAAGAGTCTTGCACATTCCTTCAAGCACAGCAAAGCACCTTGGATGAAGGGTCTAACCTCTAAGAAGGTCATCTGAACAGAATTATTATAGAGTGAGCACCAATGGTTCTCCCAATGATTGTAGCTATTGAGGAGTCTGCTAAGCATGCTCATTACTGTTGTTGGAAAAACAGCTACCACGTCAGTTAGGAATATACCCCTTTGTTCTATTTGTAACTGCTCATTTGACAATTTAAAATCCCTCTCCAACCCCACCCTCTGCATTGCAATTTATTCTGTATGCAATGAAATAAAGGATACACACAAGTGCAGTTAAAAATAAGGAAGGGAGGATACATTATCACTGATACTACAAAAAAAAAGCGCCAAAAAACAAAATAACCAATGCAGAGGGATAAAAGAAAAGTGCTCCCCCCAATAGTTTTCATCTGGACAGACAGCATAATGTACAATTATTCATATTGCACTTTTTATACAAGAAATTCTAATAAATATACACAAAAGGTACATTTACATACATAGAAGACATTCTTTTTTTTTCTTAAATAAATGTTGCATTGATTCAGAGCAACTCAGGAGCTCAGAGACCCATCCAAAGAGAGAGTGTATTCCCTGCCAGATACATTTTGTAATGACCCAAAACAGGAGGCAATTTAATCTGACGGACCTGACGCTGACCTCACCAGAGAACTTCCAGACTTGCTTTAAAATACACAGGTAATAAAAGCTGTAACCTGTCAATGCTACCTTGAACTGTGTTTTATTACTGGAGCACAAGCTATGGGCCCCATTTCGGAGACACCTGAGGCACAGCTAAGCTCTTTTATAGAGCTAGTGCTCAATCAAAATCCCAGAAATGGAGAACCCACCTAGATGGAAGAAATTCAGATCCAACGTTTGCAATTCAGCTCTTCTCCTTACCCCACAACTACTTGAGCATTTCTTCCTGGACACTATCGATTTCCATGGACTTGAAGAAGCTAAGCATGTCATAATGCTGGGTTCCACATTAACAAATCCACTTGGCATGCAAAATAACTACTCATTAGAGTAAATTTATGTATGACAAAGAATCTCAGCAACTCCTCTATTGCTCTCTTTCTGCCCCACACACTGTAGTGATGCTACACAGAGGAAGCATGCCAGCTGCATTGAACAAACTGGGCATCCATTACTTCTGCTCCTTAGCAATCTGCAAACATAGGTGTGCAACTCCCATCATTGGCATCATGGACTGCAACCCATATCTGACAGGCTTCAGAAAGCAAACCTACTGAATTCATAGAATGAGGATACACTACAGAGTAGTTGACTATCAATTTCTCCACAGGTGTGGCTGAGATGTGCCTGAGATGGGCAATGTAGTGCAACTTAACTACCTTGTCAGTACAACCTGCTTAATACTCGGATCCAGAAAAAAATGCTGAAAAGTAAGTTTCGCTTGGACTTAGACTCTAGCTCAACAGTCCTTTTGGTTTTTCAGCTACTTCAGCTGAGAGCACAATGCCATTAGTTCCACCAGGTCTGAGTGTTTTAAAGAATAAAACCACCTATCTATCAATTCATGCATCATGCAATAGTAACCTAGGTTCATTGTGTGGCAGTATGCTAATAATGCCTGCACAGTCGTCACTGCTTCATTTTAAACTTCATGCCATACTTATGGAACCTCTTCCAGCAACTTTCCATTCTAATGTGCTGATTGTGTTAAAGTAGAATGAAGCAAGGACAGGAATGAATAAACACTATAGATTGCATGTCTCATTCATCACTACCTCCCCCACGCTCCCAAATGATCTGTGCAGTCATATCCCATTCCTGTTTCTGGGCTCTGGCCCACACCTCCTTATCGATTATTACTACACATTTCCTTCTTCGATGAACTGCAACACAAATGGAGTCCCTTTCTTCCAAAACTATGTTTTTGATCAGGGAACAAGGATATGCCACTTGAATTGTTAAAAATGTCATTGCAGCTACATCACTTTAAATGGAGCTTACATTTCTCCAGGGTTGTTAAGCATGACAAGAAGCTGGAAGTCCGAAGGTGTAGTACAACATAGATGCAACACCAGATTAAATCAAAGTATGGAAAAATGAGAATACCCTCCCAACCCCACCAGCATATCCACAAAACATGGCCAATTTAGTCCCGAAAAATGCAGGTATACCTCAGTTAACAAAGCCTCTGACAAAGAAGTTCATTTTTATAGAGACCTTTAATGTAGGCTCAATCCCCTTTCTTTCTCAACCTCTGTCTAGCTGGATTTTTTTTAGCAGCATTGGCATGGGGAAAACGATGAAGAAAACCTGGAGAAGCAGACTTTTAATGTTGGCGTCTAGTAGCTTATCTGCCATAAACAATGCAATAAAACTTGAGCTGTGAAAGAATGGGATTTTATTGTAGCTGATTGTGATATAGTCATGTATGCCTGCTTACAACACACAAGGTAAATGGCAGCTGTCTCCATAATCCCTTACTGACATGTATGAACAGCAAAACAGAGAGAAAAAGGGAGAGCAGGTAAGCTTGCCTCAACAGCTACCTCCAACATGCTAGAAAAGATAAACCTACAAGGTTGCCACCAAAATGGAAATCCTAAGAAAAATTGAGCCTGGTGAAATAAAATAATAATAATCTCTGAATGCACTTTGGAAGAAGCTTTCAAGTGATTTCTAGAAGGGTCAAAATATATTTGTATATATATGCAAGGCTCACCTGACCTGGGTGTTTCAATTCATGTGTGCATATTATTAGCTTTGAATAAAGTTTTTGCAGAAACATGCTGAACTGCTCTTTTTTTTTTTGTGGTGTAGGAAGCTATCCCTATTGTTTCCATATTATTTCTGCCTCTGGTTGCAAATTTTCTGTTAAAGAAATAATGTCCAGGAACACATCAACTTTTTTAACTGAGGTATATCTGTACAACTTTCCCCTGAATTGTTTGGATCGTATTGAACTAATTAGATGAATACACACAACTATTTACCATGTCTGACACCTGGTTGGTTGTAGCAACCTTTCCAGTGGTAAGCATTTTACAATTCTTCTAGTTCCCCCTATTTCTGAATGGAGAAGGATGTGTGAAAATGCTCTTCACTCAACATCACAGATAGCTAACTTCCCAAGTGGTAGCACCATGCAAAACTGGATAACCACAGAGTGTAATCACATCCTGCTGGCAAGCTATTTGCAAGGTTGCTTCATTGATCAGTCAGACAACTCCCTCCCTTCCCCTCCCTTTACTCCTTGGTTTTGTGAAAGTGGGTTTAGTCCTATCCTGATTCATATACTGACATTTGGAGTCCATGTACTCAAGTGTGCTTCTGCATGTTCCTTCACTCCATCAAGGTCAGCTGTGACGTCTTCTAGGGAATTTCATTGCTTCATCTCTCTCAGTTTCTCTCTCTTTTGGTCTCCAGCTTCATAATGAACTGTGACTTGCTGCATTTCTGTCTCCCAACCTCATTAGAAGGGAAACCTTGTCAAGGTCTTTTCTTTTTTTTTTTTTTTAAAAAAATCAGTTAAAAGGGATTTCTTAAAAAGAAAAAAAGAGAGAGGAAAAATAAATAAATAAAATGAGGCAATTCTATTCCAATTTTCCTTTTCTCAAGGAGCCCTTCTCAGTAACAAAGGAGAGCAAGGCTGGTGTGGCTGCCAAATTCATATTTTCTTTCGCTGCCACCTTCATGCTTTTCCACACGTCCCACAGCAGCGTGATTTAAACTGTGAGAGTTGGCAGAGCTTTAGCTGCTTTACCTTCTCACAGTATCTAGTGGTGTCTCTGCATTCATCTAAGAAAAAAGAAAAGTATAATATTGTCACCTTTCCCTTAATTTTTTAAAAAAGGCAACCTAGGGCGAGATTTTTGTTGGTGTACTAGGCTGGCATAGCTGTTGGTGGCAGAAGGCAAAAGGCCATGGATATAGCAGTTGTGAAGGATGGAAGGCAGTGGAGAAATAGATTACCCAGAGCTGGCAGGTTTTATTTGCCTTCCCTTGCCTGTACATCTCTGACACCTGAAAAATGTGAAATGGCTAATGTAGTGCATCAACAGGATTCAGCAAGTGATTTTCATTTGCTGGTTAGTTGCAGAGCTGGCATATTATGAGGTTTTCTTCCTTCATTTGGTTGCAATGAGGTATTTGAACACCCTCAAAATAATTCCCTGTATGTTAATAGAGCTTCCATTCTCCCTTCCAAAAAGATGATCTTTTAGCCGATTCCAGATATCTTTTACTAAATGAGAAACTAACGACAGCACTATGCAAAGGGATCTTGTAGCATCTTGGAAACTAAGGGCCTGAACAGACAGGCCAAAATAAAGCTGCTTTGGGTCACTTTGGAGGTATGCTGTTTAAATGTTGCATGCATCCTAAGAGGTTGGAAGCTGTACCAAAGCCATCCTCCAGTCCTAAGGACTGGAGCACAGCTTTGGCACAGCTTGTGGCCTCTTAGGATGCATGTGTCATTTAAACAGCATACCTCCAAAGTCACCTGAAGCAGCTTTATTTTGGCTTGTCTGTTCGGGCCCTGACTGTGCAAAAAAAAGGTGTAGCATAAGCATTGATAGACTTGATCTACTTCCTTAGATGCATAGAGGGAACTAGTGCCCATGCATCTGAGTAGACCAAGTCTAGAAAAGCTAATGCTACAACTTCTTTTGCTCAGGTAGTTTCCAAGGTGCTACAAGATTCCTTTGCATACTGATAGAAGACCCTGTTGTATCCTAATATTCTAGACTAATGCGGCCAAGTCCCTGAATTCTAACAATGGCACTGTTATCTCTTCCCATCAAGTGATGAGTGTTGCTGGAGTCTTGTCTCCAGAAGTTGGTAGTAAAGCTTTTGGATGGAAAAGGATTTCACCTTGCCTCAGAAACTGCCTGTTTGTGAGGTTTGTGGCACATTTTGGAGAAATAAATATATAGAAAATGATTTGTCTGTTTAAAAAAGCAAATTGATAAAAATATGTACAAGTGATCTCCAGTGCAACAGAGAATTGTGGTAGGGATACCATTTCAGTATGAAAGGCACTTCATTGATTGCAGTGGCTGCTGCCTGGTAAGTGGGGATTGGGAGAGGGGTCAGGCCAGGAGTCACTCATAGCTGCACCGCTACAATGGTTATGCATTGCAAGTGCCCAAGTGGATGTCTGCCATCATCTTGTAGCCTGATAATACGATAATAGAAATGGCACAAGAATGGAGGTGGAATTTTGAGAAAGCCTATGAAATTAAGTCTGAGATCTTTCTACATCTCTAGTGAAAATATATACAACACCAGAACAAAACATTTGGAAGAGCTATAACTTCCCTTGTATGAGGGAATGCCAATTTTTCCTGTAGTTACTTGATGAGCAGCCCAACAAAAAAGCCCAATTAAAAAACAGTGATTAGCAAAATACTGTATTACTAATACAGATTCAATCTCCCTTATCTGGAATTCCAAAATCCTCCAAAATTTAAAATTGTCCTCAAGGGTGGCTGAGATAGTGACACCTTTGATTTCTGATGGTTCAGTGTACACGGACTTTGTTTCATGCACAAAATTATTAACAACATTATCTATAAAATTACCTTCAGATTATGTTTATAAGGTGTATACAAAACATTCCGTATATACTTGTGTACAAGTTGACCTCATATATAAGTCGAGGGATGGTTTTAGGGCCAAAATCATGGATTTTGATATGACCAATGGATAAGTTGAGGGTCAAACATAGGGGCCTATAACAACGGAAGGAAAGCGGAAAACACCACTTCCGTTCCTCCTTCTCCAGACCTTTCCCAAGAAGGAGAACTAAAACAGTGGTAAAACTCTCACCATCTGACACCACTTTCCAGGTCATGAAGGACAGATTTGAAAATCAGATTGGGGAGGAAAGGAAGTAGAGTTAAATGGATATTTCTTTTATGGGAAGAGAAAGCTTTAAAATCAGATTGCAAAGAGAAAGAAATGGAGTTAAATGGGGTGTTTTATTAGTGTATTCTCTGAAGATGCCCACCACAGATGCTGGTGAAACATCAGGAATAAACTCTTCTAGAACATGGCCAGATAGTCCGAAAAACCGACAAAAAACTATGGATGCCAGCCATGAAAGCCTTTGAATTCACAGTATTAGTGTATTGACCTGTATATAAATCGACTCAGGATTTTAGGGTCAATTTTGGGGCATAAATTTCTCAATTTATAGTCAAGTATATACGGTAAATAAATTTTATGTTTTGACTTGATTAATTTCAAGCCATTAATCAGGAAATTTTTATCTGGGATTAACCTGTCATAAACAGTGGTAAAACTCTTACAAGCATACTAGGTACCACCACTGTCAAGGGCAAAATGTGACTAGGTTTAGAAATTCACATATTTGGGTAGTAATTTTTTCTACAGAGGGTAATGCTGGACATACTGTTTTCACATGGGGTGATGTTGCAGCGTTGCCAGTTAGCTGGCCTTGCTCTCCAGGCGCAGAGGTGCTCTTGTACTGGTTTGTTGGTGTGAACACGCACACATTCCACTCGTCTAGATTGGAAACCATAGTTGCCACAGGTAGCAGTACATAGCGTCCACAAACTGACCCTCCAGTGTACACCACAAGCATCTGTCCAGCAGTTCTGGGTGCTTAAAGGCCTTTCAGGATAAAATAGAGTAATTCAATTGGTAAAATTCAAATGCAGAAATATTCTTAAAAACATGTACACATGTCATTCATGAAAATCTCTATAAATTGGTCTAAAATGAACAGAATCAGGGTTGACTATATTTATTGAGAAGTCAGCAATCAGATACATGGGCACATTGGACAGATACACACTGGCCACAATCTTGTATGTCTCAGGGTAGCATAACAGTTCCACATGTGGACCTACATTAGACTAAGCCACATACCACTCCACTGGACTCACCCTACAGCCTCTGAAGCTCTCCTGCATGGCTATTCAATAGCTTGTAGAGCACAGGCAGAATCAGAGAAACATCTGGTTATGTCCTTATAGCCAGATTTGAAATGCTTACATCACTGCTGAGACCCACCAGGGCCTTCTGTTGGATTCAGTGTTGCTATAATAATTTTGCATCTGGCTATGGTGTCACAATCCTGCCTGCTTTTCAAAAGGCATGGAATAGGAATCCAGAGGGAGGGGACTTGGGAGGATGTACACCAACTTGGGGGGGTGAGTTGATGAGAACTGCAGGGAGAGGAAGGGAATACCAAGAAAGGACATACATAGGCATAAGGGGAAATTATGTGTGCATATGTTGATAAATACCAGCTAAAATCTGTAATTGTGAATTCTGGGGAAAAAAATCAGTTTTGTTTATCTTCATTTGGGTAAGTTATTTTGATTGTGCTAGTTATAGGGAAGGAACTAAGAAGGACAATGATACTCTGCCTCTTATGGCTGGAAATTCAGCCTCCTTGGTTTGTGAGAGGTGAAGCATACAAGAAAGGGTTGACTCCTTTCCTTATGGGGCAGGGCAAAAGCAAGTTCATAACTTTCAATCCCTTGATACTATGCACAGCCCTTGGCTTGGCTTCTTGAAGCTAATTTCTCCATACTTGAGCCTTACACATGGATTTTCATGATGATCGTGCGGCTTTCTCTCTCAGATTTTTACTATGCTTAGGAATGCCTGTTTCTTTAACTCCTTATTAGAATTATCAAAACTTTGATACTCTGTTGCTGCATTATACAGATATTTATGTCCAACATATGTCTATGTAATTCAATTTTTTTGGTTGCTTTGGAGATCAGACCTGATCTACGGGTTGTGCATTGGCCAATCTCACAAACCATTCTTTATCTGCTGCAGCCTGCCTCCCAACATGGCCATTTATTTCTTGGTGGAAAGTGGGGTGGTGGGAAAGCATCCAGCTAAGTGTTATAGCTAGACACAGACAGGTATCCTCCAGGACCTTCTCAAAGGTCCTTCAGGTTTAAGATGTCATTACTTCTCCACTGCTCCCACTCTCCACCCACCAGTTAGTGGATGTATTAAGGGGATGCAGCAGCTAAAAGGTGGTTTGTTAAGAGAGGCTGTTAAGGGGAGACATGTTGTAATTCCACCTGTGCAGAACTTTCTTACACATCTCCCAGTGTAGCACCTCTGCTACTATTTGTAGCTCAATGCTTATTATGAACTAATTCCCCAAGTGATCATTCTGTATATTTTGTTTCTTCCATGAAAAATAAACTCATCCACAGTGTATGTAATTCTGACAAATCTGCTAAGACCTTCTGCTATCTAGGCAAAAGAAGCATGTCTTGCATGTATGTTTCAGACAGTGTCCAGATTTATGGCTGGTCTACACTGGTAAAAAATGCCATACTCATGTTGAAGCTGGTGCTGGCAGTCCTGACAATATACAGCTTCTTCTGGGGAGGATCTGTGTTTTCTTGCCCTTGACCCAACTTTGCTCTGAACTAAGCAAAGTAGAGGAAAATCCTGGTGTTTCCCAGAAATTCAAGTGTCCTTGGATTCTTTTGGCATATGGACAGCTGTACTGAGTCTGATTCAGCCCAAACCAGTTGTCCACATGCCAAGAGCTGCATAATATCCTTTTCTCATGCTGAGTAGCACAGAGGAAGAGGATGGCTTGCCGCCACTTCCACACAGGGAAGAGATCCTACTAATAGCATAAATGGGCATCCAGGCTCCTTGTTGATCGCATGTCTGGATGTCCATTTCTGTCCTCAGCAGAAGTGATGGCATGTCAAGCATGCTTTACATGGCATTCCTGCCCATGAGGAAGTGGTAGCAGCAGCTCTAAAAAGGAGACGGACAAGTGGGGCCAATGTCGTGTTGGCTTGGCTAGTTCATGTGCACAATGGTGAGTTGTCACACTGGACATGACCCAGTGCATGTGGTTGCCTCTCTGGCTGGTCTGGGGCCAGTCTAAAGCATAATGCTCCAGGCTGGCCCTGGATTAAATGGCCAATGTTGATGCACCCTTCCGTAGATCTTGAGAAGTCATTTGCTGTAAACTAAATCCAATAAATTTATTCCAGCTCAGGTATACATCCCCATTGACCTATCACAGGCTAGCTCTGATGTAACACTTTCCACCTCCCTTGGTCTTTAGAGATTCCTATTTGTTCCAACCTTTCCTGCAAAATAAACCATGTAACATCCTGCATACAGTTGAACATGTTCATTTTCCTTTGTGCTGGAGAGAATGTTGCTTATTTATATACAATGGTATACTGTATGCCATCATCCTTGGGGAAAAACTTTGTGCAAGTAACAATGCAAATTCAAAATACAGATAATGTTATGCCAGAGTTTGTTCAGAGATTTTCACTTTTAAAATAAAAAGGAGGAGAAAAAGTAATGCAGCAGCACCTTTACTAAGTGTATAGTCCACTCTTCATGTCCATAGATTCTTTATCCATGAATTCAACCATACACAGCTGGGAAATATTTTTTTAAAAAAATATAAATTCCAAAAAAAACCCCCAAAACCCCTTGATTTTGCCATTTTCTATAATTTACTACCCCACTGTATTTAATGGAATTTGAGCATCCACAGATTTTGGTATCCACACAGGATCTTGGAACCAAACCCTGGCAAATACCAAGGGCTCACTGTATTTTATTTTTGCGTAAGCTTTAATGGATATACCCACTTCTTTGGATGTACTGCATCTGTTCATGCACATGAAATCATGCAAAAACAAACAAACAAACAGTCTTAAAGGCACTACTACATTCCCCTCCCTTCCTCCTTTTAATGCTGTAAGAGACTTCACTACTTCTTTGAAATTTGTAAATACATCACGGTGACTCACCTTGGAAGGGAGCTGCACTGGTCAGAAGGCACAGATATCCCATCCCTGGTTTGGCAGAAAACTTGCCTGTGTTGTACTGCCAAACGAGATCCAATGCACGGCCCATTACACTGTTAAAAAAGAAAATTGGGACATGTAGCACAATAGGCTTGTGGCTGTTCCATACCAGACACTCTTTGTTTGCTGTCTGTCAAGAGTTCCTTTTCCACTCTTATATAGGTATGATTCCACTCTAATCGCCATGGCAACTTCCTATGGAGTCCTGGGAACTGTAGATTGTAGGAGCAATATAACTCTAAATACCCTTCTCAGGATTCTGAGATTCGATAAGATGGAACCATAGTAGGCAAAATGGAATCATATCACTACAGTTGTGAAAGGTCCCCAAGCTTATAAAAACAAGAGAGCTCAAAACACCTCATAGGCTACAATATATAGATTACTAACAGGGAAGCTTTGACCCTTTAGATGTTTGGGTTTATAGCCTCCACAATCCCTACACAATCCCTTTGGTCATTCTGGTTGGGGCTTCTGGGATTTGAAGTCCAAAATATGTGTGAGATCAAAGGTGACCCACAAAGGTAAATTGAGTGGGGTACAAGTAAAGTGGGCTATAACAGAACAAAATTATAACATGCATTTTCAGGAGAACCTAAAGGAATCAATGGCCTGTTACAGACAGGCCAAAATAAAGCTGCTTCGAGTCACTTTGGAGGTATGGTATTTCAATGATACATGAGTCCTAAGAGTCTGGAAGCTGCACCAAAGCTGCACTCCAGTCCTTAGGACTGGAGTGTGGCTTTGCTGCGGCTTTTGGACTCTTAGGACGCATGCATCATTGAAATACCATACCTCCAAAGTGACTCGAAGCAGCTTTATTTTGGCCTGTCTGTAACAGGCCAATGTATTTTGTGAATAAGTGACATGCTCCTTATGTTTTGCTACAAAAACAGAACAACACAATTTCACCACATATTGTTAAATCCCAGATTTAACTGTTGAGTCCTGTAGCAGCTGAAAAACCAAAAACCCCCAAAATAAAACCATGAACTGCAGCACAAACTTTCATATACTAGGGCCCATGACAACTTATGTTACAATACACCAGTACAGTTATTCATCTTTTAAGGTGCCATTGTCTAGTGTTATAAATTTAGCTGCTTGGGACAAACAAAAAGTTCACTCTCTTTCTTTCTCTCACACATTTAGCTAACCTGCGGCTTGTGATCCACACAGGAAATGCCACTCTATCCCTTCTGCTGAACATTTTACAACTCGTACTTATCCTAATTTATAGGCAACCAGTTAATAAGACAGAATCAGAGCAGGCATATTTCCCTTAAAAATGAATAATTGAAAAGTATGATTCATGTAAGACCTGGAAATATAATAAATGTAGCAAATTGGCTCTTGTAAAGAGTGCAGTCTTTTTCACTTATGACTGCAGGAATAAACCTGTCATGTGTTTTAATGTTTAATCCCTCCACCCCTCTTTAAACTATGACATATTGGACACTTGGTGCTAGGTTTCATTAATCCTTAAATGTCTCAATGGAGCCAGGATGGAGGAGGAAATTGTGAATTACTAAGGTAAAGGATACTCTGACTGGACAAAGTTGGTATTGAATACAGGTATATTTGAACAAAATATTGTAATTTCTTTTTTGTCATAAAGCAAAACTGTCAGAATGAGAACCCTTGTTTACTTAGAAGACTATGTGCTTTTTGTAGTATGCAGGTGTGAGAAATCATTTTTTTTCAAGAGCTGAAAAATGTGGGATTGTTGAGCAATATAATAAAACTGAATGTCATAATATTATTTGTGATCCTGCTGTTTTTGCAATAACTCATCTCTACATCCCTTCTCCTTCTGCCTGAATTTTGTATGGTACATCAAGCTGGGACAGAATCTGCCTCCAAAGGTTTAAGTGCTTTTTGTTGTTGTACTTGTGTGCCTTCGAGTTGTTTCCGACTTATGGAGGCCCTAGGGCGAACCCATCATGACATTTTCTTGGTAAGATTTGTTTAGAGAGGGTTTGCCATTACGTTCCTCCGAGGCTAAGAGAGTGTGACTTGCTCAAGGTCCTCCAGTGGGTTTCTAAAGCTGAGCGGGGATTTGAACCCTGGTCTACAATTTTCCAAACTAGACAAGATTGTATTTGTGTCTTATCTTTAAGGGAGGGGATATACTGCAGAAGAAAAAAAACTAGGCTTTTAAAAAAAATAGTGGAAGATATTAAATTCATGGTTATGTTTTTGTATCTTTAGCTAGGCTTCTATAAGACCTGATTGACTAGACAGTGCATTGTACTCCACATACTGAACACGTTCTTTAAGATTGCATCAGCAAGGAATAAAAGCTTTTTATATACTTGAAGGGAAGTGGGATTTCTCCTTCCAGGTCACAATCTATGCTGTATGCCTGGCCTTTGACAAAAATGACAGGGTTGAGAGAACGATCTCTTGGGAACAATGTCCCTTTAAGACAGTGTAAGATAGTTTGTATGGCTGTAAATGAGATGTAACATCAGGTTTCAACATTTAGTCATTACTATATAAGTGCTCTAAAATACCAGGGCAGGTGTGGGTTCTGTGTAGAGAGTGAATTTAATGTATATCAGACAGTGAATGTTGGAGAGAGTTACAGGAGAGTTTGTATATATTGAAACAAATGATAAAAGCCTCCAAGGACGTTTGGATGAATCCAACAGTATCTGTCCATTATTCAAGGTTGGTCAATGCAATGTTGCCAAAAACTACTGAGTTTCTGGTTCTGCACTCTGCTGTGTACATAGTTACTGTTGAGGTCAAGCACCTCAGACAGTGCTGATAGTTGGCTTCTCTAGTGAGCCTAGTTTTTGTTTCTGCACACCTGCAGGACATAGAAGAGAGCCAACATGATCAATTTCTGGTATTCATAAATCAGTATTTTTAAATGCTAAGCAATGCAGGGGCCCTGCAACCCATTAAAAAACTGAATGCTTCTCTTGGAGGCTTCTGGAAGAGGGGGGAAATCACCTTTTTGTGCCAGAAAAAGAGTGGTCCTGGGGAGGTTATTGGTATGTATGTGTGTGGAAGCCATATGCAGTCAACCCTCTGCTTTAAATCAGTGAGATGGAATAGTCCTTCATATGAGTGTATTTGAGCAGCCTAGTGCTCCTGATACTGAAAGGAACAGTGAGATGCTAGGATGTATTAGGACATCCCCCACATGACTTCACCCTCACCCTCTTAGAAGCCTCCTTTTATTTAACTGTGACATTTATTTTGCCACCATTCAAAAGTTTTTTTTAAATTATGAATAATGTAAGATAAGATAGGAAAAGGAAACATACAGCTGGGATTATGTATATCCCATTGTTCTATGGGAGTGCTCTGGTTAGGACAAGCAATTAGATGTAGGCTCTAGTTCTTTCTGTCAATTGTATGGAGAAATTCGCACATTTGGAAAGTTTACCATAACACCCCACCCCCATTAAATCCTTCCCCTTCCTCAGCTACATCCTAATATAGATGTGTCCTCTCCAAAGCACAGCATGCAGAATGCACTGTTGTAATTCATCCTAATATTTAAACTGGGCACTGCACATCCCATTCCATTTTCACAGGGCTCAGAGGCCCAAATACAGACAGTTCTTTCAGTAATCTAGGCTAGATCCCAGCCTCAGATGATGAGATCTCTAGTTCAAGTCCCATTGCTTCCAATACCAGTGAAGGAAAAGAAAACCAGGTAACTGGAGGGACACATAGCAAAGACAGTGTTTCCTTATTTTTGTGAATGGATGAGTTTCAACATATATAAATCAGAAGTGTTAGTACAATTAGGCTATTAGCATTAATTGAATAAATAATCATTTATCTAAATTGCTGTTCGCAGTTTGGTTGAGTGTGTTATGCCTATTACCCAGAGAGTTGTCACAGACAAACCTGAGAGCCCAAGCATACCCAAGATGACATTTGGCTGCTTGCAGTAAGCAACCTGTCTCATAAACTCCTTTTGTAATTCCCATAAATTTCAAACCCAGAGTGTCAAATATCTTCACTACAAATAAACACGAGAAAAACTGAAGTTTCTGTGAACACTCTTCTGAGAAATGGCTGCACGAAATCCCTATCTTCTAGGTTGACACAACATCTACATGAAAACAAAATGAGAGATAGCAGTGTGTGGGGAGCATGGGGTGGGGGTAAAGTATGTTTTCAGAAAGGGTAAAGGAATCTCTTTATTTTCATTGCACTTCAAGAAAGGTAATAACTGAGCTTAGCCAATAAGAACCTGCTGTTTGCTTGAGTGAACTCTATGATACAACAGTAAAATGGCACTGATCCTTGGCCAGTGATCTGTTCTACATTGTAAATAATCAATTTATAGACCTGCTTGGGAATGGAGCTGTGTAAGTTTTATTGAGCACTTGAGAAACTCCCTCCTCCACCTCTTCTTTAAGTTGGAGAAACATTATATTAGGAAGCCAAAAGGTCAGCTGAAACAGATGAATTCATGCAACTTTTGATAATTCATCCTGGATATGACATCATGGGGTGATATAAACTAATAGCCACCTCTTCAAGGGATGCATTACATAAACATTACCTGAAATTCCAGAGAAACTACAAATTAGACAATTTACTTATGTCTTTTCAAAAAAAGATCAGATCCCTACTAATAAATGTGGCATGGTAACTCAATCAATGCTTGAGTGAACTCTTTCCAAAATACACAAAAGCAGGGATTTTCTTTGAGGGATTTTAAATGCAGTTTTTATCAGCTAACAGAAAGCAACAAATCTAATCTTGCTAGAAGCCTCAGGATATCTTCCAATTAGTCCTAGATTCAACAACCAAACAATACTTTTCAGGATGGGATAGGGTGGTTCTGATTATGGCAGTCAACTTTGCATGATGTGTAATGAACAATCCGTGTCTCTTAACCAGAATATCAATAGTTCACCCAGTTCTATCAGGAATTATAGAATAAACATTGCTAGTTCAATCACATTGCCTTCATCTGCCTGAAATAATATGTGCTTAATTTGCTATTCTTGCCTGACTGGCTGACCATTCATTATGATCATTTTCTGTACCTGAGGGAATGTTAGAAATGATGCAGTCCGACAAACATTTAATCAAGATACTGCTTAGTTCTCTTTAACTTAATTTTCCTTCTTAGCTAATTATAAAATTACATAAAATTCGATGTGTTGTTTTCCAGATTCATTATGCATTAAATGTTTTCTCTCCTGTAAGAACAGATTCTGTCACTTTTAGAAACACCAACATTGTTTTAATGCTATTATTATTACTAATTTATGCCATACTTTTAAACATGTAAAATATATAAATGTTTATTTCACTGGTCTTCAAACAATCCTGAGAGATAGATCACCAAGATGGAATTAATTTGTGAATGTCATTTAGTTCAACGGTCCTCGGCCTTTGGCCATCCAGAAGTTTTCCGTTTCAGTTCTCAGCATGCCTGACAATTCTTACCAGGACTTTTTTGAGGAGGGGGCTTTGAAGTCCAAAACATCTGTTGGACCAAAGGTTTAAAATTACTGATCTAACAGAAAAGTGTCCTTCATACATGATCATGAGAAGGCAGCCGGGGATGGGGAGTTAAACTTTAGTGTTGACTATGGCCATGATTCTGTATCATGGTCTATGATGTATAACTTTACTCATACTTAGCTATGTAGCAGGGGTATTACAGAACACTCCTAGTGAATTGCAAAGATGCCTATCAGGGCACTGCAAAAAGAGTGTCCTGATGCACATTGAGTTCTACCAATGTGCATTGGCACTCCCTAGCCAGTGTCTGAACATGCACTGGGGTCTACTGTTGCACACAGGTAGGCTAAGGACTGGCAGGCCCATTGCACATTGATACTTGATACACTTCAGTCACAATGTACAACAGACATTGGCTCCCTATAACATCATGACCGTCACTTGCTGAATACTGATGTTGTGAAACTGCTCAATTCTATTTTCAATAGACATACGTCCACTTGTGTAGACACACGTCTAATGTGGAATTTCATCTTATATGTACTTACCTGTCCCCAGGCAGAGGTTGCCCACTCAACACACAACTGTCTGTTACAGCTCTGGGTATCTACTGGACGCTTGGCAACTTGGGCACATACATCACTAGACATGGGGACAGAGTTGCCTGCAGCTGTTAGCTTCTGACATGTCACTCTCCGTGTCTGGATGCCTCCACCACAGCTTTGCGTACAATGGGACCAAGATGTCACCATCCACCTAATCAAAGGATAAGGTAAAAAAAATTATGAAAAGAGTCAACGGTATTACAAAATCACACACCTACCTGTGTTTTCTGAAACATGTTTTCACTCTGCAGTCCTAGGCCTTGTCTATATAGGTGCTTTACCCCACCCCCCCCCCCCCCCCGATGCACTATGATGCCCAAATTGGATATGGACTGTCTTCACTATGCCTGCATCTGATTTGGGACTTCCTCTCCCTAACCTGCATTTAAATAACTCATCCTTTGTTGCAAGTTTTGGACTCTCTTTGCTGCAATGCCGGTGTCTCCCTTTTCACTTGCAATACCTGTGAGCTGCCTGGCACTGCTGCTGCAGGGGCAAGTCACTCTGAGGTCAGAATGAGGTGTCAAGCATTGATAGTGTGGCTGAGTGCCTCGTTCTGATCTCATCAAAGGCACCAGGTAACAAATGGGGACACTAGGAAGTTAGCTGTCCATCATTTGTGGCCAGAACCAAGAACCCATAGCCGGAAGAGAGCAGCGAGGGGTGAATTTGGGGTACTTTGTGGGAGTAGGCCAGAGTATTCTGGCAAGTGAGGAGTTCTCACCATTGATTTCAACCAAAGGCTAGTCAGATTAGGGAAATTCTGCATCACTCCTACTAACAGGTTGTGACTGCTGATTGAAATCCAGTCAAAAATTGTCTGCTAAGAAACAAGCAGAGTATCCACCTGATCATGAGAACTCTAAGGTTTGCATAGGTACAAAAAAAGAATCAAATGATAGATGGAGGAGTAAGATGAATGGATGGAGCCCTGAAGAAATTCCCTTCTGTTAGGGGTGATAACACACTGCAATATTTGGTTGTCAGTTCCATTTGGCTTTTTGACTTGAAGGCACACAGCAACAACAATCACAAGGCAAGAACCTTTTAGACCTAAGGTAGTGTGAAGTACTGCTTCCTGGGCTATCTGTTTGGGGGTACGGGTGGGGGAGTGACAATTAAAAAAAAAATGCCAAGGGCATGCCCATTTGTAACACATGTTTATTTTTTCTTCTTCTGGAAACTCTGAGCAAACTGGCAGCCAGTAGTTCATAGACACTGGTCCAAGGACCACTACAGTGGCTTCAATAGCACTGGTTTAAAGGTTTCTCAGGTAAACTGAAATCACTGACTTTAAGTCTGGGGACAAGTATCTAAAATGTTTTTGAATTACAGTCCTATTTCTTAATTCAGATCCACTGCAGTTGCAAAAAGGATTTGAGGCTTTGCTAGGTTTCATGTAGGCTAGTCTCCACATATTGAGAAATAACCAGGCCCCTAGTGTTCAGGTATCCTATGGCATGCTGATGGGTGTTCTGGGTTCTTGTCAGGATGTGGTGTGAAGACAGGTGCCTTTTGATGAATATGAATTGTGGCTGCATCTGTGCATGTAATCTTTGGGGGATAATTTGTTAAAAATGGAACAGCTGTCATCAGTAGCCCAGAGGCTTTGGGAAGGAAGGACAGCAGGAAGAAATGGAAGGAAAAGGATGATTGGTTTCATGGGATTGCTCTGGTCAAGTCAAGGATCTGTGTGTCTCAGTTTCATATCTGTCCTATCTATTTATAAACTGAATGTTTGAGAAAATCTGAGCCTGTCCCATCACATAAGTACAAATTCATGCTACAGGGAATCCTAAACACCAGCTTTCTCCAACCTGGTGTGCTTCAGAAGCATTGGATTACAGCTTCCACCACCGCAGACAACATATCCATTGACTATGCTACCAGGGATGAGGGGAACTGTAGTCCCACACATTTAGAATGGTCCACGCTGGGAATGGCTGCTTTCAATTACGAATCAGAATAGCCCTTTGTTTTTATTCTTGGGCTGCTGATCAGATTTCTCAAAACATTTATAGAAACAAATCAATTAAAAAAAGTTCTGTTACAGAAAAGAAAGCACAGTTTCCGTTCTCTTTCTTGATCATATAGGTCAAATATACAGGATTTTTTTTTTTTTGCCCCTTGTAAATTCTAGCTTAACATTTCTAACACAAGCTCATTTCATCAGTTTCTTGGGAGTCAAGAAAGCAGCATGGGCAGCACTGCAGCTTAAGAAGGGACTAATGCACATAAATCATTCGTGTAGAAGTATTCCCATCAGCAAGTCAGACTTTTGCTGATATTAATGAGTATGTTTCATATTTCACTAACTCTCCTGGTTCCAGCTGTTTCTTACGATTCAGCTGGCCATCTAGAGATCCGTTGCCTAAAGCAGAGGTGTGTGAAACATTATGGAAAAGTAATAAAATAAGAGACATTTCCACAGTGGCCATTCTGTGCTGATCATGGCATTTATTTATTTCTTTTACAGCTCTGTGGGTGTTGCTGCTCTTGTCAGAAAATGGCAGGACAACTTTCTGAGACCATGAAAACACAGGAAGTAGCCTTAAGCTGAACTGGATCGTTGGCCCATCTAGCTCAGTAATTTCCACCTCCAGGGGTCTTGGCCTATATTTCTGATCTACTCTGAGCATTGGCCATGTTGGCTCGGGCAGATGGGAGTTATATTCTAAAATATCTAGAAAGATTCAGATTGGGGATGACTATGTTTTACTGGACCTATTCATCTGTCCTTTTGCCAGAATGCATTGCTAAAAAAATAGAGGTTCTCCCAACTATAAGCTTAGGAAGCTTTATAGGAAATATAGCACTGTAGAATTGGAAGATGGCCTACAGTTTCTCTGAGAAAGAGCTGTTTAAAATAAATAGTGCACAGAACAGCATGGCATTCAGTAATCTCTGTGAACTGCTGTGAATAACTCCTTTCGTTGATTAAACTACAAGCTTCTAGTTCTCACAATCAGAAAGAAAGATTTTTAAAAAAACTACATCAAGTGCCAGAGACCAATACTCTGTTTTTTACTTAGCAAGACTCCCAATTCTACCCATTACATTACATTATATTACTGAGGGATTACACTAAAGTTGGTGTGTGGCTTCTATTATATCAGACCTTTATATTTAATAATATAAATTATATTATTATTAATAATAATAATAATAATAATAATAATAATTCTCAGTGCCACCAGGCACTGAGAAGCTCTTACTCTTTCAAGGATTTTGGGCATGACTGTTATACACATGCTACAAGAACTCAAGGCTGTATATAGTTTGTTAGGATATCTGCAAGTCAATTTCCCTCTTCTGGCTGAGTTATTTTAACCTCTGAGGAAGCAAATCCCACAAGCTTACTAAAGCAACTCCTTTGCCTAGTGGTAGTATTCTACGTAGTGACTCTTAATTCACCATAGGCAACCAGGTATTTTCTAGCCTGCAATGTGTTAAAACCTCCACTTTAAAGGTATTATATTCATGGTGACAGGTGCTAGAAAAATGGAAGGGCTATTACTTTAGATCAGAATTTTACAACACACATTGTAGATTTTAGTTGAACCCCTAACCTTCCACTGAGCTTTTACCTGTCTCCATAACTTTGCTTAAGTAATAACAAAAACTACATACCTAATGTTTGAAAGGAATATGTAAGCTGTAATTAAAGAAAAGAATTACAGAAGGAAAAGAAATCGATTGGGTATCAACAACTAGTACCATATATACTCGACTATAAGTAGAGAAATATATGCCCAAAAATTGACCCTAAAATCTGGAGTTGACTTATATACAGGTTAATACAGTTGCCATGGGTTGAGATCGACTGGAGGACAGTTAACAACACCAACAACAAACAGTAATATTGCTCATAAAGGTCCTTTAAAAAGCAACCCTGATGCCCCACTCTTAATGCCTCGGCAGTGATTACTCAAAGACCTGTGAGGCATGGGTTTGAGTGTGTGTGTAGTGATTTCCTTCTCAGTCCGATCTCCAAACCTTTGCTTTGCCTCCTCCTCCTCACATTTCCCCATTTTCCCTTCACTTGCAGCCCAATCTCCAGACCTTTGCTTCTACTCCTCCTCCTTGCATTTCCCCATTTTCTGTCCACTTTCAAGCTGATTTTAAAATCTTCTGCTTCTTAAATTTTACCCTCGACCTATCCATGGGTCATATCAAAATCCATTATTTTGGCCCTAAAACCTTCCCTCGATTTATATGAGAGGTTGACTTGTACACGAGTATTTATGGTAGGTTATGAGAAAGTCTAACAAAAATCAAGCTGGTACTGATGGGAAGGAAGTGTAAAAGAATTTGAGTTTTTTTAAAAGATGTTTTAAGTAAGTAGGAAAAAGGTTAGGAGTGAGGAAAGGGAAGTTAAATGGATGCATGTTTTGAATTTGGAAGATAGTGAGGAAATGTGATTGGAAGGGAAGGGCAAAAAGAAATGAGGAAGGCATAAGAAGATATAAGCAAGGAGAAAGAAAAGGTTTGTGAATATGAACTATATGAGAGAACTGGATTGAAGATACTGAGGTGAAAGTATGATGATGGTTGTATTGGACTGAAAATGGTGGACTATCAGTATCGGAACGTAAGGGTCAAAACACACTGCAGAAATAATCCAGTTTGACACCACTTTAACTGTTCTGGCTAGAGAATTTCAGGCAGACTTTTAGCCTTCTCTCTCAGACAGATCTGGTGCCACCACAAACTACAATTCCCAGGATTTCTTAGCCCTGAGCCAGGGCAGTTAAAGTGGTGTCAAACTTGATTATTTCTGCTGTGTGTTTTAGCCCTGAATATGTATACATATATATATGTGTGTGTTTGCTGGTGTGATGTGCACATATGTCCTTTTTGTATATGCATGCATGTTTAATAAAAATATTTTTTAAAAAAGTAACCTTGAAGGGCAATCTCTTCTGTTACAAACAACAGGCTGCAGAGCAGGTTTGGGTTTGTTCACACAATTGGATGTGTTGACTGGTGCTCCACCCAGCAAGCATCTCATCTGATGATATTGTAGACCCTTGTTACCGCAAGAGGCTGAACAGGGAGACATCTTGTCAACTGACCACCAATAATCTGAAACGGCAGCAAATCATCCAATTGAAAAAAAAATCGTCCGGACAACATACATTTATTAATATTGTTAAAACAGAAAATGCCATACCCCTCTTTCTTGCACAGAGATATTTTCAAGAAGTGGTGACAATAAACCAAACTTAATTTCTCAATTGGTGCACAAGAACTGGCTCCTTGGATTACAGCAAAGGCTCATCTTGGCTTCTATTTTGTTTCCAGCAGTGGCCAGTCAACAGGGAGAAATGTTTTTAAAGCGAGGGCTCAACATTGGCAGCTGGTCATTATTAATGTTGTCTACTTGTAAGTATGTTTCCACAAAATAATGAAAATTCCATGTGTAGAAATAATGCAGTTTGACACCACTTTAAATGCCATGACTCCATCTTACAGAATCCTGGGATTTGTAGTTTATAGCAGAGAAAGCTAAAGACCTTGTAAAACTATAAATCCTAGGATTCCATAGGAAGTGTTCATTAGAGAACATCCTGAGATATATTGACTTCAAAATGTTCAAAATGACCCCCCAAACCTGGGTCGACTTAGGGTATCTATCTGTCCAAAATGGAGATCCACAAGTGAACTGAAATCTCCTTTGTATGAGGACCCTTAATAAAATATGGAAAGAGCTCTTTAATCACGGCAGGATTGCAGACCTACAAGCAAACATTGTGGTACATCCTCCATTGTGCTTTATTGTTGTATGCTTATGATGACCCTAAGGCAAATCTATAATGGGGTAAGATTTGCTCAGAGGGAGTTTGCCTTTGCCTTCCTCTGAGGCTAAGAGAGAATGACTTGGCCAAGGTCAGTCAGGGGGTTTCCATGACCCAGTGGGGATTTGACTCTTTGTCTCTGGAGTTGTAGTCCAGCATTCAAACCACTACACAATGCTGGATTTTCTATGATGCTTACCATCCATGAAACCCAAAACTAAGCAAACAACAAACAGAAAAGTCCTACACTGTTGTTAGGAATCAACATATGGAGACTGGGAGTGTTCTGAAATCCACATTTTATTGCCCAGAAACTGTACTTCCACAAAAAAATTAATTTTAAAAAGCATCACCTACACTAAAGTTAGAATCATCCAAGCCATTTTATTTCCCATGACTGTTTACAGATGTAAGAGTTGGACAGTGGACAAAGCAGATAGAAAGAAAATCAACTCATTTGAGATGTGCTGGAGAGGAGTGTTAAGGATACCATGGACAGCCGAAAAGACAAACACATGGGTCCTTGAACAGATCCACTCTGAAATCTCCCTGGAAGCCAAGATTATCAAACTGAGGCTGTTGTACTTTGGCCATATCATGAGAAGGAATGACTTATTAGAAAAGACAATAATGATAGGGAAGGTAGAAGGCAGTGGAAAGAGAGGAAGACCATATGCCAGATGGATAGACTCAATCAGGGAGGTCATGGGCATAAATCTGCAGGACCTGAGCAGAGAGTGAGTATAGGGGGTCTTGGAGATGTCCCATTCATAAAGTAGCCATGAATTGAAGTCGACTTGAAGGCAGTTAGCAACAAACAACACAGCAGTATGTCAATTCAAAAACAAAAGAACCACGACAATAAAAACAAGAGCTACCTTGGATCGCCAGAGATGTTTTCTGCACAAGTAAGCCTGCCTCATTCTGAGCCATGCAACTGATTTCTCCCTGATAATCACTGCTGATGTTCAGTATCTGAAGAATCTGACCAGATGCCAAGACATGATGAGGCATAGTGATGGGCTGGCCAGAATAAAACCAGGTGATGTTAGGTGTTGGATGGCCGTTGACTGGGCAGCCTTAAAACAAACAGAAAAAACAAACAGAAATATGTTAACTCTCAACAAACTGGGCAACTACTTACCACATGTTTACTTCTTACATCCTAAAGAAGATCAGAGAAATCAACGATTGAACTTTCAGATGGTTTTGTGATTATGTCTGTTGCTAACTTAAACATTTATATCTGATTAATCATATTCACTTCACAATGCTTGACAATATTGATGATAACATAAATAAAGATCCCCAGATGCCCAGATCCCTAGCAAGTATTACCTCCAACAGAAGAGATAAGTGGAATCTCAGACCTAAATTCAATATGTAAGTAGAAAAGAGGCATTTAACCAATGGAAAGATGATAAATAAGAATGTACTGAGTTCTAGTTACAGAGGCATGCTTTTTTTCATATACCTGCAGCCTTCAGACAGGCCTGGCTCCATTTTGGGATGGGTGCAGGTCCTGGGTAGGGTGCCTGGATAGGGTGCCCAGTGATCCTCTCAAAATAACTTGCCTACATGCCTGTGATGTTCCTGCTTGGGAGGGGGCTGGACTCAATGAGTCCTGTGGTCTTTTCTAACTCTGATTCTACGATATCAGACTGTGCACTTGAACTCCACCAGTGCTCCCACTGTAATTGTGATGGCCTCCCCACAAATCAATGTGATGGAGACAGATGGCATAATATGATAGTTGGTGAACTTGACACGCTGCTACATGTAATTCCCCTAGGTCCCTGCTGTCTTGTTCAGCCAAGTGGTCACAGCAGCAGGGGCAGTTAGCCCTGCCATTTGACCTGGTATATGGTATCCTGGCACTAGACCTGCCTCCAGATATCTCCTAGTTTTCAGTAAGACAATCTGTTTCGATTTGGCTTCTATGATTTGGTGTATTCATATAAAACTACAGTTGGCCCTCCATATCTACAGATTCTCCATCCACACCTTGGAAATGTAAAATGAAACAAACAAACAAAAAAGCAAAGCTTGATTTTGCCATTTTATATGAGGGACACAATTTTACTACACCACTGTAAATAAGAACAAGAACAACAAGAACAACCATGTTCTCACCCACCTTTCCTCAAGGCTTGAGGTGAGGCACAAGATAGATTAAAATACATAAAACCCTTTTAAAAAACATAAACCTAGGAAACATTACAATCATCCAGAAATCAGGTTATACAGTACCATCTTCATTTTCATGGGGGATCTATTCCAGACCCCCTCCCCGCAAAAACAGAAAATTGCCGGGACTGAAGCCCCGTTGGCTTGAATGGTGGTGTGCACCCCATTTTGTCCCCCTCCATTTGCCACCGGTGAACGGGTGAGGGACACGGATTCAAAGTCTGCGAAAATGGAGGGGCGACTGAATGCCAATTTAAAATTTATTGTTTAAAATCAGCTGGGTAGACCTGTCACAAGAGATAGGTCTTTAATACTATTTTAAATTCAGATAGCATATTCAGCTGTCAAATATCTCCCAGCAGGGCATTTCACAGTCTAGGGGCAACTGAAGAAAAAGTCCACTGGTTGGAAGTTGCCAACATAGTCTTGGCTAATTGGAATAGATGTCTACCAGAGGACCTGAATATATGGATCTATAAGGAAGGAGGTGATCCCATAGGTAACATGGACCCAAATCATGTAGCACTTTAAAGGTGGTCACTTCAAGTTTTGCAAGCAGGGTTCAAAGATTATCAGCTCTTCCACACTGCAGAAATAAAACAGTTTGATGCTACTTTAACTGTCATGGCTCTATCCTGTGGAATCTCTGAATTTGTAGTTTGGAGAAGTATTCATTCTGGTCTGTCAGAGAGTTATCGTGCCTCATCAAACTACAAATCCTAGGATTCTGTCACATATAGAGTCATGAACCATAAAGTGTCATCAAACTCCTTTATCTCTGCAGTGTGGACACACTCCAAGACTACCTCAAGCCTCAAGATTTCAGGGTTGAAAACGGAGATCTTGAGATGACCCATTCTGATGTCACAGGAGCCGGGTCCTGGTGATGTTAAAAGGATGATATTAAAAGGGGCAACCCCTGGTGATGCCATTAATCATCAAACACTGAGCATTAACCACAGCTGCACAGAGTATGCCATTCAAGTCTAAGTAATGACAAACAAACAAACAAATAAAAGCTTTTTAAAAGCAGTATATTCTCACTGAGACTGTACCTCCTCATCCTGAGGGCCAAAGAAGAAGAGCCAGGCCCTTAAATATCAGAACTGAATTTACACACTGATGGAAGCCTGCAAAGTTCCTGAAGTGGTAGAAAATGGGGTGGGAGTGATTCCCAGACCCTGTGAAGTTCTCCATCTCTGCAGTAAGGTGAAGGTTCCTGTCTCATATATGTTTTCCTACCAAACACATAATCTTCACTGTGAAGTCTCTTGGTATCTAAAAACCTTGGTTTACATTAAAAACTCTGTGCACAGTGGCTGAAAGCACTTGCTCCTGCAGCCTGCTATGTGTATAACTTGCACATGTGTTAACTGGCTCTGAGTAGCTTCTGGTGTTTACATTCGGCTCCCATCTGTGATATACGCAAAGAGTATGCTTGCAAGTTCATTACAATTACAGATGAATGCTTAGGAGTCTGCTAAGATAATCAGATCAGAGGGATCATCACCATTATATGGTTTGTAACATAGGCAATTAACTCAGTTTTACTATAATATCAAAAGAAGAAGGAGGCAAAATATCAAATGAGATTTACAAACAAAAGCAAAATCATTTGACATTAAATTGAGTCCCTAGCCAAATTTAATTTGTTTCTTTGGCTGTAGGTTTCCTACAAAGTTTTTTACCAAATACATGAACTCTTGCTCTTTCTGTCACTACATATTTTATTTCCATCAGCTATTAGTACTTCTTCCCAAACCAGTACATAAAATGATGAAAATACCACATAGGCAATAACAGGGAAAATAAATAAATAAAAATAAGTGCCTATTCTCACAATGCAATGATAGGAGGAAATTCCTCCCTCCCTTGTAATGAAAAAACCTTGCTAGTCCCTATGAAGACAGTATGTAATAGGTATTTCCCGTTTGCATCTGTTAGATCAATATAATTCATCCTTGATAAATGACATATCTTCCAAATAAGTCTTAGTACAGAGACAATAATGTCTTACACACATTTAACAAGAACAAAAATATGAAGCAATATACTGAAAATAAACCAGCCTTGTTCTGCTCAGAGGAATAATATTAATCCCACCCAACACAGGTTACTAACAGAAGTACTTACTTTGTAATATGGTCTTATTAGCCATGACTGAAGACTTTATGGCATGTCGATGGAAAAGCCTTGGTTGTACTGCAATTTACTGAGCACTATCATTATTCAAATGAATGAACAATACACAGCTTGTAGTAAATGGGACCACACAGGAACACATGGTCAGGCAGGGATGGACAGATCAGTGTATTCATTTTGTGTCATGTTAGCATGTGTTAATTCATATATCTGTTTCATCCTGTTGGATATATACCCCCCTCTTTTTAAAGTACAAAATGGGCATTTAAACACACATTTTCTCTCAATTTTTGTTGTTTGCTTAATAGTATTTTTTATTTGCCCAAAATTCAATACATGAAATTTATTATGAAATTTATTGTATAATTTGGAGAAGTGTAAAATCTGATGGATAACTACAATCTACGCTGCAATATTAGCCTAGAATTTGTGGATCAGGTCAGTTCCATAGGAATTCACAAAAAACCAAATTCCTGTAACATTTACACTATTAGATTTATCACATGTGATGTTTCTTGTGTATATTGGGGTGGAAAATCAAATATCAGATATAGCACACCTACTGAGATCTACATCCAAGCAGGGGCTCCACTTCTGTTTCCCAGAGCCCCCGGCCCTCCTCTTCCTCCTCAAAGTGGATGCCTATTCACTTTCCTTATCCAAGCAGGTAAGTTGTGATGATAACAAGAAGGAGCAATGCTCCTACCAGTTGCCCCATCTTCTGGGCAACTGGGAGGAGCAAGCCAAGAAGGCGGCACATTAATGGGAAATGGCAAGGCAGCTGACCCATTGAGGACACCCCAAGAACCTCACTATGTCCGGAAGGAGCAGATTGTCTGTTGTTGTTGTTGTTGTTGTTGTTGTTGTTGTGTGCCTTCAAGTATTTTGACCTATGGCAACACTCATGGGGTTTTATAGGCCAGATTTGTTCAGAAGGAGTTGCCTTCCTCTAAGAGTGGCAGAGTGTGATTTGGCTAAGGTCATCCAGTGGGTTTCCATGGCTGAGCAGGGATCTGAATCCTGGTCTCTCAGAGTGCAGCTATATTGCAGAATTAACATAGTTTGACACTACTTTAACATCCATAACTCAATGTTATGGAATTCTGGGATTTGAAGTTTTGTAAGGTATCAAAGCCTTCCCTGCCAGAGACCTCTGAGGTCACAACAAACTATAAATCCCAGGATTCCATAGGTGGAGCCATGACAGTTACATGAAATGTTGTTAACTTTGGTATCTCCTGCAACAAACAGTAGAGCAGTAAACTAAATACACGTGGGGTAAAATCTGCTCAGTAAATTGTGTTGGAAGCGAGATGGGGTGGATGTGACATGGTTGGTTTGTACCCTGGATGCCTGTCATGGTGGTGTCTTGTGGTGTTATTGAGGTGGGTGAGCTGAGAGCAAAGGCTGCCCCAAGTAAAGGCATCCTGGAGATTCCTTGCCCAGGTATCCAACAAGAAAAGGATGTCGCCAGCTTTAAAGGGTCCAGAAAAGAGAAGTAGCAGAAAGAGAAAGATGAATTTGTGGACAAGACTTAGGATGCAGGAGCTGTGTGCTTCCATTGCCATAATTTCACTGCTATCTTTGCTTTTGCCAGCTCTTCCCTGGGGAATGAACACACATTTTAAAAAACAGGCTGGAGGAAGTTTATACATCTCTTCTATTTTTGGAAGACATGATCCTGATCAGGTCTCCACATTAAGCAAAATCATCCAATTTTTAATTTATACAGATTAGATCTTTTAGTTTACTGAAAAGCAAAGAAAAATGTTATGCCTTTAAACAAAAAGTAAAACTTGCACAATTTGTGAGCCTTCCAAACTCTAATCCCGACTCAGTGCAAAAGTACAGTAGATTGTTTGTATAGTGGGGCTCAAGAAAACTAAAAGCTAAATTGCTGTAGCCAAAGGTTACATATAATATGCACACTCCTCTCATACCCCCCTGGGTTTGTTTCTGGCACCCTAAGGGGAATATGCAGGCATGTGTTTTAGCCCTCTGGGGCAGAAGTTTTTGCTGGCTGTTTGGAAATAAATCCATCTGCTTTTTGCTTTCACTTGGCCTAGCAGAAGCCAAGGCAAAGTTAGGTTTCTTTGCTTTCACAACCTACTCAGTCGACCTCTGTTGCCAAAGGGCTTGTGGAGCAGGGAGACAGGCCTAGTCCTCCTTTATCTTCATTTCATTTGTGTGTTTGTGAGTGTGGGAGGAAGCCAAGGAAAAGAAGGTGGGAGAGAATAGGAATCTTCTGCCTTCCCACCCCCTCCATGCAAGAGAAATGGATTCTTATGTTTTGCAAATATTAGAACCAAAGAGTCCAGTAACTTGCATAGTGCGAAGACATTCTGCAAACCGTTCTGTCTCCTGAATCAACAGAGAAAGTGGCCCCTGTAGTCCCACTCCACAGTCACTGAGAACAAGGTATGAAAACAGAGAGCTGTTTTCCAAGATCCCAAGGTTATGCTTACAAGTGCTGGCAGTTAGGGAAACCTTCCTCTGACTTGTGAACTGAGCAAATCTGATATGGAAGTCACCAGGGGAGAAGACAATAAATATGGAACAGCAGGATTTCCTTTTTACAGTTGACTGTACTTCTCTGGTTGTAAAAAGCACACTTTACTGGCCAATTGTACTGTTATTGTTTAATATCTCCTATGAATTGGAGCTTTATTATTATTTTTTAAACAACTTGTACTGAAAGTCTGGGTCATAATCTGGACATCAGTCAAATGGTAAGGAATAAAGGCAGATTTCACACTAAACTATAAGAATGATGAGGACAATAGAGTCTATGCCACCACATGGAAGTTGGCATTCAGCCTGTTCTGGATGTGGTTGAGCTGTCCTTAAAGGATTAAGTTCTCAAGCTTCTTTTTGAGTTCAATTAGCCTCCAGGGCATCTTCTGTTAGCTTAGGTTATGAATCAGCTGCAGGCTCTCTTCTACAGTAGGTCCTTGGTATCTGCTGGAGTTTGATGCCAGGACGCTGCTGTGGATACCAAAATCCATGGATGCTCAAGTCCCATTAAATACAGTGGCATAGTAAAATGTTGTCCTGTACAGAAAATAGCCAAATCAAGGTTTACTTTTGGGAATTTATATATTTTAACATATTTTCAAGCCATGCTTGACTTCGTGGGTAAAAAAATCTGTGGATATGGAGGGCTGAAAGTAGTATCTTCTCTAGTTTTAGAGTAATACTGGTGGAACAGTCAAAAAATAATTATAGTATTAAGCTTTAAAACATCAAATGGATAGGGGTACCATATCCAGATGTGTAGCTATGGGGGTGGGGGCAAAAGGAGGACATTTCCTTTCTAAGTGATAATTCTGCCCTCCCCAATGAAACTTCCTCTCATTCTTCAAATGTCTAGCACTGCAGTAATCTAAAGTTCAGTTCAGCACTGGATTTAGACATTCAAAGATAAAGAGCGAAATTTCCAAGGGAATGTGAGCACAGCAAAAATAAATGTCCTAGATGTGAGCGATGCTAAATGTTTTACTCTCCACAATGTTAGAAATCTGGGGAATGAAGGAAAATTTCATGGGGACAGAATTCTAATGTCTTGTAAAAATAGACTCAGATCCTTTTATTATGTACAGGGGAGACACAAATAAGATACACATGACTGATCCCTTAAATCTAATTTGGCTAGGAGCATAAAATATTGTCTTTATCCTAGTTTTCAAGTCCTTCAATGATCCTCATTTCAGGCCCCATTCATACTGAGCTATTTGCTCTGGATGATACTGGGTAGATCCGGATGCCCTCCCCCTGAATCTCTCCAGAAGCAAGTGCCCACTATGAAATACTTTAATCAGGGTTATTTACTCCTGAACGCCATTGCATCTCTTAGTAGAGAATTCACATTTGCGGTAACCGATTTTAAAAAAGGCTCCTTTGCTGTCAATCAAATTCTCTTCCGCTTTCGTAAAGGTGACTTTTCTTACAGCGATTGGGCAACCGGATGCGTGATTTCCCCCTTCCCCCCTACTTAAAAAAAACACCAAACCAAACAGGCGCCAGTATGCGCAGATTTTGTCAGATTTAAAAACCTCTTGCGTTGTGGGTATTTGGGTCACTGCTGGTTATGGATCTTCCCTTGGCCCCGTTTTCAACCCCTAAATGCAATCTAATGCCATCTCTGCATCCTGCATCTTCTCTCCTTGCCACCCCAGAAAGCCTCATACACATGTAATAATAACAATAATTAATTCCTCACCTCGGAATGCCAGAAAAGGATGCCATGCATCCATTGCTTTCCCTCAGCCAGCCCTGAATTCCTTACAGACAGTAGCAAAAGCATTATCAGTTTGCCAAATTGGAAAGAGAAACGTTTGTAACATTCGCATTGTAGCATTCACATAGAAAAAATAATGTAGAAAAAAAAAGCCTTTTGCAAAAGTCTCCTGCAAATGCCATGTTGCTGGAAGCAGAAATGAAAGGGAAAGTGAACAAGCAGCCACGTTCTATCTATATATCTATCTGCCTGTAGCAAAAACCATGTGCATAGTCTGTCAAAAATAAATTTAAAAAATAACATTTGTAACATTTGCATAGAAAAAATAATGCTTTTTGCAAAGTGCCTTGCTGCTGGGAGCAAGGAATTGAAAGGGAAAGTGAATGGGCAGGTAGCCACATTCTATCTATATATCTAGCTACCTGAAGCAAAAAACATGCACATTGTCTGTCAAAAATAATAATAATAATAAATATAAAAAAGCCTGGTGCAAGAGCGGAGGCTTGCTCTGTTCTGCCTCCCCCCTTTGACCTACCCTGAACTTGACCCTTTGTCCTGCTCCTTCCTTCTCCTCCTCCTGCTCCCCCATTACCCCAATTGCCCTCCATGGGCCCCTTCTCTCCCCCGGTTTCCTCCTCCTCCCTCACCCCATGAAGGGGAGGGAATGCTTTGCCCTCTGCCCTCCCTCTGCCCTAAATCCCTCCCAAGAACTTGACCTGATCATGATCAGGGACAATTTCATATTTGCCGAAACCGTTTAAAAAAAATCCAGCTTTTACTCTGATTTGAAAAGACCCGTGCTAAGGGGCACTTGCCCCTCAACTGTTGTGCAAGCCTCGGATTCCCTTGTGGGAGATTTGAGGTGAATATGAACTTCATGTGCAAAAATCGGTTCCTGATCCGGGGTAAAAGGTAGTCCGAATGGCCCCTCAGTCTGAGTACAATCTTTAAGGCTGATACTATAGGGTGAATGTGATTCCTGTGGATTTTGGAGTACATGCTTAGACTGCAGAACACAGCATTGCGGATATGAAGAAACAAATACAGAGATGTGGCCAAGATCCGACACTGGGAGGCACCTGTCCTCAAGTAGCTAGATCTCTAACACTACTCCCCCTCCCAAAAAAAACCTCTCACCCTGTAAAATACACAGCCTCCCCCAACATGACAATTTCTGGACTGTCGAGAAAAGGAGGGACCAGCAGAGAAGTGTAAGTGCTCACTGATGATGAAGTGAAAATTGTTGGATGTGTTGCTGCTGATCTTCCCACTCTCTGACAACCTGGAAATGGCCATGTTGGGGTGGTGGCTGTGGAATTTGTACGGTGTACTTTGTGGAGTCTTTTAGTCACTACATGATTGGAACAGAATTCTGACCTATGTGATGACTGAAAAGGTGACTTGTGATGTTGTAAGGCAGGCATACAATATTGTAACTGATTAACAGGATTCCAGACATGTATAATCTTCTGCATTGGCCTAATGGCACTCCAGGATTAGTAACCTACTATGTAAACTGACAGTGTCAAACACCCTTACAGCCCCATATATGATCATCCTTTGTACTACTGGCATATCCACATTCCTCAGGGATTAAATTGAAGACTTCTCTTCCGCTGGTAGAGAGCTAGAGACTCTGTCACACATGGGAGGGAATAGCATCACCATCTTCCCTCATGTGCTCCTTTAAGAAGCTACCAGTAATCTCTGGAAGGTTGATACAGGCATCTCAGCCCAGGACAAGGCATATTTTTTGGTCTCCATTTTAGGAGGAAAACCAGGGGCACACTAACTTGAAGAAAATGTGTTAGCCTTGGGATAAGTGTGAGTGGGTTTAATTTGGGCTGCTGCTACTCTGCAGAATACAGTTTGATACTGCTTTAGTTGTCATGGCTCCATCCTGTAAAATCCTGGGATTTGTAGTTTTTTGAGGCACCAGAGCTCTCTGACAGAGAAGGCTAAATAACTCACAAAACTAAAAATCCCATATTTCAATAGCATTGAGCCATGACAGTTAAAGGTCCAAAACATACTGCAGATATAATCCAGTCTGACACCGTTTTATCTGCCCTGGCTCAATGCTAAGGAATTCTGGGAACTGAATTTTTGTGAGATATTTAGCCTTCTCTGTGCCACAATAAACTACAATTCCCAGGATTACCTAGCACTGAGCCAGGCTAGTTAAAGCTGTCTCAAACTGGATTGTTTCTGCAATGTGTTTTGGACCAAAGTGGTGTCAAACTGCATTAATTCTGTACTATAGATGCAGCCTTGGAGGAACCAGTTCATCATTATTGTGAGGGGATTCTGACTTCTTATCAGCTAAAGGATACATGGTCCATTTGTTAATTATCGATAATTATTTTGCACCAGTGGTTTGTTCTGCTCATAATATCACATTATTTCCTTGGAAAAAGTGGAGGCTGAGGTAGCATGTTTACTCCTCTTCTTCTAGCTCTTGGGTAGAATCTGTCTATACTATAAATACATACATACATACATACCTGAAAAGGAGTGTGTCCCCTCCTCTGAATGAGCTTTCTGAAGAGCTCCTCTACAACTTAATTCAGTTAATCATAATCATATTCACTTAACGTTAAGAAACTGAGAACATTAGAAAGGTTGCATTTCTGCTGATTTGACAAAATATGTGGGAATGGAATCACTAGAGACTGTTTGTAAAAAATATTAATAGGAAACATGGATAATATTGAAGGAAATATTGAAATGAGGATGTAGGTGTCAAATTAATATTTTAGCACATTGGAAATAACCCATCTATCCCACTTTCTTCACATCCTCTTTTATTTGATAGGTAATTAATCTACAAATGCCATTTGCAATATCCCTCTAGAAGCCTGTGAGCATGAGCCCTTTAAGCAGATTATTTTCCATCTGGACAAAGAGAAGCCAATACTTTCTGGATCAAATTCCTTGCAATAATCACATAATATTTTGGTACAGTGGGGAATGGATTTCTGGTCAGACTTCCCACTTAAAGCAAAACTTAAAATCAACTGTATGTCTGTGTATGTTTCAAATTGGAGTGGAGTAACAATGAATGCATGAAATAATTCTTTACCCAAAATGTCTATTGTTCCTTCTAGATTATAGCAGGTGGAAATGTATTTACCTATGAGCACCGAACTCCCAGGACTAAGCACTTTTCTGGTCCCTGAAGGAGATGTTATCACAGAAGGAATGCCTGGCCAGCTGATGGACAAAATGGCTGCCATGTCATCCAATTGAGGAGGGAGTTGTGGTGGATCTGGAAACACAATGAAAAGGCTGAGATATTATAAGGAAATAGTTGATATTATTTAGTACCATTTATGGCATTATTAGATACACTGGAGAGTCTGTTTCTCAAACAGGACAATATCTTCTTCTAGGATGAGCAGAATTATGGAAGGAAGGAAGGAAGGAAGGAAGGAAGGAAGGAAGGAAGGAAAAAAGGAAGGAGGCAGAAATAGTATAACAAAAGAAAAAAAAAACCCCCCCCCCCTGCTGATTTTTGTCCACAAATGGGTGGATATTTGTTAACAAAACCATTTCCTAATTTGACAGGTATAAGCAATTTGGCCGATCTAATGTGAAGACAGCAGATTAAAAGGACTAACCTATGAGAAAGAACTAAGTCTAGGGCCCATCATTAATCTACAAAATGCAGTATCATTGGGTGTGTTTGGTGATCACTTTTTAAAAAGTATTAATTAAATTTAAATAAGATATGATTATTTGTAGGACTCTAGCCCAAGGCAGAAACATCTCCAACTATTAGAAACTGTGGAATAACAGCGATGATACTGATCTTTCATTTCCCTGCTTATGCACCTCCCAAAGGAATCTCTCAGTAGAAACATTGTTGAACTTCATGGGTTTTTCTACCCAGCATGGACATTTCTAAGCTCCCCTGGCAACACTGTGAGTTTTCCAGATGACTTCAGAGATAGTTGAATCCCTAATTCAGAAACGTTTGTGCACACTTCGAGGTATTGGAAAAGCCAGTCTCCTTGAAACATGACAGAAAGTCGACTAAAGGCTCTTTCACATAGGGACGATCATCCCCTGAGGACTTCAACATTAAGCAATGAGTGGCCTCTCTGTACAATTGGATTAGTTGGCAATGCCATACTGCTTCTGTTTAGTTCAGACAGAACACATTTCAGTGGAATCAGTTCACACAAGCCATCAGATATAGAGGTTTTCTGTTTAGATCTGGGTCCCATCTTCAAGATATCTGATCATGTATGTGTATGCAAATAGAGGGATTCCAAAATTCCCCACAAATCTGAATCCCAAAACACTTTTGGTCCCCAACATTTTGTATAAGAGAGATTCAACCTGTACTATGATTAATAAATGTACATATGAAGCAGGTCTTTGTATTGACAATGGGTTATAAGGAATGTCTGTTTTTCAACATGGTGCCAGAGACAAAGAGAGTGAGAAAGAGCAAGGGAGAGAGGTACTGTGAAGGGGGCTTAACTAAGGTGAGTGTAAATATTTTGCCCTGGAAGTTTGAGTCAGCAGAGATTAAGCACAAGCAAAGCACCAAGCCCTGAAAAATGAGGTCTGCCATGGGTACTTTTGTGTGTCTAAGGAAGCAATAATACACCCAGGCTCTCCAAAATGTGCACACTTCATTAGCAAATCTGCAGTAGCTTTTTTGCTCAACTCAGCCCTCCGTCTTTCATCTCTCAAGCAGTTGGGAGCAAAAATGGAACAAACGTGTTATTAGGAAGGAAAATCCATCAGCAAGCACCATAAATCAGCTCTAGGAACACATTTCCACTCATGCTTAGGGCCTGACAATGGCTTTCCAAATCACCCAGCTAAACTCAAACTGCCTGCTATTATCATGAAACCCAAGACAAAGTAAACTTCACCCTTCGATGAACTGAGTCCCTGTTTCTGTATTTGTTCTAAAAAATAAAGGCAAGTTAGGTTTATGCATCTGTCAGTGAGGTGTGAAATTGGTCTGTGTCACCTTATGATTTACCACACGGCTTACTTCTCCAATATGAGTGTGACAGAGAACAGGAGGATATTGCCTTCATTTGGGAAAGCTCGCTCTGGAGAAGAGACTCATTCCATCTTCAGCCAGCATGAAAACTGGTGTAAAATTCTCAGATGTGACTGACACTCTCCAGAGCTTGAAGTCAGTGGAAATGAATACAGGAAGAATGCTATTTCAGACTGCAAGTCAGAAATTTCCATAGGTGTTGGTGTTTGTTGAGGTAGGGATGGAATTTTCAGCACGTTAAAAAGCCCACTCTTCATTTGGGGGGGGGGAAGAAGCAATATATTTGAAGATCATTTGTTGTGGTTACTCTTTTTATATCATATATAAAAACTATTGCAAGGATAGGAAACCTTCTAGATGCCACTTCTGATCATCTGCTCTGCTGATTGGGGCTGATGGGAGTTGGGAGTCCAGTGAATCTAGAGGGCCACAGCTTCTCCTGTCCCTGATAGAGCAAGCTTACCAACCCGTCAGTCAGCTCCTCCCTTCACTTTTTAGATCTTTTTCTATATCTATCTATATCTATATCTATATCTATCTATCTATCTATCTATCTATCTATCTATCTATCTATCTAGTACACAATACATTTTGTTTTATTGTTTTAATCACAATCAATGCCATTTGTATTGCAATGCAACACATTCTACACAAGGATGCCTTTGGGAAATGTTTTGGAACTTCAACAGGTCCAAAATGCTGCAGCATGAGTGCTGACTAGGGCTGCTTATAGGAAACATATCACTCCTTTGTTGAAATAACTTTACTAGCTCATGGTTCCTTTCAAAATATAGTAGTAGTAGTAGTAATAATAATAATAATAATAATAATAATAATAATAATATGTTTTATTTATATACCGCTATTCCAAAGATCATAGCGGTGAACAGCAAGTAAGCTAATTAGCAAGTAAGCTAATTTGCCCCCGACAGTCTGGGTACTCATTTTAACGACCTCGGAAGGATGCAAGCCTGAGTCGAGCTTGAGCCCTTTTGCTGGTCTTGAACTCGCAACCTTGTGGTTTTGAGTGAATGGCTACAGTACAGGCATTTAACCACTGCGCCACCAGTGGTATGACCTATACGGAGGGACAAGTGTATAGTGTTTTTGTTATTAGTGGTTTACCCACATTCACAAAGGTCCTGTGCCCCTAACCCCAGTGAATGTGGAGGGATGGGTGTAGTAACAAAGCAGCTATGGAGGAAAAATTAACCCTCCCCTCGCCCTGTTGATGTTGTGTATCTTCAAGTCATTTCCAACTTATGGTGTGGGGTTTTCTTGGCATGTTTCTTCAGAGAGGGGTTGCCACTGCCATCCTCTGAAGCTGAGAGAGTGTGACCTGCCCAAGGACACCCAGTAGATTTCCATAGCCAAGGGGGATTTGAACCCTGATATCCAGAATCCTAGTCCAATGCTCAAAGAACTACACAATGCTGGATCTTCCCTCTGCATACCTGAAGAATATTCCTCATCTGAAGCTAGTATTTACTTTGTGAATAGAGACACCTATTTTCTGCTGCAAATGCAAATACATTGGAGGAAGACAAATTTTCCTCTTGATTACAGGAGAGGATGAAAGGGTTAAAGTATCTTTACCTGCCTGCCCTGATCCTGTTAAGTATCACCTTCCACCCAGCAGATACTATTTGTAGTTTTTTAAAAAATGTAAATTAACTACAAAGGCCCGTTTAATATCTAGTTTGGCCTCAGGTCACTCTATTTTATATCCTCTGGCAATATGGTTCTGCCTCTTTGGATTACAGATTAAATCACAGCTGACACTTGTTCTTTAAAAAAATAAATGACAAGAACTATTAGCTCCTTGAAAGAGAGTATAAATTTAATCTTACCCAGGACCATCAACTGTGTTCTTTCAGTCATCTCCCCACGGATGTTGGCTGCCCTGCAGGAGTACAACCCTTGATCAGAAAGGGAGACATTTGCAATCAGCAATGACCCATCATGCAGGTGATGGCCGGAGGCCAGCTTGGTGTTATTCTTAAACCAAGTGAGTTCTGCTTCAGGCACACCTGATAAGAAAATGCATTAAAATAAAGATTGAGAGACATACCGCCATCGAGAGACTGTTGACATTATGTACACCCAGCAAGAATGTTGTTGAACAGAACAGAAGTAACCTGGGTGCTTATCACACTAGTCAGTTATTTCAGGATGTGCTGCTTGAAAGCTGCTTCTCCCCTACTTGGAAAGGTAGCGGAATGGGAATGAGCTCTTTTGCATCATCCCTACATTTACACTTCAGTAGTGTTAGTTCCTGCGTTTGCTTTCTTGCACTTGAAATTTCACCACCCTGCTTGTTCTTCCTGCTGCTCAATGATTTTTTTGTTTGTGCAATTGCTCAAATATGCAACAACACTATTATGGAACCACCAACACTCCTATCCAGGTTGGAAAGATGAACAGATATCACACTGCTGCCATCATTTTCTCCTATGCTGTTCACCAACACTTGCTTTTGAATACCACTCTTTACCCTTTTGTGTATTTACTCTTTATTTAGTCTTTAATCTTTTCCTGGAGCCCATGGTTTCTTTAGGGATTACTTCTTAAAAGGATAACAGTGGAACTGTGTTACTGTGATACTCTCCTCATTAATTTTAAAAATAATTATGTAAACTCCCCTTTTTAATGCAACCCCCCCCCTTTAAAAAAAATAACCATCATTAATTTTAAAAAGTTATGTAAAAAACCAATTCTTCCCTTCCATTCATTCCTTAGATTCAGGCCGTGGCAAAGTCGTGTTGTTTCTTTCTTTATAATGTAGTGAGAACCAGGCCTTTTCTTTCAGTTTTTACTGCTAAGACTTCGATTCACACAGTGGTTATTTCTCGCCTGGATTACTGTAATTCTTTGCTAACTGAGCTTTCTCTTTCCCATCTTGCTCCCTTGATTTCTGTGCTAGGATAAGATTTTTGCCTGCCATTATGATCATATCACTCAATTGTTGTTGTCCCTTCACTGGCTCCTGATCCCATTTAGAATCCGTTATAAGCTCTTACCACTAACTTTCAAAGCCCTTCATGGTTTGGCCCCCACCTACTTGTCAGCACTTGTTTCCCCCTATATTCCTGTTTGCATTCTGCGCTCTAGTGATTTGGGGCTATTGATTTAGCCAAGGATTTTTTCTGCCCCTTCTCCCACGCTGCCCCTTATTTTTGGAATCTCCTTTCCATGCATTTGCAGACCACCACCTCTTCAGACTACTTTAAGTCTACATTAAGGCCTATTCTATTCAGGAAAGCCTTCCAACTTTCATCTTGGTTTTATGATCATATTATTGGTATTAATTTACACTTTTATAGTATTGTTTTAACTTTGTTATAGTAATATCTTATTAATTTTATAATCTTGTTTGTGGTTTCAGATTGTGCGCTGTAGGCAGGGTTTTGTTTCTATTTCAGATTGTTGTTTTCTCTCCTCTGTAAAGTGCTATGTAAAGCCTATGGTGCTATATAAATAAACTTAACAACAACAACAACAACACCCTAATCAAACCAGAGAAGGGAGAACAAATGTACAGTGGTTCTTTTGGAAACTCTTGGGAATCCTGGCGTCCTCCCAGTCCAAGCACCAGAAGCAGTTGTGGGGATTTCATGCCGGAGATCCCCAGAGAATTCCCAAAGGGATGAACAATGAAATGACACTCACTATGCTGCCAATAACACAACAAAGTGGAACAAGGCATTCATAATCCAGCCATAGCTGGATAGTGAAACCATAGTGTGATAAGGGGTAATTAATAAATTATTTCAACTGGGAATGAGATTAATTTCCAAATGACCCAGCAACAGCACAGCATAGTATAGTGCCAGGAGAGCCACAGCATCATGCAATAAGCTCCAGGCAGTGGTTTGAGCCTTGGATTAGGGAGATCAGTGTTCAAATCCCCACTTGGCTATGGAAACATACTAAGGCCCATTACAAACGTTTTGTGCGTGCGGAGCGTGCACTAGGGTTAGAAAGGGGCAGTGCTTCCGCACCCCTCTAACCGTAGTGCGCGCTCCGCACGGACAAAATGGCAGTGGCCATCCCACAAGGCCACCGCCATGAGGACGTCACGACCGCACCGCCTCTATATGGGGCGGCGCGGACGTGACGTCCTTGCTCCGCGCCAGGGCGCTTAGTGCGCCCTTAGCGTGGAGCAGGAAGGAGCTACTCCTGGTTTGGTCGCGGGTACAGCCCCAGACGGCTGTGGCTCAGCGGACCAAAGGAGAAAGGGGCCAAGCGGCCCCTTTCCTCCTCCTCCCCGCGCCGCGGGGTGTCCTTGGTCTTCAAGCCCCAAGCCACCTTTCGGCTGCGGGGAAGGGCCTTTTTCCGCTTCCGCCCCGCAGCCTAAAAAGTGGCGGATCGGGGCCTCAGCGGCTGCCGTTCTGGCGCTGACCCCTATACTCCTGGGAAAGGGGCGGGTACAGCCTGCCCCAAATGGCGGTCTGTAACCCGCCAGGTGACCTTGGGGAAGTCACTCTCCCTCAGCACAAAGGAGGAAGGGCAAACTGTCAATGAACAAACTGTGCCCAAAAAACCCCATGATAGGTTCACCTACAGTCGCCATGAGTCAGAAATGACTTGAAGGCACACAAAGCAACAGAAAGGGTGATTAACACAGTGGAATTGCAATATAATAGTGTCATATGAAAGCTTCGTAATCTATGCATGCTTTAGCCCAAGCTAAGCCTTAAAAAAGCCAGCATAGTTCAGAAATGCATTCGTTAATTGCAGATGCATCTGGATTTTCTTTAAAATATTAATTTTTTATCTGATTCCTACTCCTTCTCTGGGTATTTCACAAAATTTTAATTTTTTAAGAATGTACAGGCCTTATCCCCCACTGTGGGACATAGACATGGACAAATACACATGGCAAATTAATTTTTATTCCCAACGAAATAGTAGAATCACTGACATCACCAAAATTGTGCAAGTAGTGACTACTAAATACCATTAAAGTAAATTATTATACCATAGTTAGGACTACATTGGATTTTGCCCCCAAATGGATGACTTTCTCCTTAATTCCAAATCACCATGCTCTACATCAACAGGCAGTATTGGGGCATCTTCCCTCACCAAGGGAAGTTTGAGCTCTATTTTGTATCTACCTGGCAGGGTGGATACAATGCAGCCTTCACATATTGTTTGGATGACCCATCATCTTCAATACTAGGCAGCATAGCCAATAGTGAAGAATGCTGGGAATTTCAGTTCAAATGTCAAGTTAAGCCAGGAAGTTTCCTGGAGATCCGGCAATCTCCTGCATTCCATCTCATTGCCCTGCTTTATTGAAATAGCCATGAAAAAATAGGAGCTATTGAGTTTGTTAGTATCATTAGAAATCAACTGGGGGCTATCATAATTGTTGCGCTGTTGCCAGTATGCCCTGAACCCTATCAGTAGGATTGCCAGAATGAAAATTTGAGAAAGCATCTGTATTATTAGTTGCAGAAGAAGGGATTTCAGAAGTGTTGCTTTTCATGAAACCAGGTGACAAAAACCCTTGCTGAAATTCCTTTTTCTATACAACTATTAAAAGTAGAGGGGGCATCTCCAGTTTTCACTTGGGCAATCTAACCACCAGCCACAATGTTTGAGAACAATATAGATGTAAAATAATACATAATAATAGATGATAGGAGTTGATAAAATAAGCAGGCAACAAATTAAAAGCATCAAGTATAAATATCAAGTGTCAAATACCTCCTCCTGGCATTTTTGGTTTCCCTGGTCCCTCTCACCACTCCATTGCACAATTGTTAATATATACAACTTTTCATTTTGCGAGTATTCTGGTGGGGGTTTTTTTTTTTAAACGTTTCTTCTTAGCTCCCACTTTTTTTTTAAAAAAAAATCTGCGACGGTGGCTTTCACCAAAACATGAAGGATTCTCCCTGCTTTCTCTGTGGAGCTGCTTTGTGAACTGAACTCTTGCAACAGCCAGTCACAGTTCAGGATGAAAAGGAATGATAACCTTGTCCACAAAACATTTCAATGGTAGGACATACTCAAATAGAAATCTACAATCCTGGCAAAAGTCAAACCAGAATGGACAATTATTTAGTACTTCAGTGCAATGATACACCACCTAACACGCATCCTATTCTGTATCAGATACTCGGCTTTTCAGGCCCAACGACAGTATGATTTTTCAAGTGATGAACTACCTCTCCCCCCATCACCACCACAGTATGTTCTCATTTCTTTTTTTGCAGCTGGTTCCTGCCAGCTCATTTGAAACACAATCCAGAACACCCCGATCAAGGTCCCACAACCAACAAAGTGGATTTTATTTGGATAAAACTAAGAGCCTCCAGATTTGATCTAAAGTGTGGCTGCTACAATCTGCAGCTGCGCTTGAGACAAAGCAACATATCCAGAGGTTTGGGTGCTTTTTTATATCTTTCTTTGATTTACCTGAGTTATTCTCCCCCACTCCACCTTTACATGCCGGCTCAAGGTAAACAGAAAATAATGACAACCAAATGTTCCACCTGTTTGGAGCAAATTGCATGGGAAAGTGAAAGAGAGAGTACATGGCAATGAACAGCCACTAGGCTTTCCTGTATTCTATTTCATGTGAGATTTCTTGCAAGGAAATGGATAAAGAGAGCAAAATCACAGCAAGCTGGCAAGAATATCAAAAGCTTCCACATAAAGAGACAGGTGCAGATGCAAACAGAGCTGCTACTGCTCCCTGGCATTGACAGTAGGGGGAGCAAGAGCGTTTCTTGGTTCTTGGCTCTGCCTTTTAGTTATTCTGCAGTTGGTCACCTGTAGTGCGGATGGAAATAATGGTATAAAAGGCATAAGGCACTGGACAGAGGGGATAGAAAGTGGAACTGTGACTATTTTCACAGTGAAAATTCAGACTGTAGCTTTCCCACTACATCTGAAAAAGACAGTAAGTGAAAAGGAAGTATAGAGGCCATAGTAGCTTCAGGTGAAAGAAGTCTAAAAGGTTCCACTAAAGAATGCTGAATTTCTGCCCTAAATTTCCATTCAAACGAAGACCTGTAGAAAGAATCCACTCCTTTTTATTTATGACACCTTAACTTGGCTTTAAATTTAGATTGCATCTTTCGCCTAAATATAGGCCTCAAGGCAGCTTGCAGATGGTTCCCCACCGGACTCACTACTACTACTACCACCACCACCACTAATTCTTCTTCTTGGCCAGAATACTATACCAGTTACTCAGGAGCGTTACAGATGTGCCGAAGGGGCGTATTAGGGTTAGGAAGGGGCGTGTTAGGGTTGAGAAGGGGCGTCCCTTTGGGATGCCCCTCAACCCTAATACAGACCGAGTCCGTACAAAATGGAGGCGCCCGTCCACACGGGGGACGCCATTTTGACGTCGTGGACACGTAACGTCCAGACGTCGCACGGCGGAAGTGATGCCACGAGTGCGCGACCTGTGCCTCATGGCGTCACTTCCGGGTCGCAGAAAGAAGTGCCATTTCAGCACTTCTTTCTTGCTGCGCCCGTGAACCACGCGGTTTGGCCGCTGCGGTTCCTGGATGTAGCAAATGGCGGCAGTGGCAGAGCGCCCTTCTTGGGCGCTCTGTAACATGCTTCAGTTAAGTATACTTAACCAAATAACCTCTCCTGGCCCAACCCCTCACCTCCACCCATAAACCTGATGGAAACTTTCCACCTGTAGAGTAGAACTCCTCCACATACAACTGATACTCAGCAAAGTAGGTTGGGGAGGATTACAGGTGTGGCAATGGTTTCAAAATCATGACTTGGAGTGCATCTTTTGTTGTTGCTGTTGTTGTGTACTTTCCAGTGATTTCTGACTTAAGGCAAATCTATCATGGTTTTCTTGGCAAGATTTCTTCAGAGGGTGGGTTTGTTTTTGGCCATTGCGTTCCTCTGAGCCTGAGAGAGTGTAACTTGCCCAAGGACACCTAGTTGGTTTTCATGGCTGAGACGGGATTGGAACCCTGATCTCTCAGGCGGGTTACAGACCGCCATATAAGTATGCGACAAGCGCGTACTAGGGTTAGGAAGGGGCGGTGCTTCCGCACCCCCCTAACCCTAGTACATGCTCCACGCACACAAAATGGCGGCGGCCGTTCCACATGGCCGCCGCCATCAATACGTCACGACTGCGCAGCCTCCAAACGTGGCGGCGCGGTTGTGACGTATTGAGGCCGCGCCGCGGCGCATAGTGCGCCCTTTGCGCGACCCCGGAAGGAGCTCCGTTTTGGAGCTCCTTCTTGCTTTGCGTTGCTGGGCGCAGCCTTCAGATGGCTGCGCCCAGCAACGCAAGGGAGAAAGGGGCCAAGTGGCCCCTTTCTCTTCCTCCCCGCCGCCGCAGGGTGTCCTTGGGGCTTGAAGACCCAAGGACGCCCCTTTCCATGCTGCGGGGAAGCAGCCTTTTGCCGCTTCCTCGCAGCCTGCAAAGTGGCGGATCGGGGCCTCGGAGGCTGCTGGTCTGGCAGCTGAGGCCCCAATACACTGGGGAAAGGGGAGGGTGCAGGCTGCCCCAAACGGGTGGTCTGTAACCCACCTCAGAGTCTTAGTCTGACTGCCTCTACATTGTAGAAATAACGCAGGTTGATACCACTTTAATTGCCATGGGATTTGTAAGTTTGTGAGGCACCAACATTCTTTCGCAAAGAAGGCTAAAGACCTTCTAAAACTATAAATCCCAGAATTCCATAAGATGGAGCTACAGCACCTAAAGTGTAGATGCACCCTATGTAGAAATTATGAATATGAAACAGTTACAGCTGAATAAATCTAGGTAACTGTTTCTTATTTACAATTGCCACTTAGTCATTATTATGACACTACTGCCATGATCATAACTGTTTCCCCAACCTACTTTACCAGGCATCAGCTGCATTGGGAGAAGGGGAGCTATTCTGCCACTAAGCATGGCTGAATGCCATTTCCATTAGACTGGGGAGGGGGTGTTCAATCCAGGAGAGGTTACCTAGTTAAGTATGCTTAACTAAGGGCTAACTGCTGGGGACTTCTGGCTTAACTCTAATGAGGTGGAAAGGGTTAAATCCAACATATACCATGTGAGCCCACCTGCTGTTAATTAAGTAAGCCACGAAATATACTTATACAATTCATCTAATATGTAATATACCCTTTAGAGCTCTCTCTTAGAGCACCTCAAACAGCTGGCTACTCTCTTTTGCTTGTATTTTGCCAGTCCTCTGCTTCCTTGCAGGTTTTCTTGTAGACATTGTTCCTTTATTGTCATGTCCTTGGGTTGACCTTATGCCTCACTGAAGTCAAGAGGACAATTTGGCACTTAAGTTCCATTGATTTTAGTGGGAACTGAGAACAGTTTACTTGGTCTTGATCCAACCCATTGTATTCTGTTTACCATATAATTGATTTCAAACCATGGTAGCTCCATGCCAAAGTCTTTACTGGATCATGTTTTAAATTCTTTGCCCAGCTCCATGCTTACTTTCCCAGAGTCTCAGCTCTTTTATCATTTCAGCATGCATACAGTCCTCATTAGATCAACTAATGAGAATATGGGTACCCACTCACCCCAATTCCCAGGTATACCTACTACTCTGTCATCAGTAGTGAATCTAACAAATGTAGCTGTAATTGTGAAAAAATATTTGGTGTGAATCAATCCTCCATCCATGCTAAAACTCACCCAACATCTTGTGTAGAAGCCCATCATGGATCAATTAATTGCCCCCAAAATCTCACTTTACTGTGTTCTGTTTCTGTTCTGGCTGCTGAAAACAGTGCTGGGATGTGCTTAAAGGTAATGGACATTTTATACAGATTGGAAAAGTGACTTTATTTGGACTTCATGCTGCTATGGGAAATTGTGAAAGGGGTAGTCACATTTCCAAGTTCTACAATGTCCCCTGGAACCTTCCATGAAGAAAGATGTTTATTGTTGTTGTATGCCTCCAAATAGTTTCCAATTTATTGCAATCCTAAGGTGACCCTATCTCAGGGGTTTCTGAGGCTGAGAGTGTTTGACTTGTCCAAGGTCAGCCAGTGGGTTGTCCATGGCCAAACAGGGACTTGAACCCTGCTTTTCAGAGTCATAGTCCAGTGCTCAAACCACTGGCTACACTGGCTCATAGAGAGTTTAGTACTAGGCAAAAAAGACAAAAAGACTGTACTTTCATTTAAAGTATAGACCATTCCACACAACATAATTATACCACTATGATTACACTTTAACTGCAATGATTCCATCCTATAGAATCATGGAGTCTGCAGTTTAGACAGGGGTATTGAGAATTCTGAGCCACAGAGCTCTGGTGTTTTACCAAAGTACAAACCTGAGGGTTACACAGGATGTATCCATGATAGTTAAACAGGAATCATACTTCTATAATTGTGTTAGTGCAAAAAAGATCAATGCTAACTAATTGTAATTATACAATGGAGAAGAAGCATAGGGGCTATGGAACTTTTTTCAGGGCATCACTATTTGCCATAGTGCTAGAGTTGCTACTATATGCCAGCAATTGAAATGACTGTATTTCTTTGAAAGATTCTTTGCATTTGTTATTAAAAGCTAAAGGGTTTGCTTCAGCTGGCTGAAGATCTTTTGCTAAAGCATATTGTGTTTTATGGGTGGAACCTATGTAGTCAGAAATAAGCACCACTGAATTCAATGAAGCTTATTCCCATGCAACTAGGATATGTTTGTAGTCACAGATTGTAAATTCAATGATGAAATTTTATTAATGCTTTGTTTGTTGGTTTGGATCTCTGCACTATATGATGGAGCACGCAATTGGACTGCTAACCTCTTTGAGCATAAATAATAGAAAAGCACTATTTCTCATACACATACTAAAGATTCGACTTGTGTGAACAGCTGTGGTGGGTGTCACAATGAGTTTCTGCACCAACACTGACTCAAAACATTCCACTGCATGAGTCTCGAGCCATGGCTGTATCCTAAGTAATCTTGGGATTTGTAGGTTGGTGAGGCACTGGAAGGGCCTGCCATTCTAAACACTCTCCTTAAACTGCAAGTCTCAAGATTGCACCATGCACAAAGATTGCTGAAGTGGAATCAAAGTGCTATAACTGTGTAGTGTACAAGGGCCCTAACAGTAAGAGGGAGTCACCTTTCCATTTTATCCAACAGCCAGCCAGGCTGGGATGGTCTCTTTTGTCAATGCTTGCAATGGGGCATCCACATTCACCACATGTAAAGGAAGCAGCTTAGCTGTGAGGGAAGGGCCCACAAAGAGCTCTGCTTCCAAATTTTGCTGACACCTGGCAATATCTACTTCTTGAAGTGGCCATCTTACTCTGCCTTATTGAAGGGCTGGCACATCAAATTTACCACCATAGCCTTCCTAAGTCTTTCCCAAGGAACGCCATTTCTCCAAAAGGAGATGAAAAATCAAACACTGGATACACTGTGCGTGCATTTAACTTGCTCTCTTGTTACAAGAGTTCAGCATTGCAGGTGGCCCCCCAGGTGCATTGCATGTGTTATCCAGTTTCCTCCTGATTCTTGGAAATCAATATGACTGCACAGGATTTTGGTTCCAGGAGGCTAGAGGATTACAGCATTTAATCTGTAAATGCTCTGATGGAAGGAAGAACAGTAATGCCATTTTCTTTTGTTAATCCCAGGAGAGAACAATAATTACTTGGGATCCTCTCTGAGTGTGTTATAACACATGCCAACAGGACCTTCTTTATTCTAATGGACTAGTGCCATGTTTGCTTTATAAAACTATTATGTACAAGAGCTACATGTACCATGTGTTCATCCTATGGCAGGTGAGTGGGATGAAAAGGGAAATTAAAAGGCCGGAACTTGTCAACAGAAAACTCTCTCATGATCACACAAAGCAAAAATGACAGAACTGTATAGTTTTAAGCACAGTGTTGTAAAGAACAAAGCTTCCCCACAGCTTGTATTAATTTTGTACAAAAAAGTAGAAGAATAAACTTCTTGGTTCCTCCAACTTTTCATTGTATTGCCTTTGCATGACATCATCTCAGATAAATTTTATGTAAGAGGATGATCATAGTTCAGACCCCTCCAAGGCTCTCACTTTTGCAGTACTAGTCCACTCTCACAATTAGCTCATCTGTGATCTTCTTTGAACAACCTCCTTCATTAGTTTCACTGCACATGGAACAGACCAGCTGTGTACAGAGTGAAATGTGGAAACGAACCAGATATATGATCTGAGAGTAGTGATAAATGCGAGTTGCATAAAAGCAGATTGGGTTAAATCAGGAATGGGGAATTGGTGTTTTCCAATTTTTTTAATTACAACTTCCAGAAGCTTGAGCCATAACCATCAGTGGTGGACAACAGTGGGAGTTGCAGTTCAACAACATCTGGAGGACCACATGTCCTCCATCCCTGGACTAGATTATTCATCTAGCCATATCATCCTCAATGAAATATTCTCTTCCTTTCATCTTAGATGACATTACAAATGCAGGTTACTAAGTTGGGTCTTTCAAGCTCATATTTGTCCTTGTCCAACTAGTTACTGTAATTATTTTGGTAATTAAAGACACATTCATTTTTTAGGATTATACTGTCTGAAAGTGTGAACCATCCAGCTCTTGTGGTGCCTGTTTATTGAACCATTTCCTGTATTGCTATGTACTGTATATGTATTATCCTACTTGAGAGTATGTATTTTCGCTGGAAAATGATTAACCATCCATTATGAAGCCTCGCCCTCCCTCCAGTCCATCTGACTTGGTCCAGGCCTTGGAGGTAGAGAGGAACTGCTGGACCTCTTACCCTTTCCCTCCACCACTCCCTTCTCCTTCTGTGTCTTGTCTTTTTAGATTGTAAGCCCGAGGGCAGGGAATCGTCTAACTAAAAGATTGTATGTACAGCGCTGTGTAAATTTACAGCGCTTCATAAATAAAGGTTAATAATAATAATAATAATAATAATAATAATAGAAGTGTGTGAGAACTATGAAACTGAGACCAAGTGCAATTTAAGCACACAATCTTTCAGGGCATAATCAAGTATCCCAATCATTTTCTTTCACTCACTGACCTGTCAATTATATTAATTTATTCATGAAAAAGACTGGATGTTCAGCACACTTTCCATGTATCTACATGTACTGGCTGTGTTCCAAGAAGGAAGTACCACAAAGCACAGCCAAGAATTTCCTTCTGCTGGCTACATAACCTCAGAGTCTGTGGTTCTTTGCCATCTATAGCCAGCAATGAGATCTGACTGCATACAATGGTTCTCTGATTTATAGCTACTTTGTACCACATCACTTCTTCTAATGCTGAACTTGGTCCCAGGGTACCAACAGGCGTGTAGCTAAACAGAACCACTGAGATGGATGCTTGAATGAATCTCAGAGTTTCCAAAATAATAGAAGTATTTTTTAGAAATAAGATTCTAAAAGTAGAAAACAGGAAGACTTGGACACATATGCGACTGCACAGAGGAAAAGGAAGGGGAAGCAAGGAACGATCCGTTAATGGATAACCTGCTAAAGCCCTAACTAAGCTTCTCAGTGCAATTCAACTGAAATGCTAGAAGAGGACAAAATAGGAACATGAGCTGGAAAGGATGCAAAGAACATCCAAATGTTGGAGGCAGCAAGCAGAGGAGCAAGTGGGGAGCAAAGTATTTTGTGTGCAAATTTTTTTGCAGATTTTGTGTAGAATGACTCACCCAACATCAATCAATCAATCAATCATCATTATCCCACCATTTCCCCACCCCCAGGTTCCCATCAAATGTACCTATGAGGATAGTGTGACAACAAAAAGATTTCAAAACCCAAGCAAGCTCATATATCAAGGTATGGGCTCCCAGGCAGAATTGACCTAAGCCATATAGCCACCTTGAGTCCCTGTATTGGGAGGAAGGCAGGATAACAACAACAACAACAACAACAACAACAACAACAACAACAACACTTTATAGGCCATAGCCAGTACTTTGAATTGTGTCCAGAAACAGACCAGCAGCCAGTGGAGCTACTGCAACAAGGGAGTCAGATGCACGCAAAACATATGGCCACTGACTGCTCTTATGGTAAAATTGGTCAATCAAGTAGCACTGGGATACTTGTAGAAGGAAGTAATATACAGTAATATAATATAAATATAAAATTCCAAACATGCTTATCAAACATAGTTAATACTATCTCTCACCTGCAACTTGGCAGTTAATTGTCACATCTGTTCCTGGAAGTGTTTTCACTGTACTCCCAATATCAACTGTGATGGTAGGCAAATCTTTGTTGATCAAAGTGGTTCGTGATGTCTTTATCAATGGTTTTCCTATAAGGACAAGGCACCATAGGTTATAAAGCATAAAAGGAAAGGAACAAATTAAGGACATGGCTTCTTCTTCTTGTGTTTATTTGTTACAGAACTTGGAAGTTTTTCTTCTTTTTAGAAATGATTCCCAGAAACTTCTGCCCAGGCTGTCTGGGGTATTCTGGGAACTGTATAAGAAAAAGGTGACTTTGCGGCTTGACAGACCATCCCAAAGGGGTGGCACAACACCACCCCTTTCCTAGCCAGATCGGGGCTGTGGCATCTGCACGCTGCAGCCTCAATCCAGCCTTTCTGTGTACTGTGTGAAGCAGCAGACGGTGTCATGGTCCCCTGGGGGCAAAGTCAGGGCATGCATCATCTGGATGGGATACCCTGACTCCCCCAGGCCAGCCTTAATTTCTGGTCTAAAGAAGGCCTTTGCCAGTTTTGTTCTTCATGCCCTTAAACCTTTCATATGAACATATGTGTCGGAGCAATATAACAGTGTAGTTAAGATGATAAAAGTTACTAATGAGGAAGAAGACACAAGCTAAGAGAGGGTGCAGCATTTTGCTTTTCCATGAGCCTACAGGGAAGGGCAAGATCCCATCCCACCTATCCTCCTGCTGAGTTATCTGAGTGCAAACTACTTTTTATGAACTCAGTTTGTGACAGTTGAGGCAATCTGAGGATAAAAGGAAAAAGTGGGAGGAGGAGAGAGAAACTGGGACATTTTTAAAGCAGTTGAAAAAAGTGGGATGACAGAGGATTAATTTGGACTATCTGTCAGACTGGGACAGTTGGAAGGTATGATTCTGTCACAGAAAAGAGTGAAAACAATTGCAACTGTGATCTGTTGTTGCTAGTCCTTGATTAGGAGAGCAAATACTTTCTTACATCTTTCACCCTGATCATTTTTAATTAGGAGTCTAATGTCCACCTCCATAAAAGTTAGTTGTGTACTAAAGAGCTACAAACATTTGCTTGTTTAATCTGGATTAATATTTTCTGATAATTTTTGCACTGCTCTCCCTTTATTTTTTGCCTCCTTGAAAATGTTCTGATTTGGCTTGTGTGAAAGAAAGGCTGCAAAGTTCACTGAATCATAGTGCTGCTGGGGGCGAGGGGGAACACAAACAAACTAGAAATACATGAGCCCTAATAAGATTCCATCTAGTTTATGTTATCTTTTTGTATTGGAGCCAGGCCACATCCGACAGTGTTAATGTGAGATAGGTCCTGAGTGCAGGCCGGTTGCACACAAACCTCTCCCTTAAGAGGGATCGTTCATGGGCCAGTGGAAGAAGAAATGGATGTTGTCGTGTGATTCCATGGGCTCAGACCCAAGACAGGAGCCTATAATGCCTGTGAATTAATCCAGCTATAAATCTGCTGTGGCAGAAAGAGGAAAAGAGTTGGCTCGGGGAAACTAGGTGGAAGTTAAGCAGGAGGAGGAGGAGATGAAGAAGGAAAAATTATGGGTGCTTTAGTTGGCGGTATCAACAAAAAGTATGGAAATTTGGTTTTGTTTCTGTTCTCCCTCTTGCCCCCACACTCCAAATTCAATGGCTGCTAATTAAAATCCATAAATTGTCAAGACAGCTAACATGTGCTCATGTGGAATTGGCAGGGTATTAATCCACATATTCTGGGAGTAGCCCACCTAATGCTGCTGTGGAGAGGTTTCTGTTTACTTCAGTGGTTCTTTTGTAGGCTGCACCCTCATACCCCTTAAAAGTAAAGGAGTCTTCCACCACAAGCATGTTCCATTCAGTCATGAAATGTTCACAATCCTCTGAGTTTTTAACTGGGTGCTCCTAAATCACAGAGAAGGAAAGAGAGACTTCAAATGGCAATTGGCCTTTTAATTTCTCAGATGGTTTCCCCCCTCTCATGAGCTCTCCATTAGATAAAATATCTATCAGCTGCTCAACCTATAAAAAATACTGAATGACTCCAAAAATTGAACCACATTTTCTCTCTTGGTTCTCATGGGCTAAATGAATCAAAGAGGTTGACTGTCTCATTTAGACAGAACAAAGCTTACCCACTTCCTCTAGAGAAAAGTTCAAGACTCCCTTTCCTAAAAAGTGGCAGTGGTTTTTTTTTTTTTTAAAAACTGTATTTTATCACTTCCATACAACTTAGTCTCCAGATTCCAAACTGTTTAATGACTGACTAGGCATCTTCAATTCCTGTTTGACAGATCAGGCACTTTGGAACATCTCCAAGAGGAGATTTGGCCTCTAGAAAATGTGGCCCATGAAGTTTATACTTCCTAACTTGTTCGCATGAGAAAATGAAATGAAGATAGGGGTTGTTCTCTTGGAAATTTTTAAAAAGATAACAGTAATGGAATAGACTCTATTTTTCAAGCAATGGAATAAGTCGGAATGAAGTTACTTTCAAATTGTATTCTTCAAAGACATTTTAAAAGGCATTTTGCCATGAATTTCCAGGTTTTAAGCCTTTCCCTCATCAATCTTAAAGGTTTTTTCACCTTCAAAATTGTAACAAAACATAATAGGAAAGCATTGGACAGCACAACAAGTAGGATAATGAGTTACTTTTTCCAACACTGCATCAAATAATGGCAGCAGGGTTAGTTTTCAAATACTGCAAAGAGGAACAGGAACAAATATTATTCCAAGCTCTGCAAAATCCTCACAGACACATTGCCAGGTTTTAGGGCATTGGCTAGAGTCTTGGGAATCTGCTGTGCTATCCTGGATCTCTAGATGGGCAGATATATCTAGGGCAAAACGTGTTGAAGGAGAGAGTGATTTTTCTGGGGGAGGCAGCATTAAAACCTGGTCACCCATTCCCATTTGAAGGTGTCCATATGCATGTTTTGTTCATGCTAAATTGGGATGCTGCTGACCTGGCCACCCTAATCTGAGGTGTAGGTATGATATAGATAACAGACTGGGATTAATTCGTCTCTGATCTGGAGGAAAACTTTTACTTGAATAAACAGACTTTCTTCCAAAACGCTGTATGATGTTTATCCTCCTTAGATGTTGTCCATCAGGAATATAGCAAAGATTCTTTATAGACTGGACTATCATGCCAAGCAACAAAATGTTAAGTTTAAATGTTTAACCTCTTTTGATATCTACATTTAAGTTTCAATATCTGGCTTCCTGATTTGTATTTTTAGTGAGGAATGGCAATATGTAGTTACTTACTTATGTCTCTGCCTGCATATGCATGATTAAAACCCTGGGAATTAGTATCAATTCTTCATTGCAATTTGGAGCCCAAAGGCCTTACTCATGTATAGACATACATTTTGGGGCCTGCAAATCCAATCAGCAGCACTTCATTCCTGGTTATTCAGGTGCTTGTCTGTCTCTCCTCCCACCAGTGGCATGCTTTGTCCTGTTGACTCTTCCTGTCTCAGCAAAGGAAAAGCCAGGAAGAACTAAGAGACTCCAGGATTAATAATATTTAAGATTACATATCCCACGGGGTTGAATGCTTCTCTCTGTATCTGAAATTTTTCAAACACTAGGTCTTGTGTTTGTATTGCACTCATACACAAGATCTATAAACCACATGTCTAAGTACACATATAGCTAAATCTGCATAAAGGTCTTCAAGCATAGGCTACAATCTAATGTCAATTTTCTTTCACAATAATAAGATTATGAATCCTAAGGATCCTCCCAATCCTCTGTCCCCCCTCATGTCTGTGCACTGACACTGGTGGGGAAGTTGTTGTTCTTATGCATATCATCCAACTGCTCCGATCTGGCAAGTATAGTCTCAATTAATCCTCTGCTCTCCCATGTTTTCAGCTGCTTTAAAAATGTCTCAGTTTCTCTCTCCTCTGCCCGCTTTGCCCCCTTTATCTGCAAATTACTTCAGTTGCTGCAAACTGAGTTTTAAGGGCAAAAGTATTTCGTATTCAGTTCACTAGGGACTGCAGGCGGCTGCCATCTTTTCCCTTTCTTGCGTGGCCAGTAGCACTGTCAGATCAGGAAGGACCTGCTGGATGCCAGTAGCACCTTTCCCAGATGCTTGGCACACTGTTGCCTGCCTTTCCTTTCCTTCTGTTCTGATGCCCTGCCCTGAGATTACTTCTGGGCCAGGGACACAGGGCAGGGCAGCAGGTAGAAATGGAGGGCAAAGCAATCTGCTGTGGCCACTGGTGGGAGTTGGGTGCAGTGATGCCATTACCCTCCTCCTCTTCCATAGCCTTCCCTCATCCAGGGCCAGGAGGGATCCCTGGGAGCCCAGGTTTAGGTCTCCTCCTATTCATGTCTTTGCTGTATGGGCAAATGGAGGTAACCAAGACCAAATCCCACTCTCCCTCCACCAACAACCAGCTGTGGGGTGGATACTTTCCTACGAGTGAAATCATGAGTTACTGCATTGGGGCAACACCAGCCTTAGTGAGGCCACTGCTTATCAATAACATTTGCTATCTTGACTCATCTCTGATGTTATCTTGCCCTCCAAACGTCTCCTGGTTTTCATCTATGAAACTTTGGAGGGTATAATAAGCTTTCTCCTAGCACCTCACAGGTCACTGTTAAATCTAAACCAGGACTGAAAACACCAATGAGCTGCATGACTACTTCTGTGTAGAAGGGAAAAATGAACCTCTAGAAGCTTTCAGGTGGTGCATTTCTTCTCTGGAACAAGAAACCTTATTTTTAACAAAAGCTCACGTTAAAAACAAAAAGACAGTAGTAGGTTTTTAAACTTCTGGTTTTGCAAGAGTTGTAGCCTGTGGAGCATGTGAACTGTGATGGAAAATGACTTCTACACACACTGACAGAAAAAGAGTTTCCTGACATTCAATGACAATCTAGCCAAACATTGCCTACTTCCCAGTTGTTTTGAAATGGGACTCTTTGATCAGAACAGGGTTGGAGCATCTTTTACCTCCCAGATATTTCAGCATACATTTCTAATCAGCTCCACCCGAATGACCACTGGGAAGGAACTATTATTTTGGGGTTGTAGTCCAAAATAACCGGAGGGCCGAAGATTCCTAGTTGTGAACTAGAAAAGCAAGGGATTGAACCTAACACTTGCAACATGCAATGCATGTGAGCTACAACTCCGTTGGCAAATGCTGGAATAGATGAATCCCTAGTATCGTCCAGCAGGCCTCCTTTTAAATTCACCTGTAGCTGTGGATTTTGCTCAAATTCTTTGCTAGCCAAACACCTCTCGTCCACAAAGCTAAAAACAAGTACATTCTCCCAGTGTCATTGCTACTTCCCGGACAGGTTTTCATTATCACCAGTTCAAGTGAACAAAGAATATTTAGTCTGTCACAGAAATGAACCATTGCTGAACAATGTAAACAAGAAACATAATCTGCTATGAGCTCTCAGTTGCAAATGGCTGGAATCCTTTCTCTGCAACAGGAGAGGGAGATAGCTTGACCCCAAAGTAAATTAACTTAATGCTTAATCTACTGTCCAACAAATTATTTAAAGGAGTATTTAACTTCAAGCATATGAGGAATCCCATTGATTTCAATGAGATCACTGTTAGCAAGGCCTCATTCAAATCTCATGTCCAGTCATGAGCAATACAGTACATTCTAAGATATAGGAGATATTAATTTTATGTGACTATGAAACCTAAATATAATGTGTTGTGGGGGGAAGGAAAGAACAAAGGACAAGGCATCCCATTTGGAAAGTAAAATACTGTCATGCTGCTAGGAGGACAGAATAACATAGTAAGAACAATGGGTTTAGGGCAAGAAGGCAGATGAAAACATTTCTTTAAAAAATATGAACGATTATTATTTTCATCTGAAGTGAAAATTCCACTTTTTTAAATGCCAAAGAGGCTTTGTTTGGGTTCAGAGATTACAAGATCACAGTAAGATTAGAAGTTCTCAACTAGAAACCTGTAGCAGTGAGCAATCCAAGATCTTCCTATCTTTCTACGATTGTGTCCAGCTACAGGTCACCAATCCCTTGTCTTTGGTGTCACCTGGTCTCCCAAGACTCACTTCTATTGTTCAAGATGCACCTACTAACTCCTCAGGAGACAGAAACCCATGGGATTACAACAGAGACTAATGGGAATTGGTAGAAGGCAAGTCAGAAGGCAGAATGGTTCAGATGTAGAACACACCAGAAATTACCTTCCCCTAGAGTCTGGCATCTCATTGCAGAATTATTTTCCTTGGAGACTTTAAAGTCTGAAATCTTGAAATTAGTGTCAGTTCTTGGAGACAGTTAATCTTGCTCTCTTGAAACAAAGAGGTGCCCTTTTGGAGGGGGGGGGGGATCCACCCACATTGACCTATTCCTGGTAAATTCTCTCTCTCGTAATTTTCAAAATGAAACAATCCATAGAATTGCAGAAGTATCTCTAACCATTAAGTGCCACCACTCTCCAGGAAATCTCTTGAACAGGAATTCTAGAGAGGGCTAAGGATGCCAAATCTTTAATGTGATATTCCATATCATTCAAAAATACAAGATCTAAAATGCTGGAGGGGAAAGTAATCTCAAACCACAAAACCTGTGTTCAATCTTCCCAACATTTGTAATGCTTTAAATCTTGGATTATGACCTAGTCCTCATTTGGATTTAATTTTCTAAGAACAGGATGGGATAAGGAAGACTTCTGCTGTAATGTTTGCTGGGAATATGTTACCTGCTAATGTGACGGCAATGGAAACAGAGTCAGATCCCAATACATTCGTTGCATTGCATGTATAGAAGCCTACGTCAGCTTCAACGGGTTCCAGGATTTGCAAAGAGTCATCTGGCTGAAGAAGTATCCTGTGGTGACAGATAAATATGTAAGCCTAAGATCTGTTGCCAAGTATACAGTTGCTCAGCATTTCAGAGGGGAAAATGTACCAGCAAAACATTAGCACTTATTTAATATATATACAGAATGACAGGGAAGTTACAGGGCTCCATACATTCCAGACTGGCAGTTTCTGTTTAATTAAATGACACGCAATAGCTAGCAATAACAAACCACACAAGGTATCGGTAGACTTATGTTATTTAAAGTACGTGTACTTTAATGTTTCATGTCCTACCTTGACACAAGGGACTGCTGGGTGGATTGGCTTCCACAAAGAGGCAAAACGGGTCATTTGGTATGAGCTCGGCTACATGCTTCACTCCTTTGTAGCCTCCCACCAGAGTAAGTTGAACAATTTGAAGATCAAAGGGCAGCTCCATATTGTCCATGCATGCTCTACACAGCCACAGGCTCATTGCATTAGGTAACTGTTGTATCTGCTGCAAAGCCATATTCACAGCCCACTGATCATCCATAAAGCATGTAATGATCCCAAAGCCTCAATAGTTTTCTCCTGCCTTTTCAGCATTTGTTTCCCCACTTCCCCAATCAAATTGGATGACATGCTAACTTCATGGTCATGCCTCACTCCTCCATCACTTCCTCTACCAGACTAGGAACAGAATCTTTATTATGGTCATAGATCAGCACAGATAAAAAGGGGATACAGAATAAAAGGTAAAAACACAGGTTAAGAATAGTATTCAAAATATTATTTTGGATTTCACAGCTCCAGTACAGCAAGATAAGATTGGTACTAGTATACAGCAGAGGTCATAGAATGGCTTAGTAACAATTTGTCTTTGCAAGGAGTTGTGAGATCAATCTATCGATTCATTGATTAATTTTATTTAAAAAAACCACCCGTGTCACGCCACAAACTCAAAAGGCAGCATTGGTGTGTGTGTGACATCTTCAAAACTGGGGAGGGATATTAAACCCCCTTCTGCCATTTGTCCTTCCCTTCCGGCATGAATCAATTCTGATCTGTCATTCACACTTATTGGACATGCTTCAGAATTGATTCTTCTGAAAAGAACCACTCTGAAACTACTATCAGGAAACCCCGGTTTTTTTTTTTGCGTTGGCCCCGCTTTATCGCCACTGAAATCGATTGAATAAGGATCGGAATCGATTTCAAGTGGGAATGAATATATCTGCGATTCACTGCAAATTGTAGTGGTAATGAGCCAGCCAAGAATCTACTGGAGTCACTATCAATAAAAGTTGGAGTGCTAGCTAGATCCAGTTGTTGCTCTATATTTACCACCCATTGTTTGATCATTGTGTTAGCCTTATCGTATCCCATGGTGAGCAGATCTGGAGAGAAGCCTGGTGATGAAATTTTAGACATCACTGTCTGTTTCTACATAGACTGGAAATCATCAGTCAAGGTTAGTGGAACAAGGCCAGTGGGGAAGGAGGATAGTCTGAGCCAGTTGCTGAGTATATTTACCCACCCTGCAGCATACTCTGCCCCCCCCCCTTTTCATATATCCTGACTCCAGTCTCAGAGTTGCATTAGAGACACATTTTGGAGCTGGGAAAGCTGATCTTAGAAATTTGGATTGCACAAGTTCTAATGATGCATAATTGGGGAGGGGTCCCAGCTAGGATCCATAAAGTTGTTGCGCAACTGATTTGGCTTTGAAATGTTTGAGCACTGCTGGTATATAACAGCCTCCTCTTGACATAAGAAATCTGAGGCTGACAGTGCATTGCCAGTGGCATACTCCCTGTGTGCTTTCTTTCTACAAGTAGTAAGAAGGGTTATCATCAGATATTTGAAACAGGAGACTTGTTTAATTTTGTGGCCATCTATACTCCACGTATGGTTCTTGGATCTTTTAGCAAATGCCATGATTTTAGTTGAAAATCAATGGAAACCCATTGGGTGAACTGGGGCAAGTCACATTCTCTCAGCTTTAGAGAAAGGCAAAGGCAAACCCCTTTGAACATATTGTGCCCAAAAAAACTCAGTCATAGGTTTGCCTTGAGGTGACCATAAGTTGGAAGAGACTTGACGGCACAAAACAATAATCCAGGTGACCATATTCCCTCCATGTTTTATCAGCATTCCTTCATATTCTAGCACTGGTTCAACTGCATATCTAAGTTTGATGCATGGAGGAATAAAGTATGTAATGTTTATTATTTTTATTAATGTTGTTATCTTATTATTGTTATGCTATCAGTGTTAAGTTAATGTACAAATAAAACAGTGTGTAATAGTCTTACACTGGTTTTATTTGTATGCAGTCTTGATATCTTGTGATGCAAGGTAAGACAATGTATATTTTATTTTCAGTATGAATTCTTGCTCTCAGAGACAATTTTACTCTTGCCACCAGGCTGCAACAGTCTTTTACAAATTTACATTTAGAGCTGGACTCCAATGAATGTTCTTTCTTGCTATCACTCTCAGTTATACAAAAATGACAGTGCCTTAGGCTACTTCACGGTCAACTTTTCAAGATACTGTATCATGTTCTTCCTCTTATTGGATGAAGTAGCTTCTTCCTTACAAAAGATTGTGGCACAAACATATCATATGTCACAGCTGAACATTTTTGCCTTTCTTGCTGCTTAAATTTTACCAAATTTAATTATTCTTTGGTTTCCTAAGTTGTTACCATTTCTAGTTAACGGACCAGATGTACACAATATTGATTCTATTTTTTTCAAACTTTTTCTTGAAAATAATCCTTTCTATATAATCTTTGTCAACGTATTACAACATACACTCATTGTACATTGGGCATTAGAAAAAGTCTACTGTCTCTTATCATTCCATCTATGAACTGAGACTGTGCTCTCGTATATATACTTAATAGTACAATGAAGCTGCACACTGTGAAAGATCTTATGGGATTTCTCAGGCAAGCATATCCATCATTAGTGATCTTCACACCAAAGAAATATGACAGACTTATGATGAACCCCTAGATTTTTCTGGAAACATTTGGGAAACCCTTACTCAAAGAGTAACCAGTGCTTGACAGGCCATACATGGCTCTGGGACATGATGCCTGGCAGTCTGATAAAGGCATATACATACATAAGTTTTCCGTGTGTGTGTGTGTGTGTGTGTACACACATATATACTTATATGTGTGCTGAGGAGACTGGTATTCATTTCCTACTTCCACAGCATATAAAACACCCGTGAACTTACAGCCACCAAAATCACCCACCCTTCACAGCCATATCCTGTGTCTTGTGGTAGGATCAGAGAGGATATGGGGTGTAGCCAGATATATCTCTGATCTTGCCTGCTCCCCACAAGGCAAAGAAGCCACAATGGGAGGCACTTTAGGCTGTATAGTAAGCCCAAGAGTGGTGGGTGTATGGCTCAACCTAGCAAATGTCTACAAACAGAACTCCTATACTACTCTGAGCCACATAGGATTGCAGTCAATCTGTACAGTCTACTGCAGGTGTCCAAGGTGCCACTCCATCCCTACCATGTACTTCCTTGATTCCATCCTTCAGCCCAGGTATGTACCTGCCAGAGGCTACTTAGAAACAAACAAAACAAAAGTGAAGAGAAAGGCAACTGCCTGTCATTTCTAGCTTGGCTCCAAACTCTTGGTTATCTGATTCCCTGATTATTGGAATTCTCTGTCTGACACCCATGTAATCCTGTGTAATTGCAAACCTGTGTAAACAGCACTTCAGTGTACTCAAACTCAGAGATGTTTTGGATAGACCTGACTGTGCAGGTGTCAAACAGACAAATTAGATCCAGAGGGTCTTGTTGCCTTTTCTAAGACCATGCAACAGTAGTGAACTCTTCTCTTGCATATCCTAGAGGCCAACTGCAACATTAATTATGAAAAGTTTGAAATAACATTAAACAAAGCAGCCAGAAAAAGCGTAACAACAACAATGCAAATAACAACTTTGCAAATTGGATAGTTGGCCCTGTTATGGCAGGCAAGCAAGTTATTTAGAGCGCCTTGCTCAACTGTTCCAGTAGCGTAAAAAGACTGGACCTTCCCTGTCCACTTCCACAGCCATTGTTCCCAAGAGCACATGGGACAACATACCATCAGGAGAGGCTACATCTCACACAGCTAGAACTACCTATTCCCACCTAACTACTCAGAAATATATATATATATATATATATATATATATATATATATATAAGCCCCAATGGTGCAGTCAGGGGCTCAGGGCTGACTCAGCCTTGCATCTTTCCGAGGTTGCTAAAATGAATACCCAGCTTATTGGGGGCAATTAGCTAACACAATGTAAAATGCTTAGGGAGTGCTAAGTGTACTGATGAGTGGTATAGAAATGTACTTGCCTTTGCTATTATATATTAAAAACACTTGTCATATAGTAAATATCCATCTTTTTTAAAAAAGTAAATTATCTAGTCTCTTTTAACAACAGGGAAACATCTGGCATTTGCAAAACAGAGAAAGGTTCTATAATGGTTATATAACACAAGACTCTAATTTTCAATCCTGAATGGAACAGAAAAGAGTAGGCCTTCATTTGTGCATACAGGAGACATACATAAGAACACAGGTTATGCTTGTTTTCAAGAGCTGTGAGCAGAATATGGCTATGCCTGTGGCACAGAGGGAGAAATCCAAGTACATAATTTTATAACAATTTAATGTATAGCCCTGACACCGAGGGTTTCGGGTGAGAAAGCCCCATGGATCTCACATTATCCGTGGGACCTCTCTATGAAAGTTCCATATCAATATGATGTACCTGTGCTTAAACAACCTTTGGCTTGTTACAGACTGCCAAAATAAAGCTGCTTCTGGTCTCTTTGGAGGTATGCTATTTAAATGATGCCTGCATCCTAAGAATCCGGAAGCTGCACCAAAAGCTGCACTCTGGTGCTTAGGAATGGAGTGTGGCTTTGGTGCGAACTCCGGACTCTTAGGACCCATGCATCATTTAAATAGCATACCTCCAAAGAGACCCGAAGCAGCTTTATTTTGGCAGTCTGTAACAGGCCATTATGTTGGTTTAGTTGGTTTGGTTTGCCTTGGAGAGAAGTGGGTAAGGAATAACAAAATCAATGACAACATTAACAATGGAGTGCACTACACAGCTCTAATTCTTGTACCTGCCTTCCTTCCTTCCCTGATTAAATTAATGACAGAGGCAAATCTGCTATTCTCACAAGAAAACCGCAACAGCTGCTTTATATAAATCCTTTTGCCAAGATGGCAATACAAAAAGAAATTAGGAGGAGAGATAAAAAAGGATGAGAAAACTGGAATGAGAAAGCTCATCCAAGTGCAATCAAAGTCTAGTCACTCACCATGAGATGATGGGATTTTGTTTTTCCCTTGAATGAAAACTGCTGCCTCATGAACCACAAAGCTAAGGATATTTGATTTCCCCTCACAGCACCATGGGTGGCAATGCTCTAAAACAAATCAGATTAAGGCCACCCATGAAATAGTTTTCAGGAGGAGAACCAACAAGGCAAACTTCTGTCCTACTAATAGACTGATATGCTCAGGTCCAGGCTATTTGGCACACCATATCGCTCTGTTTGAGCTGGTCTGGGCTCTGAGGAGTGGCCCTTCTCTCAGTCCCACCAGCATCACAAACATGGTTGGCAAGGACATGAGAGAAGACCTTCTCAGTAGCTGCCTCTAGTTCCTGGAACTCACTTCCCAGGGAGGCCAGAATGGTGCCTTCCTTGTTGTCTTTCTTACAGCTGGCTAAAATCATTTTATTCAGAGAGGCTTTTAAATTAATTTTTTTTAAAGAATGGGCTAGGGGGTGATGCAATATTTGAACAGCTGTTTTAAAGAGCTTTTATCATTTCAAATTGCATTTTATTCTTTTATTGTATAATTTGTTTTAATACTGTAATAGAATAGTAATAATAATTTTATATCCCACCTTTCTCACAATAAAGGGACTCAAGGCAGCTGTTTTAATGCTCACTTTTTGTATGTTTTAATTGTATTGTTCTTTTCAGTTGTGAGCTGCTTTGAGTTTCAGTTCTGGGGGAAGGTGGGATTAATAACAACAACAATCGGTCAGAAACTAATTGTAGGCCCACAGCAACAACAACAACAACAACAACAATTCTAAAACTATAAAGCAGAATGTGGTAACTATGTATATAACTAATGTATGGAGATGTGGTTGCCTGCATGAAATGAAACAAAGGGTAGTAGGGGAAAATAACCTTTATGTATGTAACATCAAAATGTTTCTCAGTCCCATTACAATCAATATGTGTAAACTCATTCCACTCTTGTGTCAGGTAAACAGAATCTGAAGCTTTGAGCATGACAGGAAAATCCAGTACTGTACACTGTTAGAATAAGGGCGAGGAAGCATTTTGGAGTGGGAGGTTGCAGTTGCTCTCTCTTTCTTCCATGGAATAATGGGGGGAGGAGCAAATAAGAAAAAGGAACAACACTCTCTCAGCTAGCACTTTCAAATGCCAGCTGAGAGTAAATGGCTGTGTTCCCTCCCCATCTTTATGGCATGGAGAAGTAAGAGACAGAGCAAAGTGCTCTTACTTGATGTTTCCAGGAGTCTGCTGAGTTCCAACTGGGACTTGGTTGGCTCCTGGAAGCACCAGCTAAGTGGGGAGAAAAAAAAAACTCAGCTGGCATCAACTATGGTTACAAATGCATAACCTGGGGTTGTGGATCCTTAACTGCTTCATATTCATGAAGTAATCATGATTGTGGCACTATTCCACAATCGTACCTACTTTACTGGGCAGAAGTTGCTCTGAGAGATGGAGGGGCATTGTCCTTGTGATCGAGTCATGGGTGAGTGATGCTGCAATGAGGACTTGCAACAGGGAGCATGCTTCTGGTTGTTGCTGCTTCACCCACTGGAAAGACAGAAGTGGAAACATTATCCACCCATGCTCCAATTGTCAGTGGAGTGGACCTACTTTCCTTGGAGGAGTTGCTGCCTGGAAAAGTAGATTTGGGGTGGCTGTGGGAGTCAGACCAGGAGACACTACTTTGGGCCAAAACAGATTGCAGAAGTAATTTAGCTGGAGACTGTTTTAACTGCCCTGACTCACTGCTAGGGAATTTTGGGAATTGTAGATTCTTGTAGTACCAGAGCTCTCTAACAGAGAAGGCTAAACATCTCACAAAACTATAGTTCCCAGAATTCACTAGCATTGAGCAAGGGAAGTTAAAGTGGTCCCAAGCTGGATTATTTCTGCAATCTATTTTGGCCATATGTTAAGTAATTGGTGTAGAATTGTGGCCCATATTTATCTGATCATTAAATGGAGGCTGCAGAAACTCCTCTTCCTCTGTTTCTTAGTCAAGAGATGTCTCAGGAGGCCTTTTGCTATTGATATCAATAGGATCAAGACTGAGCTCCTTTCCTAAAGCTGGAACACATTGCTTTCTCAAAATGACCCAACTCAAATTAATAATAATAATAATAATAATAATAATAATAATACTATAATAGAAGTTTTATTTTTATACCGCTTTTCCTACAAATCAAAGCGGTTCACAGTCATTAAAACTCTATGACCCATGTCATAGTACAATATATTATGCAAATCCAAAAATACAATCAAAGTTTAAAAACATATAAACTTGATTAAACTTGAATTAAACTTGAAGTTGCCATGAATTTTGTCTTGGAACTAAACAGCACCACCTGAGGATCTGAATCTCATATTATTACACTTGTCTGCTAACACCTACATTTAACAACTCATGGAATTTGCACACCCAGGTAAGTATGGTAGTGTAACAGGTGAAAAGGAACCAAAGGAGCCCTATGTAAACAGAAATGTATGCATGTCGTGGGGTGGATTTCTGCCTTCTGGGTCCACTTGCTACTTGTTGTTATTGTACAATAGTCAATATACACATACTCTAGTTCAGAGTTCATAGAGGATACAGATCATACAACAGGATACTTTGCAAGTTACACCTTGAATAACTAGAAGGGGAAAGAGCTAAGAGAAAAAAAATTCAATTTACAGACATTCAGTTCTAAGTGTCTAAACAAGGCTGGTCAGTAAGAAAGCAAAAAACAACTCTGAGCAGGGAAATATGTCTGTGGCATGGTTTGTACTGCAATTTTTCAACATGGATCAACAAGGAAATCCAGAGCTCACATCATGGTAATACGAGGCAGATCGCTAAGGCCCATGCCTCAATAGGAAGCTCATTTTCAACCTCTGGAATCTTTTAGTTTCATTGCTCTTTGACATTGTGATTGTTGTCCTTTCTATAGATCAAGCAGCAAGAGAAACAAGGAAAAAGAGTAATAACCTCTATATCCTTTAACATTTCCCTCTGGGAGGTGGCACGTTTGGGTCCAGGGAGCACTGAATGTACAGTGGCAACATTGGTGAGGAAAAAGAGGCAGGAACGTGTATGGTGAGTGAGTACATCAAGAGGACCTTGCCTGAGTGCTCAAAACCCAGAAACAGCACTGATGAAAAGAGTATTTGTGATCTAGTGGCAAAACCATAAATTGACATGCATACACTGTTAAAGCTTGGTTGCTTACAGTGTGGGATCAATATGTAATTTTCTCATGTTTACTATCAAGCTTAATATTTCTGTAGCCTTTAAACAACCTTCATGTCTTTTAAAAGCATGCCAGAAAAAGGCATGCACACACATACTTCACTGTAGTTTCAATCATTTTATGGACTCTTTCCCAACAGGATGTAACCTGGCAATGTGAATGTGCATATACTACTTTCTAAAAGCCTGAAAGATATTTTTGCAGGACTACATCCAACCGGCTATATACCTTGGGCCTATTCTTGATTAAGACTGCATGTGCTTTCCATAACAAATGCATTCCTGTTCTCACATGGGGTTGTGGTAGGGAGACACATATTTTCTTTAAAAAAATAGTGGTAAAAATCAAATGTTGTATCTGTAAGGAAAATAAACAATTAAATAAAATGCTGCTTTTAAAAAGCAATGACACTGCAAATACTAGTAAATTACAGAAATCATTTCACTTGGAGAGCTTCTAACCACTGAGAGGGAAAGCAGCAGGCAAACTAATGGTGAATCTAAACCACAGCAATGAATTACACTTGGGATAAATCAAGAATTCACTAGATGTTCCACAGAAACAAGCATTTAAAATTAATTTTAGCCCCAAGAGTTGACTCTTGGGTGCCTTCTCATTTTAGCCCCAAGAGTTGACTCTTGTGTGCTTTCTCATTTCCTAGGCTGACCCTAGTGACCGGACTTGAATGTTTAACCTCAGGCCCATAACTTACAGACACAGGAAGCTTGTACTGGCAGCAGATTCTTGGACAGCTGCCTTGTAAATACATCATCAGATGCCTGTAAGTATATCAACACTCTTAAACAGGACCATCCCCAGGCCATGAGCTCCTTTCATACCCTTCTCCCATCAGTTCTGCAATGTTGCCAAGTTGTGCTTATAGTGTATTTGAAGGGCTTACAGAGCCTGATAATGCTGCCTGAAAGCATAGCCGTAGTCTTTTGATTTTTATCTAGAAGAAATGACATCAAACTTGAAATGGAAAAGGAAACATATTTTAGTTAATGGAAACTCACTTTTGGATGAAGTTCATTTTTGTAAAACAACAAAGAGCCTTGTGGCCTTTTTAAGACTTGACAAATTTAGTTTAACATGAGCTTTTATGGAATACAATCCACATCTTAAAAGGTATGGAGTACAATATTAAAGCTGGTGTCTGGCAGCCATCCTATTAATGTGGAGGTGAATCTGTTCTGTCGTTTTGTCTAAACTGTCCACCAAGGTGTTGAGCTTTATCCCCAAAGTAGGTTCAATACCTTGGACTGTTCCTTTAAAGTTCAGACTCAAGCCTGGAGCAGATTCACTACCACAATAACATGGTAGCTGCAAGTCATCACTGAACCTGGTATATATGTACATTGTACCTGGCTGCAAATGGGATCAGAATGAAGCTGGATGCAGAAAATGTGAATTACGTACTGTATATTGTTACCACTGGCCACAAACAATCAGCAGGAACATCCTAGCATGAAAGAGCAGATAAGCATCTGTTATTTTTGTGGGCTTCTTCTTCAAAGAAGTTCAAACCTTTCCATGGTAACTTCCAGTCAAGGCAGTATACAATAAAAAAACCAATATGAGGTTTAAACCCACGGAGCACCATAGAAACAAAGTATCTAACAAGAACCGAAACAGAGGGCAGCAGTTGCACTTTTCCAGAACCATGTCTACGATAATTAGGAGTTGCACTGTATCAGGTTAGACTATCAACACCAATATCTATTGCGTGAGTAGCTCACAAAAGCAGCAGCCAGGCAACCTATGTCACATAAATCTGCGATGAACAACCTTGTGGCAAGTAAGCCACCACATCTAGTGGTACTCCTTGATTCTACCTTGGCACTAGAAACCCAATTGGATGTATCAGCATAGCACTTATTTCCAGCTCTGGCTGTTTTCCCATCTATAGTTATTCCTAGACAGGAATAACTGAGCACAATATTTTGTGATCCTTTCGGTTTATAGTAATGTCTTATGTGTGAAGCTATCTTTGAAGACAGTTTGCATGAGGGAGATGACTTGTTTTAATAGTGTAATACCATATATAAGAGCTTTATTTGCTATTTGTCAATTCAAGGTGTGCATTGATGTATAAAAGCCCTAAATGGATTAGGACCTGGTTACCTGAAGGCATACATTCCTCATTATCATTCAGCCTGCAGGATTTGTTGGAATGGCTCTTTTGATTATTCTATCAGACATCCAGAATATGTAACATAGTGTGGTGACACTTCAACTATGGATGACTGTCTCCCAGGATGTTATTTAGTGTTTGACACCAAGTGAAAACATTTTTTCACCAGCTCTTAATTAACAATTGGACCTATAGAACAGAGAATGATAGTTGAAGAATAATGTATACTGAATGTACCACTAACTGACCTTGTGTATTTTTATACAATTTCTAATAATGATTTAATAGCAGCCTTTCTCAACATGGTGTCTTCAACCCGGATCATCTCAACAGATGTTCTATGTGTTATGACGGCCCTGGAACCAGTCTATAATGAAGTGAGAGAGGGAGGAAGAAGGGAGAGCGAATGAAATCTAGAAATGAATAAATAAATGTATAACAAACCAACAAACCAACAAAATAAAATAACAGCTTCCCTAATGCATCTGTCAGGAAGAATGGTCAATGTTGACACTTGCATTTAGTTTCTACTCAGTAAACCTTGCGGGGTAACCTTTGCATGGTCAAATTGCTCAGTTCATCACAGCTCAAATGGTTGCTGTTAATTTAAAACACAATAGGCCATGTAGATGCACAGGGCCTGTCCTATACATTAGATAGAATGAGGGGGCTGCCCCAGTTTGGTTGTCATGAAAAGGGAGCAAATGGCTAGCTATTTAATTCATTACATTTTTATTTCCAGGTGGAAGGTCAGGTGCTTAAATGATTTTTCTGTCTGAACTGCCAAAATGATTGATCTGTGTACTATGTATGCACTTTGACTTGAGAGTAGGGTGCAAAATATCTGGAACCAGTATGCTGTCCTGAAGGAATACTATGATAAAATCGGATCTGTGACATAAACAAAGACATTTTAAATATAGCTGAAAAAGCAGGATAACAGAAGATTAATTGGGACAGTTCCTGCCAAATCAGGACCGTTGGAAGACAGTATATCCACTTCCTTTTGACTGCTAGATGTGGTTGTGATTTATGTGGAATTAGCAGGGATTTAACCCATAATCTTCTGCACACACATTAAGTATTCATACCTTGTTGGCACAGAACATGTATTCTGCATGCTTAAGGTTCTAGGTTCAAAATCTAACATAACCAATTTAAAGGACATTAGAGAACAGGGATTGAAAAGAACATTTACCCTAAGCTTCAGAGAGCAGCTACCAGCCAGAAAAGGCAGTATCAAGTTGGATAGTCCATCACTTTGATTCCCAAGACTTTAATGTGCACGAAGTATTCAGCTAAAAAAACCTAAGCCTTGCAGGGGTATTTTAGTATACCCCACTGAACTGACAGGCACACAATTTATCCCTGCCTGCCCTTAATCTCTGAGTTCATTTTGTAAAGTAGCACAGTATAATTCCAGTTCAGAGAACATGTGCTCAGGTTAAAAGGAAACAACTTGAACAGTACTTTACAATTCGCCCATGTGGTGGAATTTTGGCCCCCCATTCCAGGCCAGCTCTTTTGTCTAGTACTACTCTCACCACCTGTAGTATAATATCTACATCAAGGGAAGTAATAGAGCCACTCTATTCTGCTTTGGTCAGAGCCCACCTGAAATATTGTGTCCAGTTCTAGGCACCACAATTCAAAAAGGATGTTGAGAAGCTGGAGCATGTCCAGAGGAGGGTGACCAAAAATGGTGTAGGGTTTGGGAGCTCAGTATGTTTAGCCTGGCAAAGAGACAATTAGGAGATGATATGAAGCCCTGTTTAAATATTTGAAGGGGTGTCATATTGAGGATGGTGTAAGCTTATTTGTTGCAGTTCCAGAGAACAGGACCTGGAGCAATGGATTCAAACAGTCTGGATGGCCATCAGTCAGGAATGCTTTGATTGTGTATTCCTGCATATTGTGTGTGTGTGTGTGTGTGTGTGTGTGTGTGTGTGTGTGTGTGCACTGGATGGCCCTTGTCGTCTTTTCTTGCTCTGTGATTCCAGAAAAGCTACTTAAATCAGGCCCACAATAGTGCTCACTGCATCTTGCCTAAATACCTTGAAGGCTGCAGATCCCATCTGATCTTAGAAGTCAAGTAGGGTCAGGCCTGGTGAGTTCTTGGATAGAGGACTACCAAGAATACCAGGTGCTGTTGGCTATATTTAAGAGGAAGGATATGGAAACCATCTCTGAGTATTCTTTGCTTAAGAAAACTCTACAAAATTCATGGGGTTTCCATATGTCAGACCTGAAACCTCCTTGGGTGACTTTTGCATGGTCAAATCTTGAAGTTCATCCCCGGTCACACTGTTGCTGTTGACTTAAAACACAATAGACTGACATTCTATTAGCCAGTTACAATGTTGTAAGTTTAGTTTAAAGCCATGTAACTGCTTCCCATCCACATTTACAATTCCGGTACCATTGCCACAGTAATAAATGCCTCTGAAATTCACCTTCAAAGAGAATTAGCTATCTTAAGCAACAGTGTTCTGTGGTACTGGTGATGCGGTGTGGTAGGACTATGCCACCTGCCCAGCTATGAGGAGCAGAAGTAGAGGCCCCTGGGAGTTTCTGTCACAACTCTTCTTGTACCATTACTTTCTGGAAATAGAGGAATGGATATGTCATCCTGCAATGCCCCATCATTCAGGGTGGCTGACAGCCTTTTAAAGTGCATTTCAGGGTCAGATTTGGAGAAGGAGTACAGCTACAATATTGTAGCTACTTGTCTGATGCATGATCTTGGCCATAATATTCATTACCACTACTGATAATCAGAATCACTGCTTGTGGGCATTTTGGTCTACAGGATTTAATCCTAGAGGCATACAGTTGAGTCTCCATTTTCCAAAATGTTTAGGACCAGAAGAGTTTGGGATTTCAATGGCCTGTTACAGACTGCCAAAATAAAGCTGCTTCGGGTCTCTTTGGAGGTATGCTATTTAAATGATGCATGCATCCTAAGACTCCAGAAGCTGCATCAAAAGCTGCACTCCGGTGCTTAGGAATGGAGTGTGGCTTTGGTGCGACCTCCGGACTCTTAGGACCCATGCATCATTTAAATAGCATATCTCCAAAGAGACCCGAAGCAGCTTTATTTTGGCAGTCTGTAACAGGCCAATGTTCTTCAGATTTTTGGAATATTTGCATATATGATTTCTTGGAGATGACACCCAAGTCTAAACATTACATTTATTTATCTTTCCTTTACACCTTATACACATAGCCTGAAGGTAATTTTATACACCATGTTTTAAAAATAATGTTTTGCATAAAACAAAGTTTGTGTACATTGAACTGCACCTGAAAGCAAAGGTGTCACTATCTTAGCCACACATCCCAGATAAAGGAGACTCAAACATTATGCATATGTTATGCAAGTGAGCACCTAAATTATAGCCCACAAGCCTAAGAGCTTTAGGTGCTTCCTTATTAGGATGGTTTGTGTGTTTTACTATCTATTCCAGCAGAAACCCTTCAACCTGCATTATCTATTTCTTCAGAGACACTGCTACATGCAAGATAGCATTTGGAGTCTGAGTGGGCTTATTCTATCACTGTGTTTCCATCATGTACATCACCTTTCCATGTATGACTCTTGCTACAGCTACTGCCAATGACTGCTGCTCTCCAGTGCACATTTCCATCTCTCTAGCCCCAAATGCTCTTCTTTATAGTCAAGCATGTAAATAATGTCTGCTTTATGAAAGCAAACTCCAAGGAATTAACCACAGATGGGTACTTGACATTTCAGTCTACAGGTTTATGGCCTGTGAAGAGTTCAGAAATGAAGTGGCAGCATTTTTGGTGTACTAGCAGCCACTTGCCTTCCACCTCAGAACAGGAAAATGTCTTGAAATGGCCATATAACTAAGTGTTACACATTTATAAAATTCAATTGTTTTGAAAACTTTCTTCAAAACAACTCTCTCTAGAGAAAACTCCTCCAACAAAGAAACAGTGACTTTTTGCGATGCTTCCACCAAGCATTTTGAAAAAGCAGAGCACTGGATGCTAATTGTACTTTAAACAACATTTTAAGTGGAGTTTGATGATGTTTCTCTGTAATATTTTGAAACAATCCAAGAAATCCTAAGACAGGCTGTCTAAAAGGGGGTGGTAGGGAGAGGCTGGGGTTTTGTACAACAAGAAGGAAAAGTGGCTTCTTTGTCTTCTCTTCTTCCATGGCACTGACAGCTTCCATCTCTTGCAAAATAGTAGCTTTAGGGGGTTATGTTTGCCAAATTTAAAATAAACAGAAGGAAAGCATTCAACTTTATACATTGCAATTCTGATCAACCCCCCACATGTACATATTGAATCAGATTCATGCAACTCATATGACTAAACATGTCACTTGGAGCTGCATGAATCAGTGCCATTGCACCATTATACCAGATGCCCTGGACTGCTTTGAGTTTTAAACAGGCACGCAGAAAAGTAAATGGTAGCATAAACCTGATGTGAATTTTCATGATGTCAGAAAAACCCTCTTGTGGGTATTTTGCACCAAGAAAACTGTTGACCATGAACTCCACTCCTCCTTTAAAAAATTCAGTAACAAAGGAAAGCCAAGTACAATAACATCCAAAATTCACAAAACAGTGATACCTTTATTGGAACAACCAATGCATAAAATATATATATCAAGCTTTCGAAGTCCCACTTGTTTCTTCATCAGGGAAAGGTGTTAAAAATAACGCAGAAGAAGAAAATTGATGATGTTAGTCATAGAGCTGCATTTTGTCAAGACGTTGTTCTAAGTATGGAGGGATATTCATGCAGGTAGGCCCTTTTGGCCATGTGATACTGGGAAACAAATTTTAAAGTCCAGGAAATGTAAACTCCACTAGCAAAACGAAAAGGTACTTCATATGAGATCCAAGATGCCTCAGTCCTTTGTGAGGCCAGAAAAGAAATCCATGGCAGTTAAAATGGCATCAAATTGCTTTATTTCAGCAGTGTGGCAGTAGCTCTAGGTCTACACTTTGAAATCTCTTAGATATATTTCTAAAAACCATGAAGTGTGAAAATTACCAAGCAATTAGCCAGTCAATAAAGATGGTTCATTTTGGCTTGAGGGAATTGGGAGAAGTAATGGTACTCTACACTGGTTGACTAGATTGGTTAGTCTTTTCAAGCCATCTTGTGTTGTTGGGGTTTTTTTTGGGGGGGGGGGGGGGGGTTGGTTCTATATCCATTGCACTCCAGAGTCTGAAGGGAGCATATAGATTCACTCTTCCACCCTCTTCACCTTATCAAATCAGTTTTTCAAGTGCTGTGAATCTGCAAGGCTGAGATGTTATAAATGTTGTGACTAATGAAATGCAGCCAAGTGGCAAATATCTGTAAGATATTTGACATCTTCACTGTAAAGCAATCAAGTTTGACTTTATCATCTTTGCAATAAATATGACTTAAAAGGAGAAAGGAAGATGGAGGCAATAAATAAATAAATAAATAAATATGGCATCACCTTTATTATCGATATGCTCAGCAGGATCTAGAATGGTCTAATGCTTTGCTAGGAGTACACATTTATTCTAAAAATTAACTGCTAGACCCAGAGAAGTTCAATGGCTGCTGTCTGTGGCTGGCATTTTCCAGTGTACAACCATCTTCCCCTCACTACCCTCAACAAAGAAAAGTAAAATGGAAAAGCCAAGTTTGCCAAGAATTCTGCCATTTAGGAGAGAATCTAAATGAGAATGTATTACATTGCTGAGGTGATACTGAGGTGGTAGTACCACCTGAGGTGATACTACCTAAGATTACTGGAGACGGGTGTATTTGTGTCATATTTGAAAATATTTCCTTACATGAAAATAAACACACATATCTCTATAAACTGAAAACAAGTGTAGAAAGAATAGAGCTGGATTAGAAACGTTCTCCTAGCTGTGTGGTTTTCTATTAATAAGGCGTGTTGGTTTCACTTGGAGTGTATTTTCAATGGAATCCCCAACTGTACCCTGAAATAATTCAGTTCGCTCTTCTCCTTCAAGTCTAAATCCTATTGATGGCTCCAATTACAGTATACCTATTAAATCCATTACAGGAATCTCTAAGAGACCTTAGACTGAATGTCTTGCAATGTTTCTAGCCAAAAAACAACTAAGACTGCTTCCAGACAAGGCCTTTATTGTACAATCACCTTTCAGCATTTGGGAGTTCCAAGCAATATTGTTTTCTATTTTTAACACGCTCATGTTTTCCCTCTGCTTCTTCCAACTTTTTTCTTATCAAAGAAATTCTATTGAAGGAGGAAAAATCAGACTAACCGTAGAATTGCTTTTGACTAGTAGTATGAACAGCCCTCCTCTGGGTAGAATTCAGATACATAGCTGCGTTAGTCTGGAACATCTGAAAGCGCTGTTAAAATCTCATATGACAGCCCGAACAATGAATTTTTCAACATCATCATCAGCAACACCGAAATCAGGAGGTAGTTGCACATGGAAGGGACAATGGACAGAATCCTGTATCAGCTACTTAATTAAGTAAACTACTTAACAGCTACCAAGTTAGGTATAAGCCAGCACAGTGTAGTGTTTTGAGTGTTGGACTGTGACTCTGGACTGAATTCTCTGCTTGGCCATGGAAACCAGTGACCTCAGGTGAGTCACACACTCTTAGCATAGAAAATCCATGATACAGTGGAGCCTTGCCTTACGCGGGGATCCGTTCTGTGCCCCCCCCGTGTAAGGCAAATACCGCGTAAACAGAATGGGGGTTATGCTTGCAGCGGCGCAGCACACGCCATTCAATCTATTGCAGTGTGGCTTCTGCATAAAGTGGAAGCCGTGTATGGTGTGCCTGCGTATGAAGTGGGCACGCCGTACACCCTTTCTGTCGTTGATAGGGTCACCATAAGTCAGAAATAGAAAGACACAACAACAACAAGAAGTTAAATATAGTTAAGTATACTAAGTTAAGTAATTATATTTAACTAAGTAACATCTCTTGGCCTGACCCCTCACCAGCCTGATGAAAATATCATTCAACTGTGCTCCAATCACTGGAAGAGTGGTCCTCCTTTTCCCCATGCATGTGATGTCTAGTAAAGTAGGTTGAAGGGAGAGATAAAATCATGGCAAAATTGTGACTAAATGGTGATTATGAATACTGAAACATTGCTGTATAAGCAGCATGAGGAGGAGGTCCATTCTGCTGGTGACTGGAATATGGCTTAATATTTCCACTGGGTTTGAATTTCCTGATACAGGATTCTGAGTCTGACCCTTGTGAGAAGCAAAAGGTATATATTAAAAGAAAAGATGAAGAAACTGAACAGTTTAATTGTTTTAGAGGAGGAAGCAAAATAGTTTTGTTACCTTTCACTGTACTGCACAGCCTCTCCATTCTTTGCCCAGCTAATGGCAGGCTTTGGATTCCCAACAGCTTCGCAGTGAAGAAGTACACTGAGAGTCCCACTGGCCAAAACTACAGTATGTCCTAGGTGTGTGACCACTTCAGATGCTGAGAGCTGCTGTGCTGCAGAAATCTTTTTGAGAATTGCAGGTTTTCTTTGAGGTCCACGGGAGCCATTGGTGAGTTCCAGTGACAAGTGTGCTTCTGATGAAGATGTTCTCAAGGCACTGAACTCAGAAAAATCCTTGCTAAATGGAAACTCCACTGAAGCAGAACTGACTCTACTCCCGTGTGTTTTGAAAAGTGATTCCTGGTGTTCCAAATGGCTCTTGAAAATTTCATGGGCCAACTGTGCAACAAGCTGCTTACTGTAGACATCCTGAAATTCCTCAGGCTGCTGAGACAAGTTTCTTAGGATGTCATCCAAACGGTTTTGGCTGGCAACCATGGTGAAAGGAAGGGTGTACTCCTGGCCCTGGTCTTCCTCTGAAGAGATATTTCTTTCTGTGGAGTCCTGAACTTCCCATGGCTCTGCGTTATCACGAGAACAGCCTCTATACTCCAGAAGTCTTGAGACAATATCATCGTACCGGCTGCTGGGATCAGTAAGACGTCCTCGTTTCTCAGTTTTGCTTCCATTGAAGAGAATTCCATTCTGATGCTTCTCCTGGGTGTAGAAGGCTTCCTTAAAACTGGCCTTCCTTGGGGCTTCTTCCTCCTTTATTCCAGTGGACAGGGTGGCAATACGCTTATTAGGACCCCCTATTAATTTAATCACAAAATGTTCCTGAGCTGGCCCTGCAGTACAAGTATATGTCCCTGTATCTGAGGGCTTCAACCGATGAATTTTCATGTATCCATAAGGAGCAATTGTAACATGAACTGAGCTGATAAGTCGTTTGCCATCTTTCTCCCAAGTGATCATTGGTTTCCGGAATCTTCTCACAGGACATCGAAGAATGACAGAAGTTTTGGGGAGCAAGTAGGCATACCCACCAACAATAAAGTGCAACTTTTTCTGCTTCCTTGTTTGGATAAAAACTTTCTTTTGAGCCATGATCATAGGGGGCTGCTTGTGAGCAGGTCTCTGGTGTCCTGCAATATAATGAATAATACTGAGAAGTGCAACCTCCCCTATGCATCCCCAGTCTAGCTGATTCATGTGGAAACGAGACTCAAGTTATTCCCTCTTCAACGAATACTGCCTCTCTTGCAATATGTTTACATCTTGAAAGTAACTGGTAAAAGCAATGAGTTACTTGCAACCAAGTCATTTTTACAATAGCAAAGGTTTGTTTAAAGCTGCAGCTATGCTGCAGAAATAATGCATTTTGACACTATTTTAGCTGCCATGACTCCATCCTACAGAATTCTGGGATTTGTAGTCTGGTGAGGCACCAGCACTCTTTGGCAGAGAAGACCAAAGACCTTGTAAAACCACAACTCCCGGTATTCCATAGGTTAGAGCTACAGCACTTAAAGTCAAACTGCATTATTTCTACAGTGTAGATGCACCCTCAGTTGAATTATAATGCCAACTTAATAAAAGGTAATGTCACACATTTTGCAATATAATTATAACTTTGTAGCTACTTTTTTTAGGTGCAAGATGTGGTGGGCTCACTAAATGGCTGATGTGGGTGGCGTGGGTGAAAGGCCTGCTATAATACAAAGAAAGGAACACTCTGTAAATATCAAGCATATACTGTATATATATATGGAAATGTATGCATCACACTTTTTCTATGCACACAATTGCAAACATATGCATGTTACACTTAGGACCTTATAACTCGCCAACATAAGATAGGCAAGTATGAAAGCTTTTCCTTCATTTGGCATATCTGTTCTTAGCTGACCTCAAAATCTTTGATCAACAGATATATGCATTTCATTGCATGCACCGAGAAAACTGCAAGATCAGTCTATGGACCTTATCACACAGAGGCACTTATGTAGGTAAAACGTACTGAACTTTTGTAGAAGTGCGAAGGTGGGATCGTCTGTTGCACTTCTAAAACGTAATTGAGGCTTCCTGCTTTCCTTCAGCGACAAAGCATCCGCGGAGAAGCCCCTTTTTTTAATAACCGAAGATCCTGTTATTCAAAAAAGGGCTTCTCATGGCTTCTCCGCAATGTCTCAATCGTGGAAGAAAAGCGGGAAGCCTCAATTGTGTTTAGAAGTGCGATAAACGATCCACGTTGAGCTTCTGCAACAGTTTAGCAATGTTTTACTCATGTAAGTGCCTCTGTGTGATAAGGTCATATACTGATCTGGCAGGTTCTGGTGTGTGCAATGAAGCATATATCTGTGATAGGGGGAAAAAAGATTTTGAGGTCAGCTAAGAACAGATATGCCAAATGAAGGAAAAGCTTTAATACTTGCCTATCTTATGTTGCTCACTCTCTCTCTCTCTCTCTCTCCTCTCTCTCTATATATATATATATATATGTGTGTGTGTGTGTGTGGTGTGTATATTATATATATATATATTTGAAGCAATAATTAAGTAGACATGAAAGATGTGTCTTTTATCACATGGCAGCTGTTAGTAGATTTTTTTTTAAAAAATAACATAGACTATTTTAAATTACAGAAATTTAAAGTTCATTTTATAATGTAATATAATCTGAGTGCAGTCAAACGGAAGTAGAACCATAATGGTAACCAATCATTTTTGAAGTGAAGGGGAGGAAGAAGGGGGAGAGATCCCCCCACCTTTTGTTCTTTTTATTTAATTGAGTTTATTTTCCCCTTCTCTTCATTTCTCTTTTAGATGAAGAGTAATGACAAATGCATATAAACGCAGGATAGATGAGATATTGGTGACTGAATGAATGTATTCTTTTTTGTTTTTTATTTTCTTCCTAATTTTTGATATTTTTGTCATTGTCTTTTTGTATTGTATTGTTTTTCTATTGTACTACTATACACAGATATTGTGTGTATATTTTTGTATTATTTTTCCTGTTTTTCTGTATGATTATATTAAAATAATTTTAAAAATTAAAAAAGTAACTTTCTATACTATGCTCTTATAAAATCCCGCATTTCTTGCTCCAGTTTCACATCATTGGTGGCTGCTGCTGATAAGCACAACACGACATTGTCAAGGTCAGAGGCTGCATCTACACTGCAGAATTAATGCAGTTTGACACCTTTTTAACTGCCATGGCCCTAAGCTATGGAATTTCAAGATCTGTAGTCTTATGACATTTAGCCTTCTGTGTCAGAGAGTGCTGGTGCCACAACAAACTACAAATCCCAGGATGCAGCCATGTCTGTTAAGGTGGTGTCAAACTGCATTAATTCTGCAGTGTGGCAAGAGACAGGGCTTTTGCCAAACCAGTAACCTGCTGGTTTCACTGATCTGTTCTTGCCTGGTACCCTATAGGCATTGCTGATACCTTGGATGCCACTGTTTCTCCTATTAAAGCCCTTCTCAGGTATTGCATCTTGAGGAACCTAACTTTATGTCTACTTTTCCAACCACCATACTGCTCAGCCAACTGGTAGCCCTACAGCCACAATGAACATAAAGGCTAGGGCAACCATGAAGATGAGAGAAGATCTATGAAAGAGGAGAGCAGGATGATAGCCACCATTTTCAGGATCAGCAATAGGCTCTCTTAGGCCTTCAGTAGATGCCCAATTATGGTGACCTCTAATTCCTGGCAATCATGGGGCCCATGCATCTACTCACTAAGATGGAAAGGGGAGAAAATGTGATATCATATAGAGGGGATCAAGTATAAAATGTAGATTCAATCTACATTTTTGTATGTTTTAAAAATAATTTTATATGGTTTCAGTTGTGATGATTTTAATTGTCACATTGCATTGGTATAATTTAATTGATTTCCTTTTGTGAGCCACCTTGGGTCCCACTCTGGGAGAAAGGCAGCATATAATAAATAAGCACTATACGGATCAACTTCATTTTGGTACTCTGTAATTTTATGATTTATAGCAGCAGCTGTTGAGACCAGTGTACCCCCTTCCCCCAAATCAGGAATCACAGGCAGTAATTTAGCCAAACAAATTTGATCCTGCTCTAGTTTAAATGCAGAAGCCAGGACTCATACCGATGGGGGAAATACAGTTCCTGTTGTTAAAAAGTCTTTAAATGAAGGAGTCAGTCACAGGAACATAAGGAATGAACAAAAGAGAAAGGGAACTCCTCTTGTTAAATGTTTATCATTTCAGCCCTGTGAGGCCTCATAGCTGAAAGCAGCAAGAAGGAACAAATGTGGTACAACCTCAAGGGAGTAATATGAAGCAGAACAAATCTACTTAGAAGGAGTTGAAAACCCCATGGTGGATAATATTGGACTTCATTAGTTATGTGGGTCCTTGCAGTTCAGATCTCTGTGCCAAACAACTGAAAGGAATATGAGGGCTGTGTCTTGGATTTTGTAAATAATGCTGTGTTTTATACCCAGAAGTCAAAACCTGGCTTACATGAACAGCCTCAATTATGAATGGCTTGTTTTGGGATATATCACCGCTATTGCAAATAATATACAAGCAATTACAAATAAATATGAACCACTGCAAATAAATACAAACAATTCTTTCCAATTTGCTGTGTGTGTGCATTTATGTAGAGAAAAATGAGAATTTACTCACATTGACTGGCCTTTTGTATTGCAGTTATGGATTTGTAACCTAGAATTATTGATTCATCACTGCTCCATATTCATTAACCCTACATAATTATGATGATGGCATTATTGCCACAATTATAAATGCCCTCCTAAACCTACTTTACCAGGCAGCAACCACACTGAGAGATGGAGGTCTATTCAGCTGAAAACCTTTGCACAATAGAATGATTTTTTCCAGTCCCCTACCAGTGAGTGAAGCTGCAACAATCAGAAGCAAGACCTCTGTTGCAATTCCTTGTTGCAGCTTCACTTGCTGGTGGGAGCCAGTGAAGCATCCTCCTTGTGTGCCCAAATTGCCAGCTGAACAGACTTCCACCTCTCGATGCAGTTGCTTTGTGGTGAGGAGGGTTTGGGGAGGTTGGGCTACTTGGTCACACCTATGTAACTAAGTAGATGAAGAAGGATATGGGCCAGTGTTCTCAAATTACATTATGATGATGATTATTGGCTAGCATCTGTTTTTTGTGATATATGTACCACATGCTGGGTAAATTATTTGTAAGGGCACAATGGGCATGTTCTGCTTATAATGGCAAAAGCAATATTGCTCAATAACAAATCTGCACATATGGATTTGACCCAGTCATTGACATGAGTTGTATAATGTTGCTATTCTGCATGGGAGTTGTGTAGGGCTGGAATAATGTATCTCTGCAAGTGGACATTTACACTAAGCTGAGGGTATGTTGCAATAAGGCCATGGTGTGTGTGGGAGGGAGGGGGCATGCATGAGTGCATGTATATGTATTTTTAAAAACGAGACTACCTATTAAGACCCTTTTCCCCCCATCATGATTTCAATGTAGGGTGAACCCCTTTTCTTGGACAGTAAAGGGAGAGAGGTGATTAACCAAGACTGGCATTGGGATGAGCCTCTGCTGCTTTCTTGAAGTAAATATCATAGCATGGGTATAGGCAAATTTCTTCGGAAAAGCCACCCCATTTTCTTTTTTTCTCAACCTGAAGCCTTCCTTGTAGCAAAATGTATGGAGCAGCTGGGGTGTGTGTGTGTGTGTGCTTCCTCTGAACCAAACATTGTGGGAGGGGTGTCTGAAAAGATTGCCTACACTTCTGGACAGCGGCGATTGGGAGGGGGTAGGAACTCTCTTTAGGTTGCGGGTGAATTTGTGCTTCTCCAATTTGTCTGAATGCTTGCTTTCCAAGATATATTGGCAGAGCACTGTGGCAATAATTCAAATCAACCTTTCCTCAGTTTGCCAAATTTAATAAATAGGAAATGTAGAATAGAAATGATTCACAGTTTTCACTGTGTTTGTTGAAGTACTGGGAATGTTACATTTGGCATTGCTCACTAAGGTGAACCTGTCTTCAGTCCCAAATACTCACATCCCCATTCTTTCCTCATACTCACTTGTACAGGTCCCTAGTGCACAGGGTCTGACCAAAGATGAGAACAGCAAAGGTGGGCATAGTGATGAGTTGATGATGGCAGAAAGTCCGGTCTTTAGCACTTTCCTGCAAATAGCATTTCGTGTCTGGGTTCCCTCACCACAAGTCACAGAACACTGGGAACATAATAACAGCTGATTAGAAAGGAAACAACATGTAAAAGAGAGGTTTGAATCCAGCAACATACACTACATTATCAGAGACAATGAAGTCTATTTGTTTCAAAAACTCCATCCAAGTGTATTGTAGTGCAAGGATCCCAATCCAAACTTGAGATATATTTCTTCACTGAATTTCTTCTAGGGAAAAGCAACAGGTAATTGTAGCAATTTTCTTTGCACTGTGAGACAGCTTTCAAAAACCATGAAGTTTACAAAGCCTATTCACAACTTGGCACTTATTCTGCACAAAATTTGCATGTGGTTGTTTTTCCAGGAAAAAGCATTTTCTGCAAAGCAAACATCATTTTCTGCACAGAAAATAATATCCCTGCATCAAACTATTATTTTCTGCTTGGAAAATGCTGTTTCTTTTACAGAAAATGCTCTTTTCTCTCCAGATCATCCACACACAAATTTTGCACAAAATAAGTCCCTGACTGCAGTATTTTCTGCACAGGAAAGAGCCTTGTCTGTGCAGGAAATAGTATTTCTAATGTGAAGTCGAAGGTTTTCATGCCCAGCATCCATAGTTTTTTGTGTGTTTTCTGGGCTATGTGGCCATGTTCTACAAGGGTGTATTCCTGACGTTTCGCCAGTGTCTGTGGCTGGCATCTTCAGAGAATGCTAACCTGGAAGAGAGTTACTGTATACCTACTCTGTCATGGGATTCCTCTTGTCAGGGTTTCTTAACATTCAAAAACATGTTTTTCAACATTTTTTAAAATATACTTTTCATCTCTAATCCAGACTGAGCCTTAGCAAGCAACAATAAAGTGTTGCATGTGACAAGACAAGCAAATAAGCAAGAGCCATTTATCTCATGAAAGATAGGAAGGCTCATCTTTATCCTTCACTGTATTGGCTAGGTCAAACATGCGGTCTTACTTTTTTTTGGCCCTATGCACATGGCTATTGACAAGGAACGAGGAACAGCTTTTGCAGAGCTGGTGCGAGGTAGAGGCATGCAGCCCGGTAGTCCATTTTTGCAGTGGTTTTTCTGTCTTAGCTATGTGCAGAAACCCAGATGAAGGTAGTCAGAGCCTTGGAATAAATTCAAAATAGGGTCCCTTTTGTGTACCTGTGTGAGCTATTTGAGGACTGGACAGAACACAGTCTGTCTGAATCCATGGGAAACCCTTTGACTTCAGTGAGACAATTTTTTCATGAGATTAACAGTTTTCTCCCAAGCATTTTCATTCAGTTTGTCAAGTAACACACAAAAATATTTATTTCCTGAATATTCTGATTACAAGAAGCATCAAGATATTCAGGAAGTGAGTAGGAAAAAAGGGGGAAGCAAACTGTGCCATTTTCCTTCAGAAAAAGGCCCCTAAGTAGTCAGTGGCCAGGAACAATTGCACCAACTGAACCACTGATATTCCAGCCTTGGCTATACTATATTTCATATAATAAATATTAACAGGATCTTGTAGCACCTTTGAGACTAAGTGAAAGAAAGAAGTTGGTAGCATGAGCTTTCATAGACTTGCGCCTACTTCCTCAGCTGCATGCTAGTCTCAAAACTATGAAATCTCATGCTACCAGTTAGTCTCAAAGGTGCTACAAGATCCCTTTGCATACTGATCTTCCAGACGAACACAACTGTGTCTTTGAAGAAATATTAAATGTTAGACTTCATATTAATAGAAAGATGGTTCTGGACATAGTGCAAGAAAAGAAACTGCAAGAAAAAGAAACTCTGGTATGGACCCCCCCCCCCAGAGCATTTTAAATAAATAAAATACTGTGACAATGTGTAGAAATGTGAGTTGCAAAGATTTTAATGTATGTAATGTAAGGAGAGGATACACTGCCCAAGGAAGGGAAAGAATGCCTTCTTTAGTCTCAGAACAGGAGCATGTCCTAGCAGCAGATTACATCAGACAAATCTATTTATTTAGCCGGATTGTCAGGAAAGATCATTACCCATTAGTTAAGCTTCCTCCACAATGCTTATTCACACCCATTCTGGCATGGCTGGAGTTTCTTTTATTAGACATGTTAATTACTCCCTTCTTGAGTGAAGAAACAGCAGGGAGGAGATGGCAATGAGAATTGGTAAGGCAGGGAAGGGAAACAACTACTTGGTTAAGGATTGTATGGCTAAACAACATTTTAGATCTTCAGATACACCATTCTTTCAACCAGTGTCCACCCAAGAATTAAAGCAGGAGATGATGACTGGGAGAGTTTGGGAGTTGCAGTCTTCTCAAAGTAATTTTCCAAGCCCTGAGAATTATAATCAGAATCAGAATCAGAATGAAGTAACCCAATCATTCCAGTAGTTACAACAGGCTGAGCTACCCATATCTGAAATACTTGGAACCAGAAGTGTTTTGGATTTTGGAGTTTTTTTAGATTTTGAAATATTTGCATATGTATAAAGAGAGATGGGAAACAAAACATTCATTTATGCTTTGCATACACTTTATATACATACCTTGAATATTTTTTAATAATTTTGTGTATAAAACAAAGTTTGTGTATATTGAACCATTAGAAAGCAAAGGTGTCTCTATTTCAGCCACCTATGAAAAAGAGTTTTGGATTTTGGAGTATTTTGGATTTTAGAAGTCCAGATAAAGGGCTCAACTTTAATGAGACAGGTGGCTTTTGTTCATACCACTTTTCATGGATTCAATGCAATAAATGTTTTTCAAGACTTCAGCCACAAATACCAATTTCGAAGACAAAAATGACATTAATAAACCAATAAAGACTAGTATTGGAACAGAACTTAACAAAAAACTTGATAACCAGGACAACTCCTAATAAAACAGTGGTGGGAATTTACCGATCTCCAGATGTTAGGTTGCAGCCCCCATCCTCCTTCACCAGTAACTATGCTGACTAGGGCTGATAGGAAGCATAGCCTTATAACATCTGGATGGCTCCAACTGGCCTACTCCTGTACTAGAGACACTCCAGGCATAATCTTTACTGCTTCTCCATACCTGTGTCCAGTCTGAAAGAAGCCACTCGGAAGGGCAGTCCTCATTTTTGCAGGCTTGCTGGGAGACTGGTCTCAAAGTGGAACAAAATGTATCTGGGAGCTCCAGGAAACTTCCATCGGCCATGCGCTGCTTGCAGAGTACTTCCCGCTTTTCAGTGCCACCCCCGCAGCTCTGTGAACACTGGAGAACAACAACAGCAGGAGGAGGAATAGGAGCTTAGGGACATCCTGGCATTAATAATAATAATAATAATAATAATAATAATAATAAAATTTATGTATATCCCGCCTCTCCAATTGGATCGAGGTGGCTTACAACATGAAGAAATTAGAAGACTAGGGTTGGAAAGGGCAGCTATGAAAGAAATGGATAAGATCCTAAAGTGTAAAGATGTAACTCTAAACTCTACTGTGAGAATTGACCAACCCATTGTTTTTCCCATCACCATGTATTGATATGAGAGCTGGATTGTGAAGAAAGCCAATAGAAAGAAAATCAACTCATTTGAGATGTGGTGCTAGAGAAGAGTGCTGAGGATGTTGTGGACAGCTCACTTAACTGAGGCTGTCATACTTGTGAAAAGGCATGAATCACTAGGAAAGGCAATGATGCTAGGAAAGGTAGAGGGCAGTACAAAAAGAGGAAAATCACATGCCAGATGGTTGGACTCAACCAGAGAGGCCAAGGACCTGGACCCAGCAGTGGAGGACAGTGAGTCTTGAAGAGGTCTCATCCACAGGGTCGCCATGAGTCGAGGTCAACTTGATGGCAGTTAATAACAAAAACTATATACATATAGATATAAAAAATTCATGGGAAAGCTGCATTCCAGGGCGCCAATCTGCAGCTGAGCTGAATAATTGGTTTGTAAGGTTAATATAATAAACCATTAAGGAACTGCGCAGCTCTTTATATTTATGACTCCTAGTGACTGCTGTGTGCTCTGTGTCCAAAAAAGAGGAAGGGTTATAGGAGTCAATCTAAACATAGAAAATTAATTTCTAAAGAACTATTGCCCCCTCCCTCCTTAATATAAATCTCCTCCTACACACCCATGCAGGCCAAGAAAGAATTCACTTGATGCACTCTGGCCAGCTCAGGCCTGCCTCCAGTGCTACTTTTTATACACATGATGCTTCATACCCATGTGAAAGGGACTTGATGCTGATTATATTTGCATCTGTTTATTCAACACCTTTTCTTCATCATTTGGCCACTGTAGCACCACATGGTGAATGGCATGTGTGACTACCATAGATACAATTTTACTATTACTTTCAGTACAGAAAATCTTGGTTTTGGATTATTTTTTTCTACTTTAATTTAAAAAATAAAACAAAACAGTGTAGCCACCATTCAGCTGCAAATCACCAAGTGTACATCCTCCAATATTTCACAAATGAAAACCAGGACATATGCGGACAAGCAGCATCAAAATATGGTCAAGAGTGCAAACGTTATTAATGAGGAAAAACGCACAAGCTAACAGAGGATGCAGCAGTTTATGTTTGCCTGGGGAGGGCAAGATTCCTTCTTCACTCTTTTTGCTCCTGCTGAGTTAATTGAGTGCAAACTATTTTTGCACTTTGAACTTAGTTTGCAGCAACTCAAGTAACTTGAGGACAAAGGGGACAAGTGGGAGGATGAGACAGAAACTGGGACATTTAAAAAACCATTGAAAAGTGTGACAACAGAGGATTAACTGGGACTGTCCTTGCCTAATTGGGACAGTTGGATGACATGTAAGTGGTGAGGAAGAAATATAAGGTATAGTCAAGTGTAAACAAGTCTCACATCACACAGCCAGTACTCCTAATGTAAGCCACTTAGGGCAAAACTACATATGACATAAGAGGCCTGTGATTACATTTCTCCACAAATTTATCTCTCCCCCTTTTAGATCCTTCAGAATGTTGTTTGCCATGGCAGGAAGCAACAGGTTCTACACTAGATGCAGATGCGTTTTGAAATACAATTGTACATGCAGAGATGTTTTACTACTTGAACTAGCATATGTTTCAAAGTGCACCAGAACGTAGCCTGTCACTATGATACTGCCTCATATAGACATTCTTTGAATATGTAGGGTATCTTGCTAAATGTCTATTTGTTTCCCCTTTAATTAAAACCATCGCATCATGGGTCCAATTTGGGCTAGTGCCACACTGCAGTTTGGCACTACTTTAACTGTCATGGCTCCATTCTATGGAATCCTGGGATTTGTAGTTTGCTGTGGCACCAGAGCTATCTGACAGAGAAGGCTAAATATTTTACAGAACTACAAATCCCAGAATTCTACAACTTTAAGCCATGGTAGTTACAGCAGTGTCAATCTGCATTAATTCAGTGTAGATGGAGCACAATCTTGGAGTAGGCAAGTAAATTGGGGAAAAAAATCTACCAATTTCCCTCCTACATTAAATTATTTTTTGAAAATTTTGTTAATTCTTCTTCAAAAACAAACTTAAAACACTCCCCTGTTAGAACACTTAAATCCAACAGAAGGGTTTCATCATATTTCCAAGTTGGTTAAACATAAGGGAAATGGTTAAGATTCTCCATAGCTGCTGTCAAAATAGTAGAGACAACAGACTGAACCAAGCATTCACATGCTCTTGCTCATTCTTAAATGGCCCATTCTCCATATGCAACATTTAAATGGTTAGCTTTAATTGTCAAAGGACTGAAAGCCATAGGAGAGCATAAACCACTCTCCCTAAAACCTTAAATAGTCCTCCTAAAGGATAATGATTTGTTATTTTCAGAAGGCAATTTTACAAAAAATACTGGTAGAAACAGTATTTTCTATCAGGGATGAAAGAGGTATTTGAATAAATGTTCTTTAACGCATGCCCTGAATAGAGAACCACATTTTGTCCTATAAAAATTTCCCTTCGATAATAAAACAAAGATATCAAAAGATTTATTAATTCAGCACTTTTCAGCCACTTTCTGCAAAAGAGATGTTTATGGGGGGGCTTATAAAAATGAATTCTGATACCTACTTCCCTTTGGGTGGAAGGCAAGGCGAAGAGGGGATGAAAATGCTGCAAAACAAGGTAAACATCCCAATAGCTTTATCCCAAGGAGGGAGAATTTTAAAAATAAATAAAGACTTGAATTTATAAGGATGTTGTTTTAATCATTCAAAACGTTAAACATGGTGATGGTTATCAGGAGTACTTCTGCCAAGAACATTAAAGCTTTAGAACAAATCTAATTCAAGACAGAAGAAGATTGTTAACATTTGTAAGCTAAAATATTCTATTTATTTATGTAAGAAAAATACCAGTAGACGCAGAAATATGATGAACTTTCTTGGTGAGGTTTATTCCATGTCAGTGGGGTGTGCATGCTGGCAATTGGCGAAGGAGGGTGTGCGTGTAGGCAATGGAGGATGTGTATATGGGCAACAGGCAGAAATCAGAGCATGAATGTGTTGTCTGAAATGGAGTCCAGGATTTGTGTGACCTCCTCATATTTCCAGTTCACTGTACAACATGGGTAAATTTCTTCTCCTCTTGCTGAATCATAACAAAAGCATTATTTACCTGTTGCCATTCTGAAAGGTACCAGGATGGGGGACAGTCAAAACGATTGCAGGCTTGTACCATGATGGGCTTGGGTTTGTGACACAGTTCATCCTCCAAAATCACTGTCTCGTTTGTTTCTCTTGAGAGGAGATGAGAACAGAAGACATCGCGGGTCTGTAGTCCTACGCCACAAGTGAGGCTGCAAGAGCTCCATTTCCCCACCTCCCACCTGAAGGGAAAACCAAGGAGAGGAAATTCTGAATGCAAACCACACTGAGCCCAATTGTTATGTCGATTCATTCATGAAAAACAATGGATTGGCTCTAAACTGTCATTTATATATACTTACCTGCATATAAAAGGCTCACTGAATGTACTGGGGATGACATATGAATAGGCCAAAGTTTCATTGATTTCATTGGGAGTCACGTTCAACTAACCTAGTCTGGACTAATTTCATTTATATAAAATACACAAAACCATCTAGGAAAAGATTTTTTTTAAACTATGTAATAGCACTAGCCAAGCCCTCTGATTTTGATCTCTGTTAGTAAGTGCAAAACCCAACAACAAAATTTACATCTTTTTATATCTACATCTCTGCCTGCATTCTTATCCAGATCTTTTAAATGACAACAGTAGTAACATTTGAGACAAAATGTAGGCCTATGTCTCTAACCTCATCACTTTTCTTCTCCTGTATGATTTTTAACATCTTTGCCTGATGAAAAAGCCAGTGAAACTTCAAAATTATTCAACATCACTTCAAGTACTTTATCCAATGATTTATAAGAAGCAGAAGTCATGTATTACCAGTGCAAGTCCAACATACGATTACATCTGCTGGTTTAATATTGAGGTCACAGTAGATCTCAGTTACTAAATCCAAGGAGGTTTGGATTTGTAGAACAAAGTGAAGGACAGGAGCCCAAGTGTTGGTGTCTGAGTGAACAACCCAGGACTCTTTCACACTACATAATTGTAGTGCTCCACCTGAACTGCCATGGTTCCATCCTATAGAATCCTGCACTTATAGTTTAGGGAGGGCTATGTTGAATTCTCAACCAGAGAGTTCTGCTCATGCCTCACCAAACTACAGGATTCCAGAGGATGCAGCCAGTGCAATATTAAAGCGGGATCACAGTGCTATGACTGGGTAGTGCGAAAGGATCCCTGAAAGGAAATCTATGCTACATTTGAAATTCATTCTACCTATTGTATATACTCATGTATACGTCCAGAAATTTTAGTAAAAAAAAAATCTCCCAAAATTGGATCAACTTATCTACAGGTCAAAAAAGGAACCACCTCCTTTCTCTCAGTAGAATGGCAAAAGGGAAGAGCTTAGTGACTTAGTCCATCCCAGGAGCACCTAAAAGAAGCACTGGTTCTCTCTGTTCTCTCTGCTACTTCTGACTTTTTTGAATGCCTGGATTGGAAAAGTACAACCAGCATTTTGTAAGTTCCCTGGCATCTTTTCCTTAGCTTCGTCTTTTACATCCTTTGTTACATGCCCCTAAGTTTTAACCTTGACTTATCTACGGATCATATCAAAATCCACAATTTTGGCACTCAACCTACCCTCGACTTGTACATGAGGTCGACTGTATATGGTTGGCTAAGTTTGTACTGTGTTGCTAATGGCAAAAGAACAGTGACAAACAAGGTATACAATATAAAAAAATGTTCATTACACACAGGCTACACATGACTTTGTTAAGGCCTAGAAAGAGCCACGAGGTTCACTCTTAAGCAGCAAGACCAGAGACAAGTCACAAGTCAGAACAGCCAGAAATGCAGTCCTGTGAATCCTTTCCAGCTCTTTCATGGGATCTCTCCTCTACTGATCTAGTAAAGCCAAGAGAGTGTTTATGTTTTGATAGGGTATTTTGCTCTTCATTTCTGTAAGTCAACACGGGCATCTGGCACCTGTTTAAGCTAATTTTTATAAATGAAGCTTTAATGACATTTCTCATGAAGCTGTCAGTAAGAATTAATAGTGACATACCATCTACCCTTTAGAGCTTGGCACACCTTAGGTATATGAAGTATTTTTTTTTAAGGGGGGCAGTTCTTTCTCTATTCTATTTGGTGCAGAGCTTATTTTATCACTTGCCAAGGGTTATTCTTCCAGAGTGGGAGGTTTTCCAGTTACCTCCAGCAGCTATTTCTTCATGGAATAGATTGTCCTGTCCAGCATTTGTATTGGCATTGCACAGCTTAGCATGCCATAGCAGAGAGGAAACCTCATTTAAAAAGAATTAGAAAGGTTGTTTTATGCTGGTTCTCAGGTGTGTGTGGAGGGGAAATCCTTCTCACATGTTGAAAATTTGATCTTTATAAGTATGCATATGAATATAAATTTTGAAAGTGAAAACAGGTCAGTGCTACTGAGTAATAGGAAAGACTCAAACAAATGTTTTGCATTTGACATTCCAGTCTTCTGAATAGGTCTGAGCCTGGCCCCATGAATGCAGTATTTATTAAACAATCTTTAAGCCAGTAATTATCTGATATTAAATGATTAAAGGAGGATGAAAAGACAGGTGGGTCAGAAGGAACAAGGATGTATCTACACTATAGAAATAATGCAGCTTGACACCACTTTAACTGCCATGGCTCCATCATACAGAATCGTGGGATTTGTAGTTTTCTGAGGCACCAGCATGCTTGGCAGAAAAGGCCAAAGACCCTGTAAAACAACAAATCACAGCACAGTAGTCCTTAAAGAGGTGTCGAATTTCATTAATTCTACAGTGTAGATGCACCCTGAGTCCCTCTTTACCAGAATGTAATGGTTAAAGTATTTTGCAAAAGAGTAAGAAACGTTAGTCCCTTTTCTAGTCAAAAGGCTTGCTTAAAATTCTTGGCTCTCTCCTCTGTTAATTATTGTCAACTGACACCCCTAAAGAACAATTCTTGGATTGTGGTCTGAAGTGCTTTCTTTATTACTCAAAGAAGTATCAGGCAGCCCAGCAGCAGCATTAGAACTGATGCAGTTCCTTGCCACTGTTTCCTGTGGAACTTTGGATGCACATGAATCAAACCTTTAGAAGCTGCTGGCTTTTGTCCCACTCATTTACCCCCAGGGGTAACTGCAGAAAGCAGTAACTACATCCCCAGCTCTGCCACGTAACTGTTGGAATTTAATGATGTCTTTTAAGCACAGATAGATATCCAGAAAGGTTTCATGCAAAAGCCAGGAGCAGAAAGCTCTTCATTCATGCAACAGGCCTTCTGCAGCTGAAAAACAGGCATTCAACTTTTTGCTATAAAAAGAAGCAGCAGGGGAGGATTGTGCATATCTCCCTCTCTCCCACTCTCTCTCTCCCCTTCTCCCTCTGCGTACATCATCATAATAATCATCACTATTATGAATCATATTAATTTATATCCTACTTTTCCCCAGTCTGAGACTCAAGGAGGCTTACAGTTATAGTTAAAATAACACAAAATGCAAAAGTTATAAAGAGATTAAATAAACAACAACAACAAAAATTAAAACCAGCTAAAACATAAACTGTTAAACACACAAACACATTAGCACAATAAATAGAAAAATGTAGCACATTGTTTAGATGGCAGAGGCCTCATACAATCAATGATGAAATGTCTGTCAAAACCAGGCCTGCACAACATATGGCCTGGGGGCCACATGCGGCCTGTCAAAGGATTTTGGGTGGCCCATGAGGATGTGGAATGACTTCAAGCCTCCTCTGCCACTCTGCCTCCTCCTGAGGAGAGGACCATGCATAGGAGGAGGATGATGCCCTGCAAGGCTACTCCACCGCCTTGCTTTGTCCTGAGGAGAAAGACAGGCGGCGGCAGAAGAGGAGGAGAGGGAGCACTCGCTCTGCAAAGCTCCTCTGCTACTTGGCTTTCTCCCAAGGAGAAGGACCAATGGTGGAGGAAGATAAATGCTCACCCTGCAAGCCTCCTCCTTTGCCTGGCTTTCTCCTGAGAAGGCTGGGCAGCGGAGGAGCAAGGCAAGGCGGAGGAAAAGAAGGGCAGGCAAAGCTCCTCTGTGCAGTGGTTAAATGCCTGTACTGCAGCCACTCACTCAAAAAGATCAGGTAGTGAGTTCAATACCAGCAAAAGGGCTCAAGCTTGACTCAAGCTTGCATCCTTCTGAGGTCACTAAAATGAGTACCCAGATCGTTGGGGGCAATTAGTTTACAGTTGTAACCTGCTTAGACATTGCTAGTTCAGTATGGAGTGGTATATAAATGAAGCTGTTTGTTTGTTTTGCTTGGCTTTCTCTTGAGGAGAGGGCCAGGCAGAGGAGGAATATGACATAATTAACATTATTTATTAATTAATATTTAATTAAAACCTATCTGCGGCCTGAAAAAGTTTAGCCTATTTTAATTTTGACTCTTACCTCCTACCAAGTTGTGCAGGTCTGGGCAAAACAGAAAATCCTTTAGTTGCCTGTGAAAATAAAGTAGGGAGGGTGCCAGTCTAATTTCTCTGGGAATAGAGTTACAGGCCCTGGGGGCAGCCATCGAGAAATCCCTGTCTTGGGTTCCCACCATCTGTACCTGTGAGGGTAGTGGAACAGAGGGAAGGGCCTCCTCAGCAGATCTCAAAACATGGGCTAGTTTGTAAGGAAAAAGGTCTTTCAGATAACTTGGATCTGAGCTGTGCATATGCAAACCTGTAGTGTTCATGTATTGAAAACCTACATTACTGCAGTGCTTGAAACATGAGGTAAAACTAGACATGATAGAAAATCCCGCATGTTGTTTTGCCAGCCTAAATGGAAACTCCCTTCTGTCCCCTAAGGTCTAGTGAAATTTATAGACAAATTGGTGTTATAGTGAGTTTCTCACACTAACTATGGCCACCTCTAAATCTCTGGATACATGGCAACTATGTGCATGAGCACATGACATTACACATCAAATTTTCCCAGTTGTTATAAGAAGAAGCAGAGAACAAGACATCAGGATTTTGTTTGGGGAGCAATGTAACTTCTTCTATTTTTTCAGTTTCCAAAAAGAGGGGAATCAGGCAGGAGGATGTTCATGTGGATATTGTTGGTTACATCTTCCTTCATCCCTAGTAGCCCAGAAGATGGTGAGGGATTATGGAAGGTGTAGCTCAGTAACAGCAAGAGGGCCACATGTTCTCCATTTCCCCCAGAAAGGAATAAATGTCTTTCTCCCCCTTGCATGTGGTTATTTTGCATAACAATGTAAGGAACAAAAGTATCCTGAATATCCATTGTTATGAATCGTGGAAAGTTATTTAAAAACCTGAAGAACATAGGCGCTATGTGGACTGACACATTTCCAGTGTGTCAACCTCACAGGCTTTGATGTTGCTGCATGAACACAGACCTATTCCCTGCTTTTTCCAAGTGTGGGTAATGTCTTCTGATGGGAGAGAAACGAAATAGGGAAGCACACAGATGGTTCTTGCTTGTGTTGGGAGTGGATTGTGATTGATTTATGGTCTTTCAATTAAATTGTGTCAAACAGGCTTATAAACAGATTTGTCTTTGGGTTTTTAGGTTGGGAAGAGGGGATCAGTCTGTGCAAAAGAATGGAAGAGAAAGTCTTTGTGCAGAACATTCCAGAATGAAGCCAATGTGTCCCATGAAGCTTTAGTAATTACTCATGAATAAAAAGCAAACAATGATATATGGCATGATGGATGTTGTGAAGTATGAGTGAAATTATGATTTCCAGAAGAACTGACCAAAGAAAAATGACCCATTGTGGAAACTCAGGTGTCATATCCTGCTAAGAGCTGGGCAAATAATCTACAATAAATCATCTAAGTTGACAAATTGCCATTTTTCTCCTATTTGCAAGTGTATAAAGAAGCTGTGCTTTTTAAAAAAGTATTCACTCATTCACTCATTGTCTGTCAAGGAAAATACTAAAGAGCAGGCTTCACTATTAGAATGAGAATTATCTCATAAAAATCCTTCACTATAACTGAATATAGTCGCAAGTGCTTTTTTTCATTAGTTCCCTCACCTCTAGAAACAGCATCTAACTCATTTCCATGCTGCTTTCTCTCTGTAAAACTATGGTCAGAGTGAATTATGCCAGCATAAAATATCCTCCCATTTGTGGCTGAATGGCTAAGCATCATCAGAATGTGATCCAGATGGCACAAATTATTAATAAGGAAAAACACACAAACCAGGAGAAGTTGCAGCAGGTTGCTTTTCCTGAACCTACAGTGAAGGGAAAGATTCTACTTCCTCCATTCCTCTCCCCATGGCTGAATTAACTGAGTGCAAACTACTATCACATTTTGAACATACTTTGCAGCAACTGAAGTAAGCAGAGGATAAAGGTGGGAGAATGAGTAAGAAACTGTGACATTTTAAAAGCAGTTAAAAAGAGTGAGAACAGAGGACCAGTTGGGACTGTCTCTGCCAAACTGGGACAGTTAAAAGGTATGTGGTCTGGGATAAAAACATGTTGCTTTCCAGATGTTGGGTTGCAAGTCCCAGGAATATTAGGTAGCACAGCCAATGGTGAGAAATGCTGGGAATTGCAATCAAAATCTAGAGGGCTGTTTGATTCTCATCCCTGACTTAACCAAAACTAATATTTCCAGATAAGGGAACAACAATTGCAGTTATGTTACAACTGTTATATCTTTTTGACTGGACATACAATAGTCTAAGTGTCTCACAGTAACAAGGCCCAACGAAAAAGGAACACGCACACAAAGGGGAAGGAAATGACAATAGCAATAAACATTACACATTTTATCCAAAGCTAAATCTCGCCTACACTGTGAAATCTAAAGGTTACGGCACACAACAGCAACTACTGTTGTTGGAGAACAAGGGCTAGGTCATGTAGAATTTACAGCCAGATGGTTTAAATTAGGCCTAGACCAGCATAAGTGGTGTTATAGTGAGCCTATCTAGCTCAATATTTGTCTTTATAAGATGGTGGAAGATGTTCAAGATTTTGCACAGGTTTCTCACTTGCCCTCTAATTTAGTTGGAGAAGGATTGAACTTGAGATCTTCTGCATACTCAGCATGTGCTTTACCAATCATCTATGACACTTCTCAAGGTAATGTGAATAACCACATTCAGATTACAGGGTCATTTTTAGCAGAAATAATCCATGTTGATACCATTTTAATTGCCATGGCTCAATGCTATGGATTCTTGTGAACTCTATTCTGTTGTGGCACCAGAGCTCTTTGACAGAGAAGGCTAAATGTTTCACTAAATTATAGTTCCCAGAATTCCACAGCGCCTTGATTATGTCTGCTATGTGGATGTAGGGTTGCCATAATTCTCTACTATAAACTGGGGCAAAATTTAGACCAAAATGCAAGACGTTTAAGATCCTCCATTTTTATTAAATGTCCTACAATTTGGGCTATATTTTATCCTACAACTGTCCTGCATTTTTGGTCTAAATTTTGTCCTACATTTTGTCCCGGTTTATAGTAGAGAATTATGGCAACCCTATGTGGATGCAACCTCCCTTTCCCTTTGATGCTTATTGGACTACCCAAAATCCTGCTGTGGACTGTTTCCTAGCTCTCAAGAGTAGACAATGACATTATACACATTATGCAAGGGACTGTAGTGGTGGAATAATCCTGCTCCTGGTTCCACAGATGGGAACTATTCCATCAGGGAATAACAACATTGCATCAAATATCTGGTCTACAGATATTAAAAGCAGATTTTCCAATTTGTTCCATTAAATCTGTGACTAAGGAAAGAACCTCATTACTTAAAATCCTGCACTCAAGTTCCAAGGGTAACACTACTAAAGATTCTAAGCCAACCTCTGACTGATGGCTGCTTGTCTAAAACTGCACTACGTACCATAATCCTGTGTTCACATCCTTTGCAATTTAGCTGATGGTCAAATGGCTTGGCCTGCATCTGACTGCAGTCCTCTGCTCCCATGAACCTTTAGCCTACACACTACAAATTGTGACAACAGGATATTCCCATCAAATAAAGCTGTGTTGATATACATGTCCCATGAGTTTTGCAACAGGCTTTAATTTTACATACTCTCACTGATATTGTGGCTCTTATGGCCAGAATCTAAGGGGTATTCAAGTATATTAGTGGACATACTCCATTGGAATTCTTGACCATTGCCCTTTAAACGGCAGATTCACTTTCCATAGCTCAAAATAGTTCTCTTGCACCCTCTCTCAGTTCTGCCATTACTACTATTTCCTCTACATTTAGCTGCAGAGTCAGTAATTTTCACACAGGTAAACTATTACTGAATTTGGCTGCAAATGAATTTGAACATTTTTTATTCATATTTATAGTGCTATAAAGGGTTAACCTCTTGAAAAGTTAAGTAGATCCAACATTTTTTTCCTCCTCAAAATCCATGGTCCATTATGCATTGCATATGGCAAATTATTTGGGGGATGAAATGTTTCACAGAAAAATGAATGTACAAGTTTTTTTAATGAGTATGATTTGATAATAGTTGGTGGTATGGAGTTCCAACTTGCTTTTATTGGCTGATTTATAAATCAACTGAGCTATTTTTGCAAATTTGGGAAATGTTTTATACCTCTCCCTATAGTTTTCCCTCCCAGCACACTCAGAAATACCAATATATAGTGACTTGCATTTTGCAAAACCTTTTGTGAATGGAAATGTCTGAGTAAACATTTGAAACAGAGTTTTTAAAACAGAGAAACGTATGGGGAGTGAGAGAAGGAAGATGGTCTTAATAGTAAATTGCCAACTTCCTTGACTATTTTGAAGGAAGAGTTTTCGACTCAAATATCTCCAAGTCTGGTAATAGAAAGGAAAACAATGAAATTGTTCCAGTTACAATGTGGTTAAAGCATATAAAATTCAAGCAAGATTGCTTATTTATTATTATTACTACAATAAACATTTCTGCTGCTTTGAGGGAATGTGGTCAGTTGAGCATCCTACTGTTTAATTTCAGACATCTGCAGACACTGTAATGCACTGCCCAGCAGTTATGTTTGTAAAACACATTATCAGTCTGAAATAATCATATCGTGTCAACTCCCTCAACTATGTAGAACACAAGGAAAAGAAGAAACTTGTAACAGTCTGAAAGCCGCTCTTGTGTTGACGTCTTATTGCAGCAGCTATATTTTTGTTTATGTTATCTATGGTCTGTTACAGACTGCCAAAATAAAGCTGCTTTGGGTCTCTTTGGAGGTATGCTATTTAAATGATGCATGGGTCCTAAGAGTCCAGAGGTCGCACCAAAGCCACACTCCATTCCTAAGCACTGGAGTGCAACTTTGGTGCAGCTTCCAGATTCTTAGGGTGCATGCATCATTTAAACAGCATACCCCCAAAGAGACCCGAAGCAGCTTTATTTGGGCAGTCTGTAACAGGCCTATGTGTACTAGACTTTCCATGTGAAACACAAAATGGGGCTCCTGTACCTTTAAGGGTTGTGTAGAAGAGGGAATTTCAACAGGTGACAAATAACACTTACTGAAATCCCTTCTTCTAAAGAACCATGGAAGGATTAGAAGCCTTATTCTACTTTATTTATTTCAGTCCAAAACTCTCCCAGATACTGTAATTAATTTGACAGTTATCAGCCCTTAGGCTTACAATTGTTGTTGCTGTTGTGAGCCTTCAAATTGTTTCTGATTTATGGCGACCCTAATGTGAATCTATCATTGGGCTTTCTTGGCAAATTCCTTCAATGGGGGTTTACCATTGCCATCCTCTGACGCTAATAGAGTGTGACTTGCCCAGGATCATCCAGTAGGTTTTATGACCAAACAGGGATTCGAACCCTGCTATCCAGAGTCATAATCTAATGCTCAAAACACTACATTGTGCTGGCTCTCAGGCTTACAATTGAAAGAAAAAATGATACATAAGAAAAAGTGAATGGCAGTGGGGAGGGAATTAAGCCCATCAGATGCTCTTCACTCCCTCAGAGACCAGATTAAAGGCAGCTAGACGATGGAAGGAGGGCCTCTCAATAGCTATTGGGGCAAGGTACAAACCAGATCAATGGCAACTGGAGCACGGGTGGGTGAGTGTTTAGAAACTGTAATATACACTAAAATCCTTTCTTGTGCCAGTGTTATTTTAAGCAGTCCACACAAGAAAATGTACCAGTCATTGCAGGAAAGTAACTTCTACCAAAAAAAAAAAAAATATTGCCAGATATAATGTGCAAAAAAAATTGAAAACTATGTCATGTATTACTTGTATAGCTAAGCTTAGTTTTCAACAGATTTTGTGGCTGAGACTAATAGCTGTATTACCTATAGAGTGAGATTAAAATGTTGAAGCTGCTATAAGAGGTGACCATGGAGAAAAATTAATTCCATGCCATGGAGATGGCATGCATACCTGTTACATTCCAAATCTAAAAATTGTTGTATAATAAGATCCAAATGTCTCAATCCATCTGGCTAGAAAAGGGCCTTGTGCCATGTTTATCAGGTGTCAAAAGACCACACCACTTTACAAACATGTTTCTCCTCAGCTTTGGACAGCAGTGAATTCCTCCCGTAGCATTGTGTCACCCATTTCCTTTGAATATAGGAAAGTCCTATTAGTTTAGTTTAATGATACAATGAAAAAAGTACTGGATAAGCCATTTGGCACCTGAGCTTTCTGACAGAGAAGGCTAAATATCTCATAAATATCTACAAATCACTAAATCACTAAATACCTACAAATCCAAGAATTTCATAACATTGAACCCGGACAGTTAAACTGCATTGAAATCCACAAACACTTGGACAACTTTAACAGGAAAGAAGAAACCCTCAAAGTAAATAAAGTTTAGCTACCAGTCCTGAAGGACATCAAAACCAGGACTCATCAAATGCAAATGGGAAACCACTCAGGGTCAGAAGCTTTCCCAGCAAACAATGATCACCAATTAGCAGACAATAACCCTCTTTTGCATATCCTCCTACCCTGAGGAGGCCATCATCAACAAAACAATACACAGATTAGCATGGCAATCACTCCTCCTCACCCAGGGTCACATAGAGCGTGTGTGTGTGTGTGTGTGTGTGTGTGTGTGTGTGTGTGTGTGTGTGTCTATCTATCTATCTATATATGTGTATATATACACACACACACACACTCTCTTCCAGGTTAGTATTCTCTAAAGATGCTGGCGAAACATCTGGAAGAATCTCTTATAGAACATGGCCACATAGCCTGAAAAACCCACAAAACACTATGCATTAATTCTGCTGTGTAGATGCAATATTGGGGGGAAATCGTATTGCACTAATAGACATCTAGTCCAATGGGATTGGATTTCAGTTACTATGCCAATTTTCTCTATGCTTTTTCTGCGCCTGATTTGCCTTTCCATGAGTGTGCTAGTACATAAAAATGCTGTGGAAGTTAAGTGATAATGTATTTACCCACCTCCTTTGATTTGGGGATACAGAAAGCCATGTTTCTTACTGTAACTTGCAATGATACCAATCACTTTAAACATTTATTTTCCCTTATACTTACAATTCTGGGCTAATCTCACAAGCTCAGGGACTATGGTTTTATAAACTTAATTTTTCAACCTTACCAGCTTGGCAACAGATCAGACCCATTCCACAAAACAGAGTGAGGTATGATGATTTTCTTTCTTTCACTCTTCCCACAGCTGCTGACTCCCAACTCTGGACCCATGAAAAGAGATGACTGAATAACAATTCTGCATCATTAAACCTTCATGCAAACAGATCAAAGGCTTAGTAAGAAAGGTATGGCATCAAGAGCAACTATCTGCATTTGGTTTTACACTCTGATTGGTATCAGTCAGAATTTTACAGCTCAATGTGAATCAAAAGAGGTGCATAGGAACTTTTCATAAACAGAGCATGGGAGAGGGGGCTTTTTCAAAGTCACAAAAAGAATGCAGGATTACTTAAAAGAAGGCTGATGGTATATCAGGAAGTATCACCATCGAGATTAAAGATCCTCATTGCCTGAATGAAATTTTAGAAATCATTTTAAAAATAGACCTTTCAATTTTTTTTTTAAAATGCACATAGGTTTTAGACACATGCTAGACATTATTTTGTGAATATGAATCTTCAAGGAATTGCTTTAGACAGTGAATGAAGTGTGCTATTGTCATCCAACATTGTTCTGCTACTACATTTGAAAACAGAAGTAGCAATTAATTGTTGCCAGAACACAGGACCACTGCAGTGTGAGGTCCTTTCCAGATGCAAAGGGGATGCAAAATCCTTGCTGATTTGGTAAGCAACAGTGGTCTCCCAGCAAATATCACTTTTTTCTTGAAAGAACTCAGTCATCTAATGCAAAGCCAAGGAAAAGCACCACCACCACCATCGTCTGACTTGTATTGTATCCTATCACATAACAGAAGCAAAACCAAAAACTATTATTTTTGGGGAAACAAAACATGAATTAATACTAGTTAAATGAGAGACTAGAACCTGGAACTCTTGAGTCCCAGGACAACACTTCTAATCCACATAGACTCTGCTAAACAAAAGTAAATATAGATCTTGGATACAAACCCACTGAAATCTATGCAATTGCTTTCGGCTCAGACTGATAGCTTACTGGCTTTTTTTGCCAACTCATTTATCATGACCTTTTAGGATTACTGCATGCAACGGGCAAGACCAATACTCAGAAATGTATCTAAAATGAATACAGATCAATTTACTGCTCCTTACAAGTTGACAAATGGAAAGCAAGTGTCTTACATAGCATAACTGTAGGCAAACAATTGCTTCCAAGATGGTCTCTCAACATCTATCCAAAAGCTTTAAAACATTAATTTATTTATGGGCTGCCCTGTGCCTGGGGATTTGGGGCAAATTATGGCAACCATTCCTGAACTAGGCCAATATTTTTCTCCCCAAAGGTCTCACAATTTAAATATATATCGTTCTACAACACAGACAGGATATTTTTATACTTAGTAACTGTAAAACCGTCTGTCACTCTCAGATTTCAAACAGAAGCTTCCTTAGGAAGCTTGAGGTTTTTTGTTGAGACTCAAGAGGGGAAGCACCTGTATACACTTCATCTAGGATTCTGCCCCCCACATGGTCACAGTCATGGTAGATCACTTAAGTATGAACATACGGGAATATAGGTTAACTGCCGGAGGCTACTTGGGTCTCCTGGCTCAAGCAAGCTCTTCCAGTTTTGGATGCAGGTCTAGATATACATGAACTGAGCACAATGAAACTAGCAGCATTTGCAGTCTGACTTCGTTTCTGTCTTGCAAAGAGCTTGGAAAAGTTCCTTATGAAGGAACAAAATCTAATAGTTAGCATGCTAACTAGCATGGACCCAATGAATGAATGGAACTTCAATATTTATGAAAGTCCCATTGATTCCATGGATCCATTTTAGTTGTAATTCACCATAGGACTGTAAACCTAGGAATCTTTCTGCAAATGTGGTCACTAGTCTGTTCTGGCTTCTGGGAAATTTTCCTGATTCTGTTCTTGTATGTATAAATGAGAGAAACAGGGCTGTGGAACTGATGGGCAGGTAATAAGGAAGGGTTTAAAAATGTAGTTTAACAACTTTACTATATTATCTCACTATAATAATAAACTATAATCTTGATTTGTCATAATCAAGTGTTGGTGGCATCTTTGGAAAAGGATCTTCCTAACTGGCTTATGCCGTTTACAATCAGACCTCCATATCCATGGGGATCCATTCTAGACCCCCCTCCCCTCCATGGATACCATATCCACATATGCTCAGGTTCTGTTTTTCTTAATGGCAGTGTGGTGCAAGTGTGGTCACATGCATATGCTGCCATTTAAGAAAAACAGGGGTTTGTTGTCTGTGGATGGCAAGTCCGCCAATATAAAGGGCAGACTGTACTAGTATAAAGGACTTGATCTGACCTCTCTCTAAAGGTCAAAAAGGTATCAATTTGATTTAAGACCGAACATAAATAAGCAATTAGATAAAAAACATGATAAAAACCTCACCTGGAAGTACTGAAACCAATGGGTCACTTCAGGGGCAGTGGCAATACTAAAGGTTTGTGTTATACCTGAAACAGGATTATATGTTAAGGGAAGTAAGGGAGGGCCATACGATGCTTCCATAAAGACCACTGAAAAGCATTTAGGCACTAGACAATTTGTGACCCTCCGCATGATGTTGAATTGCAGCTCCCATCATTACAACTGGCTTATGGTAAATACAATCCAACAACATCTGGATGTCATCCCTGGCCTCCAGTGCAACAACGTAAGTCCTAGGTTGTGGTGCAGGACTGCACCCACAAATTGCCTACTGTCTCTTGCTTGTCTGCCTCCTGAAAACTGAAGGGGATGAAGCATTATTACCGTGCCAGCACTACAAGATGTTGAGATTGACAGAATTTGTTACAAGTGAGTTATTTGTGTTGTGTTTCCTGCATCCAGCATGGAAAGAGTAATCCTTCTAATATAGAGCAATCACTGTTTGCAGTTACACTTGTAAGATCCTCCAGGATAGCTTGCAGAATATTGAAAACCAGAGTGAAATGAATAAAGACTGTCACTGTTTCAGGATATCCCCGGACTTTGAGACTAATTTTATTATTGGCTTGGTTTGCAAAAGCGTCTCCTCCACTTTTGCAGTACTGGCAGAAAAAATATTTCCTTTTGTATTCAAGAGAAGAAATTCTTTCTGCCAAGAGGGTAAATTTATACTCAAGGAAACTGAGAATGTATTTAAAGAGGAAACAAAGAATAAGAAATAAAGGTACAATATATGGAAGGGAGACAGGGTTCCAAATATTTGAAAATATTAGGTGGCAGCAGGTATTAGGTTCTCATTAGAAGGGGCATTAGGAAGCAGAGACAGATTGAAGCAAGGTGCTGGGACAAGAAAACCATCCGTTCCAAGACAAGTAAAATGAAGGAAAATTGGTCACTCTGTAAATTCTTAGATTGGTTTTTAAACTCATGAGCATGATCACACTGCCAGTCATAAAGGGGAAAGTGGGTGGGAGGCAGTGAATTTGCACCGAAAGGGAAGACAATGCCTTTTTCCAGCCTTGACAGCACCATGTTCATCACCAGATAAAGAAGGAGGGGAAATGATATCCGGGCATGATGATAGCTGACTGAACTCAGTGATCTGATGCCTTTTGATGTAGGAAAAATATGAAGTGCCTAGAAAGCATTTCTAGAAATTATTTACAGATGTGCTCTAACATTTTGGGAATGTATTTGGCAAGGAACCTTGCATGATGTGAGCTGAATGAAGAATAAAACCATCTCTAGGTACAAATATGGGTAATACAGGAGCAAGGCTGTATTATTTTACTTTACTTTACTTAAAATAATAACTATATTTAAAATCAAGCAGGTGCCAAACCTTCCTGTTCCCTGAGATGTAAGGAGAAATGCCACCTCTTCTGCCAGTACCCACTCCCTGCTATGCCCCTCATCACTACTACTGTCCACCCTCTTATCCTCTGTGTGGAATGGCTCTTTGGAAGACAGAGCCAGCTGCACAAAATGGCTGGTCCCCCCCCCCCAAAAGCCAGCCAGAGCCGAGTGGGTCAGGGGAACTCTTTCCTGAGAGCAAGGCATCATGGCAGGGTTGCTCAGAGCGGGCTCCAGAGAGTTATGTTTTCTGAAACAACAACAACAACCATGGGTTCCCACTCACTACTGTCAGCAGGGAGGGGAAATGGCATAATTCACCATTCTTGCCACTTCATGGCCTGAGACAGTTGCCTTGTTATGCCCAATGAATGGACTGACCCTGTTAAAATCCAACCCAACCAAACCAGGCCAGCAAAATACCTGAATACCTGCTTGCTCTCTGCTTGAGAGTATTTGCTGGGGAGCACCTTTTTCCAGGGATATATCACAATAAACCAGATTACACTTATCCACAGCTAAGCATGAGCTGAATCCCCAGTTTAAATGCAGTTGGGACCCATGCACACTATGCAAGTACAGTATAGCATTATTAAAAGTAAGGTAAAGTCAAGTCATGTCTGACCATAGGGAGCAGTGCTTATCTCTGTTACTAAGCCGAAAAGCCAGCGTTGTCAGAGACTACTCTGTGATCATGTGGCCAGCATGATTGCACAGAATACTGTGCTACTACACTCAAAATGTAATGGTTCCACCCCATGGAATCCTGGGGTGTGTAGTTTGGTGAGGCATTGCTCTAAATGCTATTCCCTAAACAACTAATCCCAGGATACCATAGGATGGAATCATGACAATTTAGGTGGAATAACAAGTCACTCTCTCTCAGCCACAGAGGATGGCGAAGACGATCCCCTTTCTTGCCAAGAAAATCCTTTGATACGTTTTTGGTAGAGTTGTCATAAAACTAAAATGACTTGAAAGCACACAATAATAACATACTCTCTTGTGGTTTTAAGTACAGAAAGAACAAATTTACAGGATTACATTCTTCAATGATTTTTTAAAAAGAAGATACTGTAGGATTTGGCTTGGATGTTTTCACACAGGACACTTAAATTACCTGTTTGTTAAATTGGTCTATGAGGAGAACATAAAACCTTCACTGACAAAAATATACATGGAGCTAGATTTGGGTCCTGGTACATACAACAGTGATGGCTGAAGTTGATTTTTGCAGCCCTCTTTAGAAAGGCTCCCTAAAATGCTCTTCAAAATGCTGCACCAGGCACTGGGGAACACTGAGGAATGGAGAAGGCTGCAGAATAGGGAAAAGGGGAGGATACTTGAACCAAGCCAGGGCAACGTCTGTGACTAGAACTCTTTCATTCATGAAAGGAAAATCCTGGATTTAAACTAGTCTCTTTTCTTCTTCAAAGCAGTAACATAGCACATACAGCAAAAACAAGGGGAAGCAAAAATGCAGTTTTGAGCTCCTTCTGAAATATGCACTTAAACAATCACCCACAGTTTCAAGACCATAGTTATGACACATTTATTTATCCACCAATGACTGGAAAGCATAAATTAGACATTTATTTTTAAAGAAACCAATGTGGATGATTTTGCCTGAAGTGTGCAATGTCTATGTGCCAGGAAAGACATCTTGGACAGTATTATACATCAGCTACTTAGTTAGAAATAGTTAGCTATGGTCTGAAATGCATGGGCCAAAAGAAGTAGCTTCTGCCCACTCTGGGGGACATGGCATTCAGATGACGCATACCCTCAAAGCAGAAGCCGCTCCGGTGTTGTGATCCAATTTTTTGGACTGGATCAAAAAGGAGCTGATTAAATCCAGCTCCTGGCAGTGACTGGTTCGGGATTGTGGCAGCAGCCTGCTTTGGAAGTGGGCCATGCAGTCACTGCAATCCTGGTGTGATTGCAGCCTGATTGTGGCCAGAGTGGGCTGTGGCCACTCCTGGTAGGGCATCTGCTTCGCCCCTAAGTAACTTTTCCTGCGTCCACCACCTGATGAAAATTCACCCACACTCCAATAGCGAACAGAATGGACCTCCTTTTCCCCATGTAGGTGATGCTCAGTAAAGTAGGTGGAGGGGCAGTTATGTTTGTGGCATGTTTGTAAATGTGGAAGAGTTACCTAGATTTACTCATATGTAACTATCCTGTATACTTAACTTAGTAGCTAATGTACAATACAGGCTTTTCTTTTTTAAAAAACAAAACAGGAATGAGCTGTAGCGAATAGAGGAGACTGTTGCTCCAAATATGTAAATTCTTCAGAAATCTTAGTAATTGGCCCTCCACATTCATGGGGCTAAGGGGTGCAGACCCCCACAACAAAGTGGAAAACAATATGAATATCTGTGACACAACTGTATTCTCAGTAAGACTCTCTTGGGGATGGTGAAGGGCCAAAGAAAGGGCCAGGTTACTGCCTCACTTTCTCTGCTTGCCCATCCTCCCTGTCTCTTTCTCCCATGAACAGGGCATATGTGAAGGACACATTAGAGGGAAGGAGACTGGGAAAGCTGCTAGGCACCACTGCCATTTTTGTGGTCTGCAGGGACTCACTCACCCCCTCTGGCTCTTTCTCCCATGGCTGGGCACACAAGGAAGCACTGGGCACAACAGACGCAAGAAGTATGCTCCCCCCGTCTTTTGCTTTCATACCTACTTCCTTTCCCACTCTGGACAAGCTCACAAAGAACTGAATCCACAGATGTTAAAACTGTGAATGTGGAGGGCCAACTGTATACCTATGTTTATTGGTGAACACTTATAGTAGGAATTGGATAACTCTTATGATGATGATTCAAAAATTTAGTTAATTTGATAAATATTACTATGAGGAAGGTTCCCATGCTGGGAGAAAGGCAAGATATTAAACAAACAAGTAAATAAAAATACTTTTACGATGAATCAACATTTTGATTCCTTTTCCACTGCATTCCTTTTCTTTTCTACTGTACTGCCTTATTTCTTTTGATAAATCAGAGACAAGAGGGGACAGGTCAAAAGCACATCCAGTAGGCTCAAGCAACAAAATACTAAAGAATAGGAATCAGTCTCCCTTGATAACACACCAACATGATAATGGAGGAGGTCAGGTGTTTACTACAGAGGCATTGACCTTGCTGAAGTTCTGAGATTTATTTGCCTTCTCTAGGAACCATCAAGCTGCTCTAGCAGACCTTTTCTTCTAGTTCTCAGAAGAATCATAAAGTCTGAGAAAGAGTTGTGTACAGAAGGGTATGGTTTTTTGGGCTATTCCTGGAACTTCATGAGCGTTTCCCCCCAGTGTGTGTCTGTTCTGTACTATTCAGCTGTTTGCACAGGAATAAGCATTCAGCTTTGAAAGTATGTTAAGAATAAAGCTACAGAATTGACTGGAATTTCCTTCATTTTCATCCATCTGGCTTTCATTGCCTGCCCTTCTTTTTTCCTCCTGCTACACCTACACACCCCAGATCTTTTAAACACATGCTGACCAAACTATAGGAGAGAGATAAAATTATTATAATTCATAACATCCACCATAGTAGTCCTACATACTCCTGGTAGTATTTACTGGCTTGCAAAAATCCATTCATACCATTACAATTTTCAGGAATGGTAACTATGCCAGGTAGACAGCAAATGCCGCTTTAAATTAGAAAGTTGCTTTATGATGTTTACAGAACCTAACTAATCTATCAAATTAAATAGATGTTCTAAAAGCTACACCAAGGAGACCATCAGTCTGATTTCTCCAGGAAGGGAGTTCCAGAGTCTGGGAGCAGTTACTGAGAAGGCCCTCTCCTTTGTTCTCACCAGATGCGTCTCTGAGGCTGGTGGGACAGAGAAAAGAGCATCCCCAGCAGATCTCAGGGCATGGTCCACCTTATATAGATGAACACAGTCCTTTCAATAACCTTGATGTGACCTATATAGCCCTTTATAGGTCCATATGTCAGCACAGTGTGAAGAACTCTAGGTCATTTGCACAATGCATGTTTGTATCAGTTTTGGGGGGATTCAGTGTGACACTAAAACTCATTTGTGGTAGCACATTGCTGTGAGATGTTGTTGTTGTGCCATCAAGTCATTTCCTGGAGACTCTAAGGTGAGCCTATCATGGGGTTTTCTTGGCACGATTTGTTCAGATGGGGGTTTGCTATTGAACTCACCCAAGGCTGACAGCATGTGACCTGCTCAGTGTCAACCAATGGGTTTCATATCTGAGCAGGGAATCAAATCTTGGTCTTGAAAGTCATAGCCCAACACCCAAACCACTATTCCACAATGGATAAGATAGGAATGGGCAACCTGCCTTTCAGGAAAGCTTCTAAGAAATCTTAAGGTTCCTTGAAAAGAAGTTTATCAACCACAGGAGAACACAAACTACATAATTAATTGTGGTACTGTGAAACTATTGCATAAACATTTCTCTACATGTTGCTAAGATAATATAGATAATTGGCTGAAAACTATTCAAGTTGTATGACCTGAGGGGAATCAAAAGCTGTCATCACCCACATATCCAGCACATTTCTAGAAGCAAGTGGATGTGTGATCTGCTTATGTGTGGATTGCTTCATTCACTACATGAAACAAGTTCTAATTTGTTTTCTTAGTGTCTTGGCACTAAGAATCTTTATAGGTAGAATTAGACATGTGTTTGAACAAGTGCTTAAGGATCCTTGGAAAACTGTAGCTCCAAGACATATGCAGTACAGTATTTACAGCATACTTAAATCCACTGAAATCAATGGGCTTCCACATGCATGTGTCCACCTTAGTTTTAGCCCTATATTTTCAGATGTGTGTCTACCCTCTACAGGTTCTGTTGGTCACATGCAGACAAACCATTTAATGTATCTGGAAACAATGATGACATCTAAAGAAATCTCCTGGTTTGCTCCAGTTCTTTGTTGGTGTATGTTCATTCCATGTTTAAGAAAGATTTTAAACACACCACACAAATAGTTTTCTTTGAATCATTGCATTTCTCATATTCAAGGCTATTTAAGTGTGAAAACAAGCCCATCTGGGTTACAGGGGGCCTAAAGCTCTCAGTATAACTCTCACTGAAAGACAAAAAATTATATATCCTCCAACTGTCCTCATTTGGCGGATACAGTCACTACTAAACCTCCATTGTCCCACTTCTTCAGCTGCTTTTAAAATGTTTCATTTTCTCTTTCCTTCCCCCATTTCCCCCTTTGTTCTCATCTTACTTCAGTTTCTGCAAAATGAGTTCAAAATGCAGAAGTAGTTTGTACTCAATTAACTCAGTGGAGTGAGAGGAGAACAGGGGGCAGAGCCTTGTCTTTCTCACTAGGCAAACTGTTCCAGCTTCACCATACATTCAAGGAAGTAGACTAAGTGAAAGTTTATCCTACCAGCTTTTTTCGCCCAGTTAGTCTCAAAAATGCTATAAGATACCTTTGCATACTAATATTCGAGACTAACATGGCTATGTCTTTGAATTCAACCACTCCTGTGGGTATTCTTCTTTATTAATAACTTTCCCCATCTTGATCACACTCTGATGTTGCTTGGCCATATGTGTCCCAGTTTTCATGGGGGAAATGCTGGAGGGTATTGATTTAATGTTAGAATCATGTCATATTAAGCAATCTTCTGAATTTCCATAATCAGATAACCTGTATTAAAAAGCAACACTTGAACAAATAAGTAAACAATTAAGTTAAAATGTATAGGAGTCATTCCCACCAATTTAAAGGGGCATATAGGACATTGCATGTAACATTCTGTATGGGTATAATATATAACGACTATATAATGGATCAAATATATAATGAGCCAGCATAGTGTAGAGGTATGAGTGTTGGACTACGACTCTGGAGAACAAGGTATGAATCCCCACCTGGACCATGGGAACCCACTGGGTGACCTTGGACAAGTCACACTCTCTCAGCCTCAGGGAAGGCAAGGCAAACCCCCTCTGAACAAATCTTGCCAAAAAAACCACATGATAGGGTTGTCTTAAGATTGCCATAGATTGGAAATGATTTGAAGGCACACAATACACAATAGTAATGCTGAAAACACTTCTTCAATTGGAAGAAGATCCTAATTTTCTGTTGAACAAATTCCTGCCATGCTCCTCTCAGATCACATTAACAAAACAGTTACTTCTTTCTCTATGGAAGTGACTTGAACTTTTAGCTTATGTCTGATTATAGAGATAGTACTTTAAACTGGATTTGGAATGTAAGTGAGCATTTCAGTTCTTCTCCAGATGGAAGAAACATGTGTGAACAATCCTAAGCATCCAAAATATTTTCAGTTTGAATAGGTCAGTAAGGCACACAAGGATCGTCTCTCTCTCTACGTGTAACCTTCTGGAAATCTTCAAAGACTGACCGCTCAGTAGCATTTGGAGTGGAGAGGTATGGAGAAGCTGGTGATCTTTAACACTGTTCTACATTTTGTTTTTACAGTCCCTTGCTTATATTCATCAACAGAAGACTGAAAACACGACCCCATCGAGATAAACAAAACGAGCCAGATATAAACATTTCCACACTCCAGGTAGTGTTACCTGTATAATCCTGCCAAGGGATTTTGCTATACATTTAGTACAGACGTGGTGTAAAATGTATAGAAAAATGTGGAGTTTAGAAAAGTTATGTTTCTCTACTATACTTCTCAGAATCCCGACACCAGTGTCTCTAGGGGAAGTACTGACCAGTGGATTCTGGGATTTGTAGTCCAAAAACATAAAGTTTTCAAAGCCTTGATTGTCAGGCAACATATCTGGCTGTACAAGCTCATCGTCTGTGTTTATTTTAGTTTCTCTCAAGGCCTTTCAGCTTGGGCTCCCATTCTGAATTTACTGCATCTTCCAGGTCAACCACCCACATGCTTAGCACCAAGCATCTGTTGGGCACATGAGCGTATAGACAGCTTTCTGCTTGTTAATCCAACAATCTCCGCATTTTAAGCTGCATGGAGTTTTCTTTTTAAGTGTATTAAGAAAAACAACAAGTGCTGGTATTGGGTGGTTAAATTGTAAGCTGCTCTGAGTCTCAATTTTGCAGAAAAAGTGGGATATATATATATTTTAAAGACACCTGCATACATGATTCATGAGTTAGGTATTTAAATATGTACCTAATGTATCGTTTTGCACTCCCCCCCCCCCCCCGCTGCATGAAAATATGAGGGGTTCAATGCACTTTTGACTATTTGCACTTTGGGACCTCTTTTGGGGAAATTAATTTGTCCCAAAATATAATGTGTTTTTGTGCACAAAATGCAGTGTTGTCGCCCAGAATAAAATACATGTTGTGCAAAATACTGTGTTTCTGGGGAAAAAATACTGCTTTTTATGCAGAAAATAATTTTCCTGTGCGGGAAAAAAATACATAATATTTTGTACAAATGAATATTCCTGAAAGAAATGTGAGGCATCACATAGCTATTCTGTTTTTCTTCAACAGGATGTCTTGAATGTCAAGACATGCTTTTTCCACTGATGGTACAATTCAAAGGTATAGCTGTGTTAGTCTGGAAAATCTATCCAAAGGCATCTTGTAGCACCTATGGGACTAACTGAAAGAAAGAAGTTGGTAGCATGAGCTTTCGTAGGCTTCAGTCTACGACCTGCATCTGAGGAAGTAGGCTGAAGTCTACAAAAGCTCATGCTACCAATTCTTTCCACTGAGTATATGCAAATGACAAATATTTTTTGCATCCCCTAACAAGAGTTTACTTTGGAGTAAGTCTAGAACTGAGGATCAGCTGCATGCTGTGTGTTTAATGCAGCATGTACTAGTACAGTAGATATGAAATAATTCCATTTTCTATTTAAAGTCAATTTAAATACGCACAGTTATTCTGGATATATGTCAGCAAATATGTTCCCAATTTTGCTAGATTCCTTGACCCTCAAATGTAGTTTGGAATAATGCCGACTTCATTTCAAGACTATGAAGACCAACTATTCTTCCTCCCTTGCATGCAAGAGACAGCACAGCCTATGAAAGCAGAAAGCAACCAGCAGTTTACCTTGGGGGACAAGGCTCCAAGTTACAGGCTTTCAGCAACTGTGGGGGACGCCGGCTGCTCACACACAGATTGTCATCTGCAAACTCTCTGGTCTGTTTATTCAGGCAAGTCACCACTGCCTCTTGGACACCTGCACACACAGAGAGATACACACAATTAAATTAAATGCAGTTTTTAAACCCCCACTGTCTCAATTCTCAGTACAGAGCTGGGAGAGAAAAGTGCAGACATGACAACGGCAGGGGGCCCTTTCAGCTGCTGTAGAGCTCATGGCCTCTGGGAGAGCAATCTGACACTCTTGCCTGTCAACAGGGCAGGATCACACAATGTTGTCACCTGTAAAGCAGGGAGGGGGATAGAGACACAGCATTTAATGGGTGGAAATATAGTGCCACATAGAAGAGCGAGCTGTTAATACGTGGGGACTTGCATCATGTTGATAATGGAAACATGCAATGAAACTGGAATTTCTCCTTTGGGTAAATTGCAAAGGAGGAAAATCCCTTGAATTCTTCTCTATATAGGCCAACATTTCAATCCCTTCATGTTGCAGCATCTGGTTGGATCATTCCAGAAAGAAACCTAACTTTGCAGTCATAACTTTCTGCAGCTAAAAGTGGGTACCCAACTAAAGTTTATGAAGAGGAAAGTTGTAATTTATTTATGGGATTTATATCCCGCCTTTCTCTGGAAATGGGATTCAAGTTAGGGAATAAGTGTGTGCATTCCACTTCCTGGTCTTGTGCTCATGACATGTAGAACATGGTACATGCAATGGGGATTTCACAAACTTATTAGTGTGAGTGATCTTTATTCCTCTAGGACAGAAATGGCTTTTAACTTTCTATTAAAATACTCTGGTCCCTTGTTGTACACTGGTGTTTGATACCAGGACCCTCTGTGGAGACCAAAACCAAAAATCCATGGATGTTCAAGTCCCATTATACACAGTGTGCCAATAACGCTTAAAGCCTCACAACAATCAAACATATGGTGCGCACACTGCCGCAAGTACACACTCTGTTGTTTTCAATGGGGCACAAGCATACACAGAGTTCCCCTTAAGTGGGGGATCTGGAACGAATCTGCCACATAAGGGAAGGGCCCACTGTACAATAAAGTAATAAAATGAGGTCTCTTATATAAAATGGCAAAATCAGGGTTGGATCTTTGAATTTTTAATCTGTGGATGAAGAACCTGTGGATATGGAGGACTGACTGCAATTTGATTGTATTCCAGTCACAGTGATAAATCACAGTGCAAAAAAAGTTGTCATATTTAGAAAACTTAAATTTATAATACAACCCGATGTGTGTCTTCTCAGAAGTAAATCCAATTCCATTAAATGGGAATTATTGTCAAGTAAGTCTATATAGGATTGCAACACATTAATCACTTGTTATTGTTATTATTTGTTGTTATCATTATTATTATTATATTTGTAGTTTTCTGATGTACAAAAGGGGAAACTCACAATTCTCCACAGTTCACAGCAGTTTCCTCAATATACAGTATTTCAGTACTAGTGCTGGGATCCTACTATTATCTTACTGCTTGCATAATAAAAGATAGCATGCAGAGGATTCTTGTAGCATGCTTGAGACTAAGGACTCTTTCACACGGCGGCATGCTCTTGTCACTTTTCAACGTGTGAAGGAGTCCTAAGTGTCAAAGGTGTGACAAGATTCCTCTGCATACTGATATTCCAGATTAACATGGCTATGTTTCTGAAATAAACCACAGTGTGAGGGTTTTGACTTTTCATTGTCTGCATAATGAGGTATCCTGGAAAGCACTGCATAAATGCAAGTCCTTTTGTTCATGTGGTGATGAAAGGAATGATCCAATAGTTATAGCATGTCATGGTGAACCATATTGTGCCAGAAGGATTGTTTTGCTCTGCTGGCTTCTGACCAGATCTTGCCCTGGATAATTTATTCAGTAAGTGAATCAATATCTAGAGTCCTAGCATTTCCCTGCAGTAGGTCAATTTGGGCTCTTTCTTTTCACAATGATATGGAAGTAGAAAAGGGGGTGGGGGCAGAAGGAAGGCTGTGGGCTGGCTAAGGATGTTTCATAGGTTGCATCTGGCCTATGGTCCAGAGGTCCCTCATCTCTGGAGAAAAACCAGCAGTATGTTTCTTAAGTAGGTGAGTTTACAGGGGAAATTCAATGGCAAAGGGCAATTCAAAACCAGCAATGCAAAGACAAATAAAAGGACATTCCAAAAGCCACCTTTCTCCCCCACTCCTGAAACCATGCTTTTTGAGTCCCACTTTCAGGTTTTCCACTCCAATGGAAAAGCAAAACAAGAATAAGACTGTGACAAATAAAACATATCAATTGGCTGCATCCTTGCATCCTCCAAGTACACAAAACTGCTAGGCCAATTATGTTAATTAAACAGAGCTAAAATATGCAAATTAACTGCAGCCCTCCAACATGTTGCCAGTGTTGCTCAACCTGCCCAGGGAAACCAGATGTAAGGCATTCTCTTCTTTATGGCCCCAGTGGAATGAACTTCCTTCACTGTGTGGTTAAGCTGTTTAGGAGGTCATCTGACTGCGATTTCAAGACTTAATTGAATGGTGACATTTAGTTTAGACTGAACCACCAGCATCACTGTCACCACAGTAGTAAAAACATCAGCAGATGCAGTGGGACTGTGGTTCATTCACCAAAACACCAAGATCTTTTGAAGATGATGGCGTGTTTACAAAAAGCATCAAGCATATTTGAGAAGGCATACAGAAAAAGCAAAAACAACAAAGCCATTGCTCTGTATATTGAACCTACAATATGATGATTTTAATTTTTTTTAAAAGACTTGAAAATACAGCATGCTTTGTTTGTTTGTGTGTGTATATATGTGGCAGTAGATCAAGGAATTGTTGCTCTGAACACCATGGCTCTTTTTATTTTTAATCATATAGTTACAGAGTTGTCAGTCCTGTCTCTTCACTTCCTATGAACTTGTGGCACAACAGATATACAGCACTATCACCTAGGAATGGCCAATGAGTTTGCTCACCTTGTGTAGGAACTGATCTGATTGGCATTTATTGACCTAACATGCAGAACGGAACATCCTACACCTTTAGAGCATGTGCCAGTTTTGTAATGTGGTTCTTGGTTCAAAAGCCTTACCAACATATGTGTTTCAAAGCTGTATAGAAATATGAATCTATGTGAAAACAAACAATCCAAACACCATTTAAACCTGTCTGCATGAGTCAAATAAAATGGCATTCCCTCGGCTTCTCACAGGGAGTCTGATTGATGCACAGCCCAAACCTCAGTTCTGGTGCAAACAGTTCAGCAACAGAACTGGGGATACCCCTCTTAAAACACATTAAAATAACTCCCTCTTTACTTCAAATCTTCCTGGAAGATTCAGAGCCTTCCATTTTGATGCTGGGTGGCTGTCTACTCTAAAATATGTACCACAGTTCTTCCTGGTGTTGCCACTGTTGCCACACGTCAGAACAAGGCACCCAGTCAAGTGAACAAGGTTGGGCACCTCACTCTGATCTCAGGACAAAGTGGCATGCTGTGGTAGCACCACCATCAGATGACATGGCAGGGCACATGTGCAAACAGCTGCTCAACATTGGAACAAAGAGTCCCAGGTAATGGAGGAAGGTCTGGACTGCTCTGGATCCAGGATATTTTGGGCTGCTCCTGAAGTATCCTTGTCAGTTCAGATAGTACCTATATTATGTATAGATTTTTCTTTTAATAAATCCAGTTTGTTGTGGAAATTTGATGAAACAGACCTATGGAACATCTGAATAAAAGACTTCACAGAGTCCACTTTTTAAAATCTATACCTAAAATGAAGTGCAAATGCAAACAAACAAAACAGATGCTGGTAATGTATTTAAAAAACACTGGTCAGAAAAACAGAAGTGGTTCAAGGCATCGATTATTTTCACACTGAGTGGTAAATGTGGATTTGGTACTGCAAAATATGTGATACAGATGTTGGGGACCAGCTAATGAAGATCTGTGAGTGTAATGGGTGTTACACACTTACAGTTGAATAAAATATCTTTATAGCACTTTCTAGGAAGGAAACAATATTGGATAGTGTCTTGTAAGGTCTAATTAATTCATCAAGAATTGGTGCAGCACTAGTGAACAAGACATCTTTGGTTCAAATCTTACTAATGCTACATACTGATTAGCTGATCATATGGAAGTAGACTGATCAATCTTACACAGCTATTCTAAAGAGTGAGAAAAACTGCTTAAATAGACCCTTCTTTATTGGGTGAGGAGAACAGGTGCAATCAAGTCCAGCTTTACATACTGTAAGGGGTAGGCTACATCAGTAGTGAAAAGCAAGTCTTTGATTATGGCCAGCCTTCCTCTTAGCCTGGGTAAATCATCAACTCAGCTGGTACAGTTCTCCAAACCCATTTGGAAGGGCTGCTGGCACATCTTGACTTTCCATCACTGTCACCTTTCCTCAGCCTTGCTTTGTACAGAGGTGGCAGGCAGGCTCTATGCATGCACCCCAACTATCTCAATTTGGCAGGGACAGTCTTGTTTAATTTTCTGTCATCCCATTTTCCAGCTTTCAAAATGTTCCAGTTTCTCTCTCCCACTTCTACTTTTCCCCTTTGTCCTCAACTTACTTTATCTGCTGCAAATTGAGTTCAAGCTGCAAAAGTAGTTTGCAGTCAATTAACTTTGTTATGTATCAAAAGGTGACCTTATCACATTCTTGAGACTAACTGAAAGACGTTGCAGCATAAACTTTCATAGACTTGTATCTGAGGAAGTAGACCAAGTTTATGAAAAGTTATACTACAACATCTTTCTCTCAGGAGATTATTGCAGGAGCCTCAATCATACCTTGTTCATGCCGCAATCACATTATTATAAATCTTGAAAACATACCAATTTTGGAACTTTTAATACTGCACTTCCCTTCAATAGCGTGATGGGTTTTTTTGTGCCATTGAGGGTCCCTGCAGGTCTCCTTCTCATTCTTCCTTAACGTCATCTCCCTGCCTTTCTCTCTCTTCCCTCTCCCTCCTGCCAAAAAAGAATGTTTGCCTCCTCGTAAGTAAGTAGTAATTTCTTCTTTGGCAAGCATTGAGAAGTCTGTTTCTAAATACTTCCTTCTCTTCTTAGCACCCAAAGTAGAATGTCTGTGGATGTTTGGAAGACATGTGGGATCATCAATCTCAGAATCACTCCAGGAATGGCCTATTGCAAATACTTCAATAATGGATAAAACAGTGCAATTAACATTCAAAGATATAACTGTGTTAGTCTGTAGAAACAGTATGTAGAAAGATTTTGTAGCACCTTTCAGACTAACTAAAGAAAGAAGTTGTCTGCATGAGCTTATGTAGACTTAAGTCTATTTCCTCAGATGCATTTGGTGCAATTAACAGCTATTCATGGGATTTTCCTATTCATTAAAAGTAGTGGCAGAAGCACAAATTGTCTACAGCTACTTTTCAGCCACAAGGTCGTGCAGTAGGAACCCATCATTACATCCTGCTTCCCTGCTGTCTCAAAAGCGGCACATGCAAGCCATGTCATGGTGCCATTAGGGACAACAGGACATTTTTTATATCTGTAGTGGGGTCTGAAATGGAACCTGTGCAGATACAAAGGTCTGACTATATTTAATCTCACTCTCAAATGTCCTAGAAGATCTGTTTGCATACTAATATTCCAGACTAACATGGCTATGTCTCTGAATTCTAACCTCATGTCAATTAACTCAGTGAGATGAGAGGAGTGGGAGAACTTTGCTCTTCCCTGTAGGCTCAGGAAAATGTAAAGCGCTGCAGCGTCCCCTAGATTCTGTGGTTTTTCTCATTAATAACTGTTGCCACCTTGATCATACTTTCTGTCTCAGTTTATGTTGGAGGATATACTCCATGGAGCCCATCAGGTATCAAAATTGGCTGACAGTGCTCTGAACAGAGGGCAAGAGGCATTCTGTTGCCTCAGGCAGTGGGGGAGAACCTGAACCCTTCTATCTGGTGGTGGAAGACATTAACATCAAGTACATTGAATAGGACAGGGCTCTCTCCAGCTAATTCTGAAGCTCTGGACCTCCTACAGGTTGAGAAGTCTGAACATTTTAATACCCTGGAAGTCCTATTATCCACAGGGCATTGTAATTTTTAACAGCTGACCCACTGTTACTCCACCTATGTGCTTTTAGAACAGCCCTGAACATAGATTAGGGACCTGAACAAAAATCCTACAACAGCACCAGCATGAGAAAGTTCTCATCCACTACAATGTCAACTTGCAACACTTAAATGAAGACAACTTTGCTAGATCTGTGTGCTATAAAACAAGCTGGTTGTTTCCCAATGTTTTCTAAAATTCTCCCACTGAAAGGGAGAGAAAAAGAGTGATTTATTTGGAAGGGAGATGTTAAGCCAAGAAAATGTATGCATCATGTTTCCTGCATTTTAGGGTTTGGCAGCTTTGAATCAAGTCTCCCACCACCTCCAGCTGAATAAATGAACACAGTAATAAAAAAGTAAATAATAATCACCATCCTGAATATGGACAAGGGAAGGGCGGTAGCTCAGTTGTAAAGCACATGCTTTGCATCCCAAGTTCAATTCCTGGTATTTCCAGATATGGTGGGAAACAATTTCCCTTGAAACTCTAGAGAGCCAGGGTCAATCAGCATAGGCCAGGGGTGGGAAGCTCAGCCCTTGGTGCTGAATCCAACCCATTGGGCTTCCCCTTTTAACCACAGCACTGTCATCTGGAGATTTTGCTGCTTTTCTATGCAGTTTATTAGGGACATGCATCCTTGGTTATTTAAACCTCATTTATAATCCCCCCCCCCCAATGAGTGAAAGGCGAGAGGGTAAAACGGTTTTTTGTACATATTTGAAGAATAGTATGCACATTTTCTTTTCCTTCTTTCTTTCTTTGTGTGTGTGTGTGTGTGTGTGTGTGTGTGTTTGCATGCGATTCCCATTTTGCCTTGTTTCGTGGACTTCAGAAGGACTGATGGTTTGTTGGCATCTCTTTGATCAACAACCCTGTCCAGCCTGTGTTTGCTCTGTGTATTGTGCTTTGCTTAACAAAGTGGAAAGAGAGGTTACTTGCAGAAATTGTGGAGACTGAGGGAAGAAAAGGGTCTCATTGTTTAACTCTTGTGCAGGAGGTGGAATATCGCATTGGCAGGATGACTCAACTGGTCAAAGCAGCCTTTCTCAATGGGGGTGAGACATTTGGCAAGTATTCTTTATATCCATATATTTTTCTCATTCTAGAAGTTGAAACACCTCTCCTAAGGCTTAGTTATTGGTACATTTTAAATTAGATTATGGGTCTAATTTGGGTCCCATCATTTCACTTTTGGTTTTACTCTCCATTGGAATGTGGGCCTTGAGATAATACCTGAAATTGAAGTTATCCCTGTGTAGGCCATACTGAGCTAGATGGACCAGCAGTGGCATGAAAGATTTTCTTGTGGTCCAGCATGCTATTTAATGACAGCGACCAGAAACACTTCAACAAGAATCACAAAGTGCATGTTTGTAGCATCCAAAGGTTGGGAAGTTACTTTGAAAAATGAATTTGTCATGTAATTCTTACAATGTCCCCTAACCTAACTTGTTATGCTTACCATCTCACTTTTTTTTCTCTTTTAAAAAAGTATCTTTTTCATTACTCATTATTTTTAATTACTTTTGGAAGAGAGTACAAATAAGAAAATTACCTAAAATATGGGTGGGAGGGTGAGGAATCCTACACCAAATTTGCTCAGAACATTTTAACTGCCCCATCTCCCAAACCAAAAGCAGTAGATCTGAGCTCTTACAAAGAGGAACCATTATTGTATTATGGTTGTATTTCCACTTCCAATAAGAGGGAAAGGCACATGAGATATTCCCTCTCAGGTGACAAATTATCTCTAGTGACCCAGGGCCTGACTATGGAAATGGAGCACCATGTACTACTTTGCCTGAGGCAGCAAAATGTCTTTAGCTAACTCTGTACCATTACTTAATACATATTAATGTGGCAGGCTATCTCTGAATAGGAAGATTGCACTTTTGACTCTACTGGCAGATGGTCAGTGATAGCTCTCATGTTAGCCATTTGTTAGCAACAGTGGTTGCAAAGGCAAGCTGTGCAGTCATATGGTGAAATAAGATTCATGCTTTAAACTTTTGGAGACAACCCACAGTGCAGGATCACAGCAAGGGAGGGTAAGGTTTGAGAAAATGAAAATGAAAATCACCAAAGATAGATTAAAACCCAATATCTTTCTATATTCCTTACTTTGTTATGAGAGCAATGATTTTCTTAACAAGGCTACAACAATTAACTGAATCCTGTCTGTGAGAAACTGAAATTTCAAGCCACTGTCTCCAAATAACTGTAAAGTTCTCCTGTTGCAGCATCTTGTGATCTCAAGACCCATTCTCTGATGTTCCACATTTTCTGCTTAAAGATACACGAATATGCAACATGTAAAATGATCAGAGAGTACATATATTTCCTGACACTTAGATAGAAGAAGAAAGTAAGAGGAACAGACCAGGAACTAAAACCCTGTTGATCCTCAAAGATGTCTTAGCAGAGGCATCATTAAGCGTATGTGAGGACCAAAGTTCAAACTAGATTTGCTCTTGGGCCCATTTACTGTATAAACTCATGTATAAGTCTAGAAATTTTAGTTTAAAAATTGGGTCAACTTATCCATCCAGCCATTAGCATGAGCACAAACAGTTTTGCCTGCTGGGATTTTGTAAGTTCTTTGGCATCATTTTTCTTTGCTTCCTCCATTACATTTTTTGTTACATTCCTCTAGGTTTTACCCTTGACTTATCCATGGGTAATATCAAAACTTTACTTTTGGTCCCCAAACTGGGGACATTATCAGAAAAAGGAAATTGGAAGTATAATCCAATGGCAATCCGAACGCAATCATGGTGTTTAACACGCGCAATTTCGGGCAATGGAAAGCTATTTTCAGGCAATGGGAAATCAGTTTGAACGCAATTCAAATTTACGTAAATTTGCTGAACTAGCAAATTCATGTGAATGCGTTCTGGCCCCACTTTCTTTTCATTTGTAACTAAGAGAAATTCCTTCCGTGTGATAAACTCCTTGTCCTCAACCTATACATGAGGTTGAAGTATAGTCTACGCCATTTGTCTTTTTTGGCAATCCGTGGCATCCATAGAAGCCTCCTTCAGGACCACATTTCAAATGAGCTGATCTTCTTTCTGACAGATTTCTTCACTGTTCAGTTTTCACAATTACATAGAAATCAAAAATACTATGTGACATGGAAGTAGGGTTGCCATAATTCTGGACCTCCAAACTGGGACAAATGTAGGACAAAAGTAGGACAAAAATTTCAAATGTAGGACACATTTTATAAAAATGGAGGACACACAAAAAATTGATGATTTTTTAAAAAATGTTAATATAAATGCATGTTT